>NW_028145742.1:1012500-1270000 GCF_977016875.1 Pavona decussata
GCAACGCAGGAATTAAACTCAAAACTTGCTGGTAATTTTGCCGGATCTCTCTTGTGAAAGACCTCCTGCCAGGCGTCATTTGAACGTGAAAATACAAAAGTGAATAGCTCTGGCCCTGAGGAAGACTAATTCTATCAGTCGAAATATTGGCCACCATAATAAATAAATATGCCCTTTGCCGTAGTGCCAACCTTGCATTCAGTTTTGTATTTGCACTCCCTAATCTTTGACAGCTCCTGTCTTTGATTGTTACTTGTTTTTACTTGTAAAATTTTGTTTTATAGGTGAATCTGTTTTTAGTCAGTGACACAGGAATACTCGGAAAAAGAAAGACGGAGTTCTCATTTACATAAATCGATATTGAAAATCACAATATACGAGGCTTCTTTTTGTTTTATGTGAAGCTTCAACACAAACGTATATTGCTTTGGCAATTTCTATTGTGTTCTATCGATTACACTCCCTTTTTTATATACAAGAACGTCTAATTTGGGGGCTGAGGCCGAACGTTTTTTTTTCTTTGTTTTTTTTTTTTTGGGGGGGGGGGTGGGGCGGCAATTTGAGCTACCTACCGGTACCCTGCGAGCAGTGCTTCCTCCGCCAGACGCTACGCTACGTACAATGGAGAAACCACTGCTCGCAAAGTAGACGTGACCAAGCTACCTATCAAAGAGCAATGTGAGATCAAGTTGCTTATGACATGCTCTGTTGCGCGGCTTACATGTACTCTATGATCTAGTGCTGGGTACAAGATATTTCAGCAGCCGGCAAAAATCTCTAGGTAAATTTGGCATAAGTTTACCAAAAGTATCGATCGACCACAGGGGTTCGCAACGTGACACTACAGAGATTCAGCATCGCCGTATTACGTGAAAAAGTGACCACGTGACCACGATTTTCCCGCCATTTTTCGCGGTTGCCGTTTCTACGTGAAAACAGGTAATTTCGCGTTTGCCGTCTACGTGAGAACTAAGTAAGTATTTCTTCCTTTTTTTCTTATACATATAAGTAGTTAATTGTTGAAAACAAGTACCCCAATAATTTTTCCGGCAAGTCATACTAAGGTAAATTAAGTTTCAGGTTTAAAAATCCTTCATACCTAACTTCTTACCGCACTTTTCTTCATGAACTCATCACACTGAGTTGCAAAACAGTTTCATCGAAACTCGCAAATGTAAAGCTAAAGTCAAAAGGTTCACGCTATTTTACGTGAAACGGCAAGATGCGTTTGCCGTTTCACGTAAACGCGATGCTAACTGGACTAGAGCTGGCTGGGAACTGAATACATTAGACGGTTAACTGCCTGGGCCAAGTTCAGTTGCTTGAAGCATGGTTAGCGCTAACCCGGGTTAAATACCATGACAACCTATAGGTTTTAATACCTCTTAACCAATGGTTAGCACTAACCATGCTTCGAGCAACTCAGCCCGTTTCTAAATATCTAGTTTGCTGAGATTTTTTATTAAAACACCGTTTCTAGCCGGGTAAAAAATGTCTCGTTTGTTTTTCCTGCCTGTCAGGCTCGTAAAAAATCGTATTTGACTTTTCGCTCTAACACCGTCTTTACCAATGAAATTTGAAGGCAAGTAGCGCGCTAGGAAATAACGGAGGCTTGTTCTGTCGCACTTTGTAATAATCATCGCACTTTGTAATACCTGTCGCACTTTGTAATAAAACTGTCGCACTTTGTAATACCTGTCACACTTTGTAATAACACTTGTCGCACTTTGTAACAAAATAGCTGTCGCACTTTGTAATAAATTAGGCTGTCACACTTTGTAATAACCAATTGTCGCACTTTGTAATAAGCTTTTAAATTACTTTTGAATAGGATGTTCTGTGGAAAATAAGTGAATTAACTGACCACCCAGGGCACAAATACGTTCTTCTTTGATATTTTACTTTGCATACTAAACTGAGGGTATGAAAAAGAAACGCCTTCTCCTCCACGCCTCTCGCAATTATTATTTGTCTTGACTACGATGTATCTTGACAGACACACTTTGTCACCACAAATAATGAATTTTAAAAACCGGTTTTGTTAAGCTGCTCCATTGCTAGGTACTAGTTTAATTGTAAATGATAGCTTAATTCAGGTATTAAGAAAGGTAGTTATCATGGGGTTTTTAAAAGATCTTAAATAAAGATTCGAATTTGAAATATACTGGCATCTCCTGTTCACTTATTGCATTCCATCATTGCTAAGCAAGCTGGGTGATCTCCAAAATAACAATTGCGAGGAGAAAGCGTGAAGGAGAACGCGTTTCTTTTTCATACCATCAGTTTAGCAGGCAAAGTAAAATATCAAAGAAGAACGTATTTGTGCCCTAGATGATCAGTTAATTCACTTATTTTCCACAGAACATCCTATTCAAAAGTAATTTAAAAGCTTATTACAAAGTGCGACAATTTGTTATTACAAAGTGTGACGGCTTAATTTATTACAAAGTGCGACAACTTGTTATTACAAAGTGTGACAGCTATTTTATTACAAAGTGCGACAAGTGTTATCACAAAGTGTGACAGGTATTACAAAGTGCGACAGTTTTATTACAAAGTGCGACAGGTATTACAAAGTGCGATGATTATTACAAAGTGCGACAGAACAAGGCTCCACTGTTTTCCAACCTCTGTTCTTTCTATTCTCTACATCACACGTGTGTATGTCAGCTGTTAATATAAACGCGGTAATACAGAACTATTTCATATCATAACAACTCGGCGGCGTGATCAACAACAGCCGGGAATCCGACTACATTCGCAGGCTAAAAGCCCGCAAGTGATAACGTACGTGTCTCTTTTGTTTGAAAACGTCGAGACATCGACCCCTGAAATGCCCGCGAGTCAGGAGTTATTCACATAAGGATTAGTGGTTTGTGGTATCCTCTGTGTTGTATTATCATTATTATTATTATTATTATTATTATTATTATTATTATTATTATTATTATTATTATTATTATTATTATTATTATTATTATTATTATTATTATTTTAATATTTGGACAAGAAAGGGCCCTGGCCTCTGAGCTTGGCGGACTCATAACGGACAGTGAGTGGTGTAACTGCAGTCATCCTGAAGGCGTCAAAAGTACCAAGCACAAATCGGTGAAATCGCCTCTGAAGACAACGTTTCACTTCTCTATTCACCAATGCTCATTTTAACGAAATTCCTGATATTAGCAAAAAAGAAATCGTAATACTCGCGAGCTATTTTACACATAACATGACCAGCGCTTTTCTTCCACTCGAAAAGGTCGTAAAATACACATGGGCCTCTCCAGGCATTTTTGTCCAATAAAATTACCCTCTTCCGGAAATTTGGCATATCCTTTCAATTTTAGGTGACATTCACGAAAAGATTTCGAATTTCCCGAGTTTTAGTATCCTGCTGTACCGTAATTCATGTTTCCGTGACATTTTTGTCCAGATTCGCGGAGGAATTTCCTGTGAAGCAGGCCCTTGATCTTGGACACCTAAGGGTTACAATCCCCCTGCGTGTAAATGTATTTATCGATGTTATATTTTCAAGGCAACGTGTTTAATGTGCAGAATTGGCTTAAACCGTGCATAAATAAAGATTACTTAAAGATAAAGATTACTTACTTAAAGGCTATGAATAGTACACAATACCCGTCGACAATTTGACAAGGACATGACAAGGGACATGAAAGAAACGCTTCTTTCCCTACGATGTCTTCGGGCGACTTGCCAGCCTTAATATCGAAATGGCTGAAAAAGAGAGAAAAATACAGCCGACAGCGGTACCTCTGTACACTTTGCCGGAGCGTTGTACCACGACGATGTGCCACGAGATTTCTGCCCGCAGTTCGCTAAGTCAGCTGGAGATGGTTCCGCGGTGCTTTCCGATACCTTGTCCCCGACAAGACAGTGAGGGAGAGATAAGTCGGCCCCTAGACCATATCAGACAGATCCCTTTCGTTGGCACCTCAGTTCCACCTTACTGACTTAAACTGAGTTTCAGCCATGTATATATATGACAATGTAGTCATTTTGTCTTCCATGTGGTACGTTTTGAGGTTTGAGCTTGTGCACGGGCTACCACGATATAATGACTCTTGGTCAAACGACCTGCAGTCTTGGAGGTACCGCTAGTCTTGGACTCCTTTTACCTTATTTTATTCTCAATTTTTATTGCCATTTTCCCGAAAACGATTGCGCCTTAGATGGATTGTTGCCATTGTTAAGGAAATCAGGTCGTCACTCGAAGAGCTCTGTGAAAGCCGTTGCCATTTTTCTGTTTTTGGCTATTAAGTCAACACTTATTACTGTGCCATGTAATGAAAATGTGCCACGTTTGTTACTACAACAACTCAGATGCTACCTTTCGCCTCTTGAAGTTTGGTGACATCAATCCTAAACCAACCGGTTTCTGCTTCTACTGCTGGTAAAATCAATTGCCTCGTGATGAATGCCAGAAGCTTAAAAAGTTATCACAAAGACAGCACAACAAACTGGCAATCCGTGTGTAATGTCCATCGCTTCCAGGACCTGGTGTACGCCGAAAACTCTGACGTTATATAATAATAAATAACAAATACAATTTATATAGCGCCAGAATCCAAATGTTCTAAGGCGCTTTACAAACCTTACTGTAATTATATGAGTCAATGAGACATGATTGAACCAAAATATCAGCAACTCTGAAATATCGCATGCTAAGGGCAGTAAAAAAGACGAAAACAAAAATGTTGGATATAGTCTCGCCGTCAGTAATTTATTATCTCAAAAGTGTTTTACTGATCCAATATCCCTCAGCGTCTTTTCGCTGTAGTCTTGCCAATTTTAGAGTTTTGAGTAAGCGTTTGAAGACGAGCGGACTCCAATCCAAGTTCAAGTAGATCACGTAGTTGATAAATATGCTGTGCAAACTATTTTCAAGTCAGCGGTGCGTTTGAAGACGGAAAAATGTTAACTGCGTGATTCAAGTAGAGAAGTATTTGATGTAGAAAACTGGCTTTAAGTGTATCCTGCTCCATTATTTTTTCTGTAGAAAGAATTCGAAGAACATGCGGCCAGATAAACCGCTTTTTAAAACGTTCTCTCTCGTTCTTCTCTGCATGTTGCACTGAAGTGTCTGGATTCAAAAAGTTGGGGCGAAGCCATAGCTGTCAGTGTCCGACTGAGAGACTTTATCAGTATTTGTTTTTACAGGCGGTTGTGCCGGCAAACCACAAAGAAGATGCACTCTTATTTTCAAGTACCAACGGAGGAAATTTACTCAAGATTACTGAGGAAAAAGTTGGCTCGCTAAGAGAGGGATTGCATGAGAGAGAAAGGGCATGATCCCGAAGCATTGCGTACTTAAGACTTTCTAAAGATCCAGTTCCACTGAACATGCGATCGGGAAATCCTCAATCGTTATACTTTTGTCTCATGAGTAGCTGTAGACCCTCCGCGGTGAGAATCGTCACGATCCGGTTTTCCATAATTTAAGCAAAAGTCCATACAATTTCCCCAAACGAACCAAAACAGGCTGAAAGAGATCATAGTAACGCCAACTACCCTCAAACGCTCAGATTTGTAATGGCCAGCAGATCCCATAACGAGAACAGTCACTCCAGACAAAACTGCTAGTAATGGTAAAATACGCAAGAAGACGATCCTACACAGATTCTTGCAAGACCAACGACATCTGCAGTTTTCGTGTTTGAGTCCACAAACGTTTGCCATCTTTTCAACAGTCGTCTTTTGTATGCATGTATTCAGTCTTTAGATACGTGAATTGTCTTTCAACTGACGGATGTTGATGGTACTTAACCACACGGAATGGCGTACTGGCAACAATAACAAGATAGAACTCAAGATACGTACACAAACTGTGACGCACCTACTCGAGAGCCCTGGGTCAAGATGGCTGGTATCCGAAGGAGCACGTCTCTGGAACTGGCACTTTCAGACATAAACATAGTACAGTAGAACGTTTATTTAGTTGGTACTCTACTAATAACTTGTAATCAGATTTCTTGGCTGAAACGCGACGGAACCTGATTTGCTCAGTTTAAAAGCCCCGAAATTGTTTGGTCTGTTTGTTTTCCCACGACATGATAATGATCTAGTTTAATTGACCAGACACGATGAGCAAAGAAACACAATTAAAACTGCAAAGCTAGTGCAACGGACAAGGAGCAATGCGGTTTGACGGGCCAATATTTCGATTCAGAGGAAAAAATAGTATCCCATAATGCAATAGTTGAATCAAATTTCACAAAATGGCGGACGGTTCTTTAAAAATTGCCGGGCATTTTTGTGCAGTTTTCAGGTTAAAATTTCTGCGATTGGAGACGTTATTCCGAAGTAGGTACCTTTGTTAACATGATTTCATTACTTCGTCGTCTTATCGGAGTGCTTTTGGTGGAGTTTATAAGTTTAGTAAACTAAAAGTTTATTTTGAACATTTGAATAACAATGTCTTACGCCATCCGTGACGATGGTATCAATACCGTCTAAAAATTTTAGTGATCTTCTCAAACAACAAAATTTAAATACATGAAAGGTTCATAAACAATCGTATAATATAGCGATCCTTAGTGACCCAGTTGTTTTGCATATACGAGGCTTCGAAAATGACCGAAATCGCGGTTAGCGATGATCGCATTTTGAAAAATATGTCGATTTTGCGAGTCATGTATGAGAGGCCGCGCTCGTGCAATTCCTCTTTGCTATCCCTCCTCTGATTTCGACTAGTAGAACAAGCGCTCTACTCTGGCCCTGTCAAGCGGACTAGTTCTACTAATATTGGCCTGCATGTATTTAATCTGCCTCAGTCTCCTAAGGGGGGGGGGGGGGGGTGGCTTAATCTAAATTTGAATGAAATTTGAAGAGGTTTTAAGAAGGGATGGAAGAAAGAAAATGATTTTTGGAACACTAACAGACAGTTGATACCCACGCAAGAGCACCCCAGGTTGCTAGTGGACTAACTTAGTGTCCGTCTATTAATTATTAACTACAAATTCTAATTTTAAAACTTCACTAAATCTTCAATATTTCTTACTTCTCTTAATTTTACCAATCTTTCTAGAAAAACTACTCCTCCCAAATATACCCAAAAATTCACAAAACACCCCACAACATAGATTCACGGAATGAGCATAGAGTTTTTGGATTGCTTGAAACGTGAACGAGATATTTCCATTAAAGCCATGTCAAGTGGCGGAAAAATGGCGTTTAGGTTAAGTCCTCCCTTAATCTGACCATTGTACGGACCTATGTATCAGTATTTAATACGCTGTTACGTTTTACGGGTGCGTCCCCGGAGGGTGGGAGGGGGGTTACTCTCAAAATGTTGGGGTTGGGTTGAGGGTGTGCCGCTGGTACTCTGAAACTCTTACCCTAAACAAAACCAAGTTCAGCTGTATTTTGCAACCCTATACTAGACTAAAGACCAAAAATCCCTCCCCTATCCCAGACTCGATGCTATTTTCCAGGAACGGTCACTATCACAGTCCAGCCAAAACAAAATCTTCTACGTGTACAACTAAAACACTTTTTTTTTTTACATGCCAGCTCCTGGGAAACCTAGTCTGGACTTAAATCTTCAAGTAAGTGATCAGTTTCCTGGAAAATGATACCCTATTCTAGACCAAAACTCTCTGATTTCTATACCTATTACGGACTATTATCAACTGCTTGAAAACCATACCTTTCACAGCAGCACATCGGGTGTGGGCCTGTGCGATGTTCACACGGTGAAAATGAAAGTCTACATCCCACGAAAACGGGCGTTTTCTTTTTCTAGTGCTTCTCGCGTCAGTAGCATTCGCGTTTCCATTTTGTACGTACTTCAATCGCTCTTGCGTTTACGGTTTCACTTTCACTTGCGTTTCCGTTGGACAGCCAAGCAGGAGTCCAACGAAAAACCGCCGTAGCAAAGAAAAAATAACAGTCTTCTCTCTTGGTTCACCATGTCACCTTTCTTCTGCTGAGAAAAGGATCAGAGAATTTTAAGAAACTGTTGAATTTTTCGAGATCTTACAACACAATCTGCTCTTTCAATTCTGGATTCTTAGCTGACCTCTTTCGCACCAGCGAGACCTATCCCCTCTGAGAATGAGCAAAACCGAAGTATTACACATTTTTTCCATGCTCTGGAAGTTCGAGATTACTTAAGAAACCTCTCAACAAATAAGATTAAGGCCATGCGGTTTTTAAACAGATATCATACTAAAAATATCGTTGGGTTATCTGTCTTATCTAGGAGATGGAGCGATATTTTTGGAAGTCACAATACGCCTGTGCGGTAGTTAAATCCTTGAACTGATATGAATGTATGAAACACATATCTGAAAAAAAATCCTTGCCAATCAAAACAATGCTAAATGGGAATTACAAAATTTTCATTACAAATGGACTCAGCGCTTGTTGAGAGATGATGTAAAATTATCTCTGCTAAAGTTATCGTTTCCTAGATGTTTTGATTGTCTTGTCAACCCGTCTGAGCCGGACGTGGAAAAGGCAATTTTTAGTACAAATTGCTTGAGCGGTAAATTCTCATGTTCTTCTGATCACCTAAAGGTCCTGAAGTTGATAGGAAGACTCTACGTAACATAGTTGAGTATACCAAACGTCATCAGAGGCACCTCAGCCATTATGCCTTTCTTACTTGAACGCTGACTAGGTAGTTACTACAACGATCAATGTGTGTACGGTTTTGTTACGAATGTTTGTTTGTAAATTGGCCACCGTAAAGAGATTCGAGTGCTGATTCGATCGTTAGTCCTTCGTCAGAGCTGTTGATAAACCAAACATTCGTTTTCGCTCCCCATCGACGCAGCACTACAGTTTCTTCACAAACTGCCCCCCTTGCCTGCAACCTTAGAGGGGGTCTTATTTTCTTAACGTAGAGAGAAGGCGTTAAAGGTCTTAAACCAGTTAGTCTGGGTAGCATAGACATGCCTGAGTGCACGAAAGCTTACTGCCATCGTAGGCTACGAGCCAGTTGACTTTTTGACATGAGCTTATCATCCAACAAACCAATTAACCCTATGCTCTGTTTTACTAGTAAACAACGACAGAAAATTGCATTGCTGAAATTCTGAATCGAGGGAAGAGTCAGGAAAGCGTTGAACGAAAAACAACAACGCTTGATGATTTGTGATTACACAGGACGGAATTATAGTTTACAATAATTTCATCACTGTCATCACCGTCATTTCTGTTGTGAATTGTTGTCAGGCTACGATTGGCATACCAGCTGCTTGACTGTGCGTGATTGAGGAGACATTCATGCGGGATTTTTCTGTAAAACCGTGAGTGGAAACTCACTCAAAACTATCTGCCCTTTTGACCTCCGGACAGCTTTGTGTTTTTACAAAGTTCTTCACCAATTTCCGTCCGCAAAAACATAAACATGCACACGTATAACGGCCGAGCTATGATTGTTCAATATGCAGTGTAAAAAAAGACGAATCCTGAATACACGAATTACTTTCAATCTTTGATCTCTCGAAACTGAAATAGATCCTATAATACTGTATACTTTGTTCTGGAAGTTAAGATTCTCCGGCAATAATGCTCTCAATAAAAGAGCTTCTTAGCTAAAATCCGGTTAAGAATAAGACAACAAAACTCACTTGAAATGCTGAACTAAAAACAAAAACGAGTGGAACCAGTGTATTACCGTCTAGGACTCGTCAAACGTTGAACTTACTCTCAGGGTGGCAAGTTATAGTTAATAAAATCTCCAGTGAGGCGTTTAATCATCGGTTTTATTCACGTGCTGACCCCAACATAGCCAAATGTGTAGGTACGTGACGTGCAGCTGCATATTTCCGGTAGAATTAGTTTAACACATGCATGAATTGGAAGGAGCGCGCGGGACTCGACCAGAACCACTCTTGAAAATACCACGCAACGAAAAGGTGGCGCAAAAAGGACGTAAACTTCGGAGTAATGGCGGACATCAAGAAACCAACGCTGAAAGAGCTTAAATGTGAGTTAGGAGCAAGCTCCGAAGAAAGAGCATGTTGTTGTCGCCAGGTGCTGTGTCATCGATACTGTTTTTACCTGTTTCCAGTTTGTGCTCTCAGCGCGTCTGTGGTCCTTGTTTCGCTTGCGTTCAGAACTGCTCGACCGGGAGTTTCGCTTGGATTCAGTTTTTTACTCCTGATTCTCGTGATATTTTACTGCGTAATTGGAAACGTTAGCAAGTGCTGCGTGCTGCCTTCATCGGAAGACGAACGATACGAGACTGATGACAGTGGATCGAGTAAAGACTCTAATCAATCAGTTGTGGTTTAATTATAATTCGATTGAATTCAAACGAAGTTAACGGTGAGGATTTAAAATGTAGTTGGCTGTGGTTTAGCAACGCTTTTAGAGCGCTGTCATATACGTCTCGTGAGATTGTGAAGAATTTATACACTTTTTTTTTACAAGAACCTTTTTATCATTTTTATAAAAACGTTGAGGCTGAGATTAACTAAAATTTATGACTAAACATGCTAAGAACATTACCCAGGCTGAGAGCCAGTTAAGAACATTTTTATTCCAACCAAATATTTTTGAAATGAACAGTATAAATACGGATAAAATAATACAGGTAAAAATTCAGTCTATATTGTCCTATTAACCCAAGGGATAGGTGTCTTGGTCACGTCCGCATAGATTTATTGAAGTACTAAATCTTAAGAACTTCTCAGGCTCAAATTGCCAACAATAATAAGAACATTAAATCGTGTATCTTGATAATAAAGAAACCGTGAAATGGTTTTAAAAAACAATACAGGATTCTTGAGCAACCGAAAGAACACTGAGAAAGAAAGAAAGACAGGACGAAAGCATTCTGTTTCGCGCCCAAAACTCATCCTGGTTAACTGCTCCGGCGCTGTGGTCAACGTTTGTGGTCAACGCATCAACTGCAAAGCTACAATATTGGAGACGACTATCAAAGTGGAAAAGCTTTGGAACAGAGAGGAAACCGCAATTGGATGTTGACTATATAGGAATTTTTTTAATTGTCAGAGAAGTGCGTTAATTCTAGCGGTCAAACCTGGCGTCCAATGCGAAGAACGATTAGCACTTGACTAATAAAAGTGTTTTCATTTTATCTCGTTATTGGTGTATTTTTTGAGAGGAGGCTTGTAAAAAAAAAGGAGACAATTCATTTTGCTCAATTAGCCACACATCAATGTTAATCATTAACAACTGAAGCCATTGTTCATTTTTTAAAAACGCTTCCCAAAAACGTCTATTTATTTAAGCCGGAATGGCTAAATAAAGTTTTTATCCCGTTGTCGGCGTATTCTTTGAGAGGAGGCTTGCCGGTAAAGGGAACAATTCATTTCGCTCAATTAGCCGCTTCACATCAATGTTAATAACAACTAAAACCATTGTTCATTTTAAAAGCTCACAAAAATAATCTTCAATTTAAGCCGGAACGGATCTTAAGATTTATGACCATGCATGTAACTGCAATGGTTCAAAAAATAGGTACTCATTGAGTACATGTTAGTAGTGCTGTGCACGCGCTGCGGACCTGTTTGTTTACGGACACTCACTCACTCTTTATGCCTGACGACATAGTGGGTAGAGCACTATACAGTGCACTACCCACGATTGGTTCTTAAACAGAGAGAAAGTTGATGTCGAGAAAGCTAACGTTACTCAGTCGACAGTTTAAATAATAATTTAATTGTGATTGATTGAAATGTCGTAAACGACTTGTCACGTGTTACCCGCACACTTGAGGAAAAAGCTGAGCAAACTGCCTCGCGAGGCGATTAGCTCAGCTGTTTAATCACGTGTGCGGTTGAATTTTCGTGAGTTTTTGCCTCACTAGGCCGTGAGGAAAACATCTGTCGTGTTTGATATTTGAGATTTCACCTCGCGAGGCGAAATTGTCACGAAAACTCAACCGCACACTTGAGGAAACAGCTGAGCTGATTTCCTCGCGATGCCTTGCAACTGACAGTTTGCTCAGTTTGCTTTTCTCAAGTGTGCTGCATACTTAAGCCTGCCGCACACTTGACGAAAGAGCTCAAGCCTGCCGCACACTTGACTTGCATTTTCACCGTTTAGCCTTCCGCACACTTGTGGAAAGAGCTGAGCAAACTGCCTTGCGAGGCATCGCGAAGCAATCAGCTTAGCTGTTTCCTCAAGTGCGCGGTTAAGTTTTCGTGAAATCTCAAATATCAAACACGACAGATATTTTCCTCACGGCCTCGTGAGGCGAAAAACTCACGAAAACACAACTGCACACATGATGGAACAGCTGAGCTAATCGCCTCTTGACGCAGTTTGCTCAGCTCTTCCCTCAAGTGTGCGGCAGGCTCGCGATGCATTTTCTTTCCTCGCGTGTGGCGAGCTTTTTAGCTCAGCTGTTTTATCAGGTTTGCGTAAGTGTGTACATTGATACTTCAGGGTAAATCGCAGAAAGTAGATTATATTAAGATAGATAAGATTTAGATTACCTGCAAATTGTGATAAAGAGGTTGGAATCGCCCGAGATCGAATACAGCGATAGTTGTACCTAAACGAGGATAGATAGTTTATTAAGAAAAACCCGTTGCAGCCGAAGCACAAAACCTTGAATTTGGTCATTTCACGTTAATGTTTGGACGAGTGCGGTGAAGAAATGTTCGTTTTTCAGAATTAAACTCTTTTGTTTTTTGACGTTCTCGTTGCCGTGTCCGTACCAGCTCGGCTTAAACTCCCTGTTAACAATTTGTAAGTAGTGTAGCTCAGAGAAGAACAAGATTAAGAAATATAAAAAAAATAAATAAATAAACAAAACAAAAAGTTCACGTTGTTTTGAGCAATATTAGAACCCCTAGAATCCGACCAAACAGGCCAAGATGGCGATATATCGCTTGTATATATCACCGAAGAGTATGAATTGTAATCCAAACATAACATAACACAACACACACTTCATTAACGTGTCTTGTCGTTTTAGCTATAGTTAGCTAATTGGGGACACATATAGGCTAGGTGTACTTAAAAATTAATAATTACTAATTCTAAAATGTACAAATATCATAATCTAAAACATTCTTAAAATCACAGCCTAAAATATCCTCATAATACTCTTAACCGAGTAACATCATAGTGATAAGGAAATACCTCATTTGCATTTACTTTCAACACACTTTTATATTCGCGACTACAAAACTAGTTTCGTCAATAGACCTCATCTTAAAAACAAACTGTGGCTACCAACTGACTGCTACATCCATCCTTGACATCTCCCAATTTCTTCCTCCGTATCATTTTCTTAAACGCTCCCAACGTAATACACCTCCTCTCACTTCCAGTTAATTTCGACCATAAAAGCGGTCCTAGAAATCTAACTGAGTGCTTTCAGTTTCACTTAAACACCAGTGGTTGGGCAGTGACTGAAGTTGTGGATTTGAATATGAGTTGTACTTCTGGTAACAGTTATGAAGGCCCGGGAAGAAGTCTGACGAATTCATTGAGGGCGTGGCTCAAGGTGCATCGATCCATGCCGATGACTAAAAATCAACCTCGTTCCAAACAGCCATGAGAACGAGGTTGACTAAAAATGACCGGTTTATATTCAGTGTGTACGTAACACGTGGAAAAAATGTTCAATTGACTCAAGTCATGCTACTCGGTGTTATTTCATATATTTATGATCAAATCACGATTACGGATCTTTTCGTATGGTCGCAACCAAGTTCATTTATTTATGTATTTATTTATTTATTTATTTATTTATTTATTTATTTATTTATTTATTTATTTATTTATTTATTTTATGTTTATTCTAGAACTGACTTAAATTCATGCATGCTGTGGTTAGCTCGAAAGTTATGCTCCTCTAACTACTGCACACTTCCCCCAAAGCCTTTTATTTCCGTCTTTCTTCTTTAATGTTTCATTACTTAAACATATACTTTATAAATTTAACAAAATATCGAAGTGTGAATAAAAATGAACTGAACTGACTTGAATAAACGAGTCTAGGCTACGGCAAGCTCTCAGTATAGGCTTTGGGAAAGGGGAGGGAATTTGTATCAAGTGTTAAAATAATTTACTGAAACTTGCTTTTACTCTTGCACTTGCCTCAAGCCTCAAGCCTGGTATTGCCATCTGAAATAACCAGGGAAAACAAGGCAAATGGTTGATAATCATTCGGCAAAAAGCAGCTAGCGCGTCGAGTTTCCTGGCCAGCAAAGAATGTCTTAGAAGAGTTAGGGCTAAATCAGAAAGATAATTATATTGATCACATAAAACGTTAGCTACCTATGAATATTTCATCGTCCAATTGGCTATTCAGTCACCTGTTAATTAAAGACGTTTACGGATCCAATTGCGAGTTTACGTATTTTTATTATAAACAGTTTTAATAATTTATATTTTATAATTCAGCAATAGACCTCGACAGCTTCCCAATTTTTTTACGCCCACGAAAACCATTAAATAAAATCATATAGAAATTTTGGCATGCCAAAGGGATTCTCCTTTCATCTCAAGGTGAAAATTGAGGTGACGCATGTCGTAATTTCCTTGTTTTCGTCAAAAAAGAAAATACTTAGCGGGGCTCTTTGCGGGTATTTTTTTGTTATATTTCGTTGCCTGGCAACACCTCGATTGCTTTGCTTCATGGGAATCGGCATTTTGCTTTTACTCAAAGAGAGATTGTTACTGGATTGTGGAGCGGACATTTTCATTAACGTCGTTTCCTTTAAATAGCCAAATCACCGGTTTCCTGGAAATCTCTGCTTGTCTTTAAAGAATCATAGAATTGTCTTGTGCCGTGCAATGAGAATTTGACCCTCGTGAAATGACTTTTTTCGCGCAGTAGAATTGGTCGACATGTATGGACTCAAGACCTGAGAAGAAATGCTGAATTGAACGGTGTTTACTTAGTTTTCTAAAAGGAGGATCCTCTACCGTGGAATATTCCCTTGGATTCTGTGCACAGTCGCTGAAAATATATATTCCTGGATGACGAATTTGCTGCTTTTCTTATGAGGAAAAAGCGGAGAAAACATTTGAATAAGCATCCTTTGTGTTGAAAGCCACTATCGGCGCCGCAATATTTATAATTGTTTGTAACTCGTGTGTTCCGATAAGAATATTAATTTTGCCAATATGAAACGCTACCAAACTCTGAGGGAACTTGGAGATGGAACTTACGGATCAGTTTGCTTAGCAAGAAATCGCGAAACTGGAGAGACCGTCGCTGTAAAAAAGTAAGCAAAACTGAGATATTATATTTGCAACGAAGAGTAGGCTTACTTGTCTATTTTTTTTTATCAAAACATCCGTGCACTTGGGATTTTTAAAAGCTATTGCATATTTTACACGACGACATAACGAGTAACCTTATTGCTTTCGGTTAATCAGCGTTTTCACTTTCTTTGCAGAATGAAAAAGAAGTACTATTCGTGGGAAGAATGTGTAAATCTTCGCGAAGTCAAGGTGAGCTTTTGTTAAACATGAGCCCTAACTCCATTAATAATAACAGTCGGTGTGATGAGGTATCCAAAACCAGGTCATTGTTTTGTTTGGAAGCGGTAAAAATTTTGGTATTAGGCACACATGATTCTGCGATGAAAATTTTAATTGATTGCATGGTAGAGGCTTTGTTTTTTAATGATTCTCAAGTGTCTTAATTTTTGGAACTTGCAATAAAAAATTGTCATTCAACAGCATGTACAGCCCACCTCCGATTTTTCTCTCCCGTAAATTTTGTTTTGTATATGGAATAAAATAATGGAGGTAAATGCAGGAGTGACTATGAAACTTTATTTAACTGTTCTTGTGTATGCTGCTCCTTTCAATAACATGCAAACTCTGAATTTCAAGACGCAATGTCATGTTTTTCACTGTTGTCAATCAATCAGTGCAGGGGGCCTGTTATGGTGATTTAGATGGTACGACTTTGTTATATGTGACATGCTCGCAACAAGCCAATGATTCTTATATTATTGTTTTGTACGGTGGCTCAAAAGTGTCATGTTGGCAATTTCAATTTCACAACTTGTCGTGTGCAACATGTCTTAGGAATTTTAGACAATCATAGCCTCAGGCAGTCAGATATACCACTGTCACTGTACAACAGTGATAAGTAAAAGTTGTACCTTCCAAATTGGCATTTAGAAAACAAAGATGTTTGGCCCAATGGATCAAAAGAAGATCATGTATCTTATAGGGTGCCATCATATTGACCCATGTATTGGTCAATGTGTTGGTCGATACTCAATCGACACTCGACCCACATGCAATTGTCATGCTGCTCGACTATTGACCAAGAGTAAACCACCTGCCCACTGAAAAATAGGTCAAGCGTCTGCCAATGTCGGCCGATGTATTGACTATGATATCGTCAGTAGCTTATCGGTCAACCTCTGGTGGTATATCAGTCAACTGTCGTCTTGTATCAGTTGTTTCAGCTGTTTTGTTCCTCAGTCAAATACTACTTCAAAAACTTTCTCATTAACAACCACCGAACAAATTTCCGATATATTAAATATTGATCACTCGTTGGTCGACTGTTGATTGAGTAGTATATCGGCAATTCATTGATTGGCAGTCAATGGTCTAATATCGTTAGTAATTTCATACTCAGATCACACTGCATTTTTGGAAATGTGAAAATGTGGGTGCAAGATTATATCGGTAGGCTAGCAGTCAACTCTCGCTGGACTATTGGTCGATAGCCAAGTGGCATATCGGTCACGTGTTGGTCGAGTGTTGATCCAGTAATGACTCGGGGACATATCAATCAGTATATGTCAATGGTCAATTGGGTGGCGTCCAACATATCGGTCGTCTAATGACAGAAGGTCAATCAAGTTTCGGTGAAATTTCGGTAATGTATCAGTGGATTTTCATTGATTGTCACTGTCGATGGTCTATATCGGTGCGCTGGCGGTCAACTCTCGATTGATAGCCAAGCAGCATGTTGGTCAAGCGTCGAATGAGTAACAGCTGCCACATTGACCAATACATCAGTAATCTCAAAAGGTAGCATTTATACACTGTAATTGGCAGATTTTGATCCACTTTGTCAGTTTCTGTTTCTGTATTTTTGTGGCCAGTTGGCTGTCCCCAAAATTATGATTGATAGCAATTTAAAACACACAATTTAATTATCTTTCAGTCTCTGAAGAAGTTGAACCATGCCAATGTGGTGAAGCTTAAAGAACTAATCCGAGAAGATGACCAGTTATATTTTGTGTTTGAGTACATGAAAGAGAACCTCTACCAGATGATGAAAAGCAGGTATGAAAACATAAATATTAATTTTCTTCCCACCTCACTACCCCATGCCAGTAAGAATGTGTTATTTAAGAAAATATCAACACCCCACCCTGCACAGAAGGCCTTTTGGTTTGAGCCTTCCACCCCTTTGGAAATAACAATAATTTCATTTAAGGTGTGAATTTGCTTTTTGAGGCCAATCCTCCCCTTCACAGTTGAAGGGGTGTGCAGAATGAGGCCCTAAGTGACTTTTAAAATGTAAATCAAATTCTCCTTTTGTTTCCATGCGAAAATAAGGCAATTTGAAAGGAGAATCCACCAATTTATCAGAAGTTACTTTGGGCTTTTTTACAGGCACCCCTTCACTTTATGTTGAGGTTCAAATAATATTATTGGGTTTTTGGTTTACACTTTTTCAAACCAGTGTGCGACTGATGTAATATTTCAAACAAGGCGAAGAGTTTTTCATCTGTTTTCCATGAGAAGTTGCTTGAAAAATGAGGCCCAATTTTTTCAACCAACTTCAAGGCGTTTGGAAATTGGATAAACCTTTCTTTGGAGTGTTTGAGATAGCTTCTCAAACCATTAATAATTCTTGGAGAAATTCAAGGCAAAAGTTCACCAAATTTTATAATGATTAAGATCACATTTCCTCCTTTGTTTTCTCCTTGTGAGTTATTAATGAGTTTGACAATTACGTTATTTTTTGTTGTTCCAGATTATTGTAATGAATTTGATGCCAAGAAAAATAGAAAATAATTTAAACCAAAAGCAAATAGTAGTAATAATAATAATAATTATAATAATAATAATAATAATAATAGTAAAAAACATTTCCCTTCAATCCATAAAGCCCCATGCAATGGCCTTAATTTAATTTTGACTTTTCATTTGGGGTCTGATTGGCAAGGAGGAGGGTGTTTATTTGAATAAATATGGTATTTTGTTTTAATATCTTGAAATAACATTTTTTTGTTCCATCTGCTTATTTTTCAGAGACAAATTAATACCAGAATCCATGATTAGGAATATAATTTATCAAGTTCTACAAGGTCTTGCATTTATACACAAACATGGTGAGTCAGGACTGCTAAGTGGCCGCAGAAAATAATACAAAATAATTTTGTATAACAGTAATATCATTGGTGACAAAGTACTCCTTAATAACACATTATGGCGTGAAATTTCAGTGTTAATTGATAATTACACGTGTGAAATTACAAAATTGCTATGGCAACCTTTCCTGTATCTCAGTACCAAGTCAAAAATTCACTATTATGGGCATAATTTGTCACCCATGATATTAAAAGGTAATCATTTAAATGGTATACGCGTGAAATTAGGAAATAATTTCACTTGTGTCAAATGTCTAAAGGCAAGGGAAATTATTAGAATTTTGACAAAATGCGCATGAAATTATTTCCTAATTTCACTCGTCACCATTAGATTGCTTATACAGATTAGGCTTTGTTGAAATTAAATTTACTTTCGCTATGAAAATTTGGTTGCCCTGGGCGTTCAGCCAAAGGAATTTTTTTTTTGTATGATGATCTTACAGCAATGTACATTTTGCAATCTTTGTACATAATGGATTTTATTTATTTAACAGGATACTTTCATCGAGATATGAAGCCAGAAAATTTGCTTTGTACTGGGCCAGAGCTGGTCAAAATTGCTGATTTTGGTCTTGCAAGAGAAATCCGATCAAGGCCACCATATACAGACTATGTTTCTACCAGATGGTAAGAATGATTAAGTTTGTCAACTCAAGCAGTAAAAGATTCATTTTCATAACAAAATTTCAGGCAGGTGTGTGCTTGGAAGGGTGAAATTGGACTGGACTTTTTCATAGGACAATTTATGGAACCATTTCCAGACATTTTAAAACCCTAAACTGCGATGTAAATTTAAGGTTTAAGTGCAGTTTATCTTTTGATTTTACGAATAGAATACTTACATGTATTTGCATTTAGCCTGGTTGCACTTACATCTGTATCATGCTATGAATAAACCACAAAATCTCTGACATGTGTAAAATGCTTTGCTTGCTCTCTGACTATCCAATTACAATAATGGGGTCACTGTGCTGCAACAAGTTTTCGTAATATATGGTGGTCTCTCACCAACATAGAAAGTAATATAATACGTTATGTATCATCTAGGAGTCTGCATTCATATTATTTAAAACTCTTTGAAATCTAAAGGAGGGGAATAGCCTCCCTCACAGGCACTCTTTTGGCTTGTCACTTGGTCTTTCCTCTCCAAGATTGCGTGATGAGCTAAAGAGCTTCTGCAAAGGAGGCTAGGACGGCAGGAATGCAAATGCTACTCATTCTTGCTTTTCTCTTCCAACTGTGTTTCATATATGTTCATTGTCTTTAAAACTTCGCACTGACATCTTGTACAGAGGACCTGTCATATACAGGAAAAAAATACAGAAAAAATAATAACAAGTAACAAATTGAAACGAGCATGAAAGGGTGCACGATTTTGCCAAATTTGTTCAATTTAAGGTGTCCAACGCACTCTATAATCTTTGATTACTACTAGTTAATATATTTTGTTTTATTGACAGGTACCGTGCACCTGAGGTGCTTTTACGATCCACAAACTACAGTTCACCAATTGACATCTGGGCAGTGGGCTGCATCATGGCTGAGCTGTACACGCTCAGGCCACTGTTTCCAGGCAGTAGTGAAATTGATGAAATTTTTAAAGTATGCAGTGTTCTTGGCACTCCATTGAAGGTGTGTAAAACATACTTGGTGAGATTTTCTTGAAGATGAGCATGTCATGTAAAAATTGACTTGTTTTCAAAAATTACATATTCTGCCATTTGAAGTTTATAAATGGGTTGTTATTAAAGAACTTCCATTCAGAATGAGGTGTGTGCCAGTCGACTGATATGGGAATGAAAGGTTGCCAACAGTGGTACTCTTTGCCCACAGAAACCTGCCACAGTTGATCTAAGAGTGGATAAATCACCATCCCATACTTACCAGTATATTTCTATTATCCACTGCATGGAGACGGTTCCACTGTATGAAGTTATCCACTCTTTGAACAACCAGGACCAGAATTTAGAAAGTCAGAAATATTGCACAAGTCAAGTCAAATATGAACTCAATAGGGACCTTAAACAGCGTTATAAACATTGGTACATTTCTTTGTCGTCCTCTGCAAATTACCACATTCAAGGTTTTATGGAGAAGTTATTAGTTTTCAATTCTCTTTCTGAACTTTAAGGCCACCGCTACGACATTAGCTCCTGGATGGTTTGGCCACATTACAGAAACTAAATGAGTAGAAATCATCGCAAATTTATTCAGAGAATGTGAATGTAATGTTTAAGTCCGTCAGTTTTGGTGTCGTCATTGTGTTTTCTTATTAGGTCCCTAATTAGGCTGAGTAGGTGTTAAAAATATTGCATGTACATTATAAGTGACAGTCTTCTTCCTTATTCCTTGTCTGTCCTTACCTACTTGTCTGTCTGTTTACTGATCATAGATTGGTTGATTATTTTCTTTGACAGGAGGACTGGCCTGAAGGCTATCAACTAGCCGCAGCTATGAATTTCAAGTTTATGCAAATGGTATGTTGTGTTCCCTTCAAGAGTTAACTTTTGGTCGAGGTAGCTGGAAGATATGCTCATTTTCAAAACAACATTTAGCATTTATTACAGGAATTCATTAAGGAAATAGGCTTATAATAATTTAGGGGGTGCCTGGAAAAAAGCCCGTTTTTGTAAGTGACTTCTGATAAATTGCTAAATTCTCCTTCCAAATTGCCTTGTATTCACTTGCCAAATGAAAGGAGAATTTGACCTTACATCAAAAGTCACTTAGGGACTTATTCTAAGCACCCTTTCAATTTTACAAAGTTTAGAAAGGCCCTAATCAACTTACAGCCAAATTTGGTCATGCCAGTTGAGTTGTTGACCACCATTAAGAGATTCACAAGCCAATGTCTTGATCTCGTGCTATTCTTTCCAATGAAGCTAGCATCATTAGATAGTTTCTTTCGGGAAGAGTCATGCGCCCGGCGGAGGAGTAAGCAGCATGGCCGAGCCGTCCGCTAAGATTTTCCGTTTATGTAAAATTTAATGGCCGATTTCTTCCAAAACATCTTAACTAAACGAAGAAATAGATCCTCTAACTCATCTGCAGAGGAATCTCCGGACGCAAAAAAGCCTAGAGGTTCGCCGAATTCTTCAATTGATACTCAGCAAGTCAACGAAGGTGACGACGAATTCATGGCGGCCGCAAGTATGGTAGAAGATGTACAACAAAAGCTCCAAGTGATACTCCAAAAACTTGGAAAACTCGATTCAATCGAGAAATCGGTGAACAAAATTCAGGATACCCTCGTAAAACTGGAAGCGAGAACGCAATCACTGGAGAGCTTTCAACAATCCGCTACAGCCGACATTAGCGACTTGAAAGAAAGCCTGAGCTTCAGTCAAGAAAAGTACAAAGCGTCGCTCGACGATCTTAAAAGGCAACGCGAAAACCTCGAAGAGAAGCTAAACGAGCTTGAACGACAAAACAACCATCTCGACAACAAAATTAAAGATGTAGAGACCAAGAACCTTTACCTGGAGGCGTACTCAAGACGCGAAAATATAAAATTTGAAAATATCAGCGAAGACGACAACGACGACGAAGACACAGAGCAAAGGCTTCGCACTTTCCTTGAGACTGACCTGGGATTCCGAGACGCCCATACGGTAGAAATACAAAGAGTTCATCGACTGGGAAGGAAAAAAACCGATGAGTCAAGACCAATTCTCGCGCGATTCCTTAGATTTAAAGACTGCGAGAAAATCCTGTCTTTAGGAAGACGACTCCGGGGGACAGCTTATAAGATGTATCAAGACCTCCCACATGAAATCGTACAAAGAAGGAAGAATCAAATGGACACATTCAGAAAGGCCAGAGAAAATAGAATCCCTGCTACCTTTAGTAAGGCACAACCAGACAAATTGTATATTCGAGGTAAGCTTTGGCCAGTAGGAAAAACACTAGATATTTAGCGGTAATTATGATCATTTCGAAAATATATATACATAAATATGTACAACTGATATAATTTCTGGAGAAATGGATATATTTCCTCCCCGTTAATACAATATACATATATATATATATTTATTTATTTTTCTTTTTCCAATAACACAAACGCCATATTATAGATGTAATATTTGTTTTTGCGGGCGGTGACGCGCTTTTCAGCCAAAACCAAACTGCCTTATAGAACGGCGCGCATTGCAAAAGTTGAGTTTTTATTGGGCCTCGCGCTATTGATTTTGAAGTGATCGAGCTACATGGCTCCATCATCAAAAGACCTTAGTCTAATAGCGAACGCCTTTTTGTTGGTTTACGTGTACGTTAATGTAAGTCTGTCTTTCCGGTCCTATTTACTGCATTTTGTGTACTTCACAACCCAGGATGAATTTTATGTAGTTTGTTATGTGCATTTTCGTGTTCTGTTTACGTACGTATTTTATTTTGGCTTCTCCAAATGCATTTTTCTTGTTACGTCCAATAATAATGCTTCGTTATGCAAGGTGTTAGCGGTCACGCATATCTTCACCGCTTTGAAAATCCTACCAATAGTCTTCATCCACACCTCATTACAATCAACACCTACGCCGAGGATTTAGTGATCTGTTCCTTAAATGTGCGAGGGCTGTCGAATACCATTAAAAGGCGTGAGACCTTTCGCTGGCTCAAGTTAAAAAACTACGCAATTTATTTTCTTCAAGAAGTTCATTGTACTAAAGAGAAAGAGATCTTGTGGACTTCAGAATGGGGTTTCTCAGCTGTTTTTAGCAGCTATTCAAGTGCTAGTGCCGGAACTTGTATACTTTTTAACAATAATTTTGAACACAAAATTCTGAAACAATTCTCTGATCCAGAGGGAAGATTTGTCATAGTAGACATCAAAACAGAGGATAAGACTTTGACCTTAGTAAATGTTTATGCGCCAAATGACGATAACCCCACCTTCTTTAAAAGTGTGCTCAATCAGCTTCTCTCTTTCGACTGCGAAGAGATAGTCCTCGGAGGTGATTATAACTTGGTCCTGGAAGTTGAAAAAGACAAATCTGGGGGAAACCCGACCACTCATAAAAATTCGTTAAAAGAAGTTCGGTACATTGCTAGCCTGTTAGATTTAGTAGATATCTGGCGTGCCCTTAATCCAGATGTCAAACGATTCACCTGGAGAAGGAGGAAACCCGATGTGCACTGTCGTTTAGACTTCTTTTTGACCAGTTCCAGTTTAAGTACAACGATTACAAAAGCGGACATTCTACCTGGCTATAAAACTGACCATTCTCTAATAACACTACATCTCGCAAATAATAAAAATCCTAGGGGACCAGGTTTCTGGAAACTGAATACCTCCTTCTTGTTAGATAGCGAGTATGTTGACTTAATCAAGGAAACAATCAATGATGTGGCGAATGATTACAAAAATGACACAGAGGTTGACGCCGTTCTCCTTTGGGACACTATGAAAATGCAAATTCGATCAAGCTCCCTTCACTACGCAAAGAAAAAGAAAACCAAAATGAAATCACAGGAGTCAAGCTTAGAAACCGATATATTATCTCTTCAAAAGAAACTGGAAGAAAACAATCTCTCGGAAACAGACAAAACTAACATTTCTAACGAATTAGATATTAAGATTCTCCAGAAAGAAGAAATATCGAAATATAAAACCCGTGGAACAATTATAAGATCCAAGTCTCGCTGGTATAATGAAGGAGAAAAAAACACAAAATATTTTCTGAATTTGGAAAAACGACATTTTAATAAAAAAACCATTAAAAACCTTCAGCTAGATGACAATAATACCATTAAGACGGACACTGAGATATTAAAAGAGGCAAAATCCTTCTACCAATCACTGTATTCTTCCTGCAATCCACAAGTTAATGCAGAGCTTGAGGACATCTTTTTCCCAGAAGGAAATACCCTGTTGCTAGAGGCGCACGAACAAAAAGAATGCGAAGGTCTATTGACCGAAGCTGAATGCTTAGAGAGCCTGAAATCAATGGAAGCAAACAAAAGCCCTGGAAGTGACGGCCTCCCAGCCGAATTTTACAAGGTTTTCTGGAAAGACATACATCATTATCTTCTAAACGCACTAAATTGTGCATATGCAAACGGCCTTCTATCAATTACTCAAAGGAGAGGATTAATCACCCTCATACCAAAGAAGAACAAACCTGCTCATTTCTTAAAGAACTGGAGACCAATTACACTTCTTAATTGTGATTGCAAAATAGCAGCCAAATCCATTGCTAATCGAGTACGTAAAGTCCTACCAAAGATAATCAACAACGATCAGACCGGCTTTTTAAAAAACAGATTTATTGGAGACAACATCAGACTTCTCGATAGTATAATAAATTACACAGATACAGAACAAATCCCTGGCCTTCTATTATTTGTCGACTTCGAGAAGGCCTTCGATAGTGTAGAATGGAGCTTTATTGAGAAAACTCTAAAATACTATAACTTTGGAACATCCTTGATTGCATGGGTAAAATTATTTTACACTGATATAAGCAGTTGTATCCAAAACAACGGATGGTCCTCCGATTTCTTTACGTTAAGTCGCGGTGTGAGACAGGGCTGCCCTCTTTCCCCTTATTTGTTTATTTTATGTGCAGAAATATTGGGTAGCACAGTAAGGAAGGATAATGAAATTCGTGGAATCACGATCCGGGGCACTGAGTGCAAACTCTCGCAATACGCAGATGATACGACAGTGATTTTAGATGGCTCACAATCCTCCTTTTCTAGAACTCTATACTTACTTGACGCATTTGCTTTGATATCCGGCTTGAAAGTTAACTACGATAAAACGGAAGCCCTCTGGATCGGATCATTGAAAAATTCAAATGCAGTATTACTCTCTAACAAACCTATAACATGGGCTGAGAGAAAGGTTTACGCCTTGGGAGTCTGGTTTTCGACTGTAGAGAAAAACGCTTTTTACGATAATTTTTCCGAAAAAATCGAGAGAATAAAAAACATCCTAAATAGCTGGTCTGCAAGAAGGTTGACTCTTCTAGGTAAAATTACGATCATTAAATCTCTGGCAGTATCGCAAATTGTGCATGTTCTATCCTCTCTCCCAACGCATCAAGGTGCACTTAAAGAAATTAATTCTTTGTTTTATGATTTTCTCTGGGATAAAAAAGGGGATAAAATCAAAAGAGTGGAAATGATTAATGACTACGATAAAGGGGGTCTCAAGATGATAGATGTTCAAAGTTTTAATGAATCTCTGAAAATGAAGTGGATACAAGGTTACTTAAATAATGATAATCAGGGGAAATGGAAGCTTTTCGTTGATTACTACCTCCAGAAGCATGGAGGCAAAGCAGTGTTTTTAAGTAACCTTAAACCGCAAGACGTTTTACAGCTTAACATAAAGGATCCTTTTTTGAGGGAAATTATCGAACACTGGACCAATTTAAATTACAGAGAGAAGAACCTTGATTTTGACTCTATGTTTTTATGGCATAACTCACTAATCAGAATAGAGAACCGACCTTTCTTTTACAAAGCCTGGTTCAAGGCAGGGGTAACAGAAGTTAAAGATCTACTTAACAAAGATCAGACTTTCTTAAGCTATAATGCATTCATAGATAAATATAATATTAAAACTAATTATCTTGAGTACTTTAAAGTTATATCGGCGCTAAAACAATTTAAGAAATCATGCTCACCAGTCTTACACAACTCTCTTTCAAATGATATAGCGATTCTTCTGTCTCATTCAAATATTTGCAAAGAATTTTATAGACGCCTTGTCCAAAAAAAGGCTTCCACACCATTGCGGAGTGAAGAAAAATGGCTTTCTGAAGGGAGTATAGTTCAAGATTCGATCATTAACTGGAAAAAAACTTATTATTTACCATTCCTCTGTACAAGAGAAACAAAGCTTAGAGTATTCCAGTTTAAGTTTCTTCATAGACGAATTGCTACAAACGACTTTCTCTGCAAGATAGGTATAAAACAAGTCGACACCTGCTCCTTTTGTGGTGAAACTACTGAAACTCTGGTTCACCTGTTTTGGCACTGCAAACATACTCAGGCATTCTGGAAAAGTTTATTTGAATGGATATCCCAACACCTTCAAGATTTGAAAGACATTTCTCTCTCTCCCACTCTCTGTTTAGGCTTAATTAACGATGTCTCACATCTACTTTTACATCACTCACTTCTTATTGCTAGACATTATATATACAACTGTAAACTGAGAAACATCATACCCAAGGTGCAACTATATAAACAATTGCTCATGAACTCCATGAAAATTGAAAAGCAAATCGCTTTAGATAATAATACCCTAAATTCTTTTAAAAAGAAATGGAGCCCATTGAAGAACGCCCTCCAGTCCCAAATGATCAATTAAAATCCAATAAGTTAATAACGAAGATTAGTAAGTAGGCGGTAAGCTATGTTGCTGTACATAATGTGAAGTAACGATTGGATGTAATTAGGTAGTTTAAATTTAGTCGTAAGTTAGTATATATTGTAAGTAGCCGTAATTGTAAGGAGCGAAAGCCATTTTACTGTCTGATATGTGTTGAATTGTAATTAGAGTCTTGTATTGTTAGTAGATAAGTGTAAGTAACCAGTAAGCACTGTATTGTTGGTAGAATACTGTATTGTCCAGTGATGTATTTAGCCCGTAATGTAAGTAATGTGTTTTTGCAAATAAATGGTTATTAAAAAAAAAAAAAAAAAAAAAAAAAAAGATAGTTTCTTTCGAAAAAAAATCCCCTTGTCAATTAGAACTCCTTAATAAAAGGGATAATTTAGGCAGTACTAATTTTCCTTTCAGCTGCAATGTAACAGTTCTGTAGTATACGCTGCCCTCACCATGCAAAAATTTGAGCACAACCCTTTTCATTTAATAACATTTTCTGTGCCAAAAATAATTTAATTATTTTAAAACATTTCAAAATCTTACAACATTTTAGTCAGAAGAAATGGATATTGTGTTTTTAAAGCCTGGTCAATAAATCAGGTTAAAGGTTTGACTGCTGTTGGGAGAACTTGAATTTCCTTTTTCTGAGTATGCCTATGTTACTGGCTGAACAATACATCATGAAAGTAACATTTTAGGTATTGTGAACAGCAATCATTAGAAAATTCTTGGTCTGTTTTGCACAAAATGATCTGCCAGTAGGCTCTTCCTTAGTATCTCACATACAACGAAGTTATACAGTCTACATTGTAAATCAGCCTAACAGTTTATTTTGAACGCTTAATTTCAGATGCCGACAGGTCTGAAAGACTTGATACCAAATGCCAGCCCAGAAGCCATTCAGCTAATGAGGGATATGTTGATGTGGGATCCAAAGAAGCGACCAACATGTGCACAGGCATTGAGATATCCATACTTCCAAGTTGGACCAAAACCTGTTCAACAGCCGCAACCTCTGCAGCAAAGACAACCACCACAGCCTCAACAACAACAACGAAAACCGTCTCTTCAGGAGCGAAAGGACTCAGTCAGGTCATTCTTTGGTAGTGGAAATGAAAACAAAAGAGTGCAGCCAAATGCTGTGATTAATACAAAGGCCCCTGCTCACGGAAGTGGGTGGAAAAAATGGGGAGATGGAATAGGGGTCAAAGATAGCACTGATGAATTTGAATCACTGCTTAATGAGATTGACACACATCCATCATCGTACAGCAAGAAGGTTGGTGTTAAAGAGGCAGTGTCACCTAGAAAAGCCAAAAAACTTTAATGTTTAATGTTAACACTAACCCTACTAGTACAGAGAAACTAGTGTTAATTATTTTTACTTGCTGAGGGTCAGGATTGAAATGGATTGCTTCAACTTCTTCCAGTGTAGTTTGGAAAAATTGCTAAAAAAAATGAATTTAGTTTGTTCTTGCCAGGAGAAATCACTTAATATTCTTTTCTTGGTACTCTAAGAGCAATTTTATGTTGCAGAAAACATACCTTGTCAAATATTTGAGGAGTTTTGATCAAAATTATTTTAATTTATTACAGTTATACTGTAAGCAGTGAATGGTTAAGAAATTAGTTCACGTGGGCCAGCTCTAAAGCCCCAAAGAATCCATGGCTTTTTTTTTTTTTTTTTTTCATTTCTTAACCCCCTCCCCCACTTGAAAATCCTCCTTTAAGAACCTCTTTACCCAACTTAGTAACTTTTTGTTGTTGTATATTTGTAGCCTGCTGTCCAGAAGACGGACCCACTGGATTCCTTTCCAAGGTTGGCTTTTGCAGAATTAATGACTTCAACTGGACTGTTCAACCCAGATGTTTTCAAAATGGCTTGAAAATTGGCCCCTTTGACACACTGATTGCATGCTAAATTAGAAAATCATCCCATGATCACTTTTGTTGACAGTAAAGATTGGTAAAGTTTCTCTTGGACTAATTGTTACAGGTTTAGTTGTTAAAATGTTTGCAGAAATTCTGCTTACACCATGTTCTCTGTTTTCTTAGCTCTCAACGAGACTCAGGCGTAACCAGAAAAACTCCTCCTAGTGCGAAACAGCATTACATGAAACAAGCTCGATACTTCCCTGGTCAAAATATAACAAACACACAAACCCACCAGGCCATGCGGAACCCTACATTTGGACGAAAAGGCTCCTATGGAGTAACAGGAAATGCCTTAGGGGGCAGTACATACGTACCATCATTTGGTGGAGGGACGCAGTCCAAAGGCGTGGGGGTAGGAGGTATGTAACATCAGTTTAAACCTCCACTATAGAAATAAGTTAAAATTAAATTGTTGAAACCACCATTGGTTACATCTAAACATGGACACGAGACAAGACGAGACGTGTTTTGTCGCCAAACACTTGAAGTTTGACAGCCGTTAAGTAAACTGTCGCGCCAGATCAGCGCGTTCCACTCATAAGCTTATTTCATTTTTCTCAATTTGCAGGCATATTTCTCACCCAGAAACAGCACACTTGCCTCCAGAAAGTATTCTTAACATCTAAAAATGCTTGCAAAGAATATTTTGTTGAGTAAAAACAAACCAAGTCAACAAAAGCAGCCTACTCTAAACTTCGAATGTTTGGCGCCAAAACATGTCATATTTGCACCCAGCTAGGACATGTTTCTCCCTCCCGTGTACACGTTTAGATGCAGCCGATGGTACGATCTTATTTTACATTTTGTTGGAAAACATGGAAATAATATTTCTGTGTTGGACAAAACAGGATTTGATTACCGCTCATTTTTGCTTTTAAATTTCTCATGCGCCACCATGTTGGATTTCATGACGTAATACGGTTGTTCAATATTTTCACACAAAAGAACTTCCGCTCCTTGAAAATAGCGACAACCGTATGCAATAATGACGTCACAAAATCTAAAATGGTGGTGCGCGGGAAATTTAAAAGCGAAAATAGACGATTATCGTATCTAATTTTTAGCACACTTGAATGTTATTTCTACTTTTCAAACTAAAATTTAGAATTTAGACGTTTCCAACAATGTAATGTCAAAGTTTGTTGTCAGAGTGGAAGTTCCCTTTAAGGAGAAGTCCAGGCTTCTACATGGACATTTTCAGGCTCACAAACATCTGCTCAACAGAGCGTTTTATTTCCATTTCCACACAAACCACAGTGTGTTTCCCACATACTAAGTCACAATTTGTTGTAACGCTTCACTAACACACCTGATAAATCGCTACATCACCTGTTTGCCACTTACAAGAGAACAAGTTTTGGTTCAAGATGGCAAGGACAGATTTGAGGCAGCTGGGGTTTGACATGGTATGTGTGATAGTGTCGTATTGACCTGGGTACGTTTCATTTCTTTTTGGTGTACTGTTAGGTGCCCACACCTGGAAACCATTAATCAAACAAGGAAGTGGCACATCTATCTACCAACCCCCAGGTGCCACGACAACTAACCGCACCCAGCCTAGCCGGAGTGTGTTTCAGCGAACAGACTGGAGTCTTAAGTGAGTTCTTGTCCTTGATGGTCCCTTGACCTTATAGGAAATCATGTCTTTAATATCATGTCAATGTAAATCATGTCTGTAATGTAAGATTTAGACAGTGCTCTAATATTTCACCAGCTTAGAGTTCAAAAAAGTGTTCCTGACTTTGATTCATCTCCAAATATTACAATCCCTGACTCTGTCACACATGACCAGCACTTTGAACATGTAAAATACTAATCAGTTTAAACGAAGAATTCAACATGGCAAAGAAAGATTGAAAAGTCATAGTTAAATCCCGAGAAAGATTTTAAATTGCCATGAAAATTTTTGGAGTTTAAATTGAATAGGAAACCTGTTGTTATGCACGGTGAACAGGTAAATTACCCTAGGAAAGAGGAAAAGGAGGAAGAAGTTGGCCTTCTCGCTTTGTCCCTTCTGATGTTACCACATACACTTTCCTTTATAATTGAGACAATGAAGCACCCCTTCTCAACCACCCACCCCCATCCCGTTCCCTCCATGCCTTTTTTGTGCATGCTAGCTAACACAGGTTTCAATTCATCATTGTAATGTTTTGTTACTTTACAGTACAGTATTGGCACTTGGCATACACTTTGTGTGCGAACGGCTATTGTTGTTTCTTCGAGAAATAAATCGTTTCCTCGAACTTCTTCTCGAGTTTGAATATTTGAAAACTCTTTGCTTCTCGATCCCCTAACCTCGATTCTCGCATCTCGAAACTTGAGCATCTCGACGTTCGAGACGCGAGTATCGAGCTTCAAGGATCGAGTCGAGACTGTCAACTTATTTTTGAGCGGTACTGTATATCTTTATTACAGATATGGAGGGGGTCGATCATGAAGAACTCGTGAAGGCCATTTGACAGTCAGTCACTTCAGTCCGAATTTGTGGTCGTGTATAGCATGCTGTGTGGTGTAATATGAAAAACGTACATCAAGCATATCTATTCTTCATCGCAACACTTTCAGGTGTATCCATTGTTTATTCATTGTAGTTTTAACACCATAACTAATTAATTCCAGACGCTCATTCAATGTAAATATAGTTTTCAGTTAATTGGTATTTTAATGAAATTTTAATTAATTTTAGCTGTATAAAAATCCTGAATAAATAGTCAAGTAAAAGTTGGTGAACTTTTACACCAAACAAGACAGTAACGACTCGTAACAGTTAGTTCAAAATGGGTTGTAGGAAGATGTAATGTATTATATTCCAGAAGCAGTTTTTTATGGGAGGGTAATTGAAAATGTCCATTTAAATTCCCAGCTCACGAAGCTGCAACTAGAGCGACTTTAAAAGTTGTAACAAGAAATGCATTTTGTAAATAGAATTGAAAGTAATGATAAGTTTCTGTTGTTTAAATGATCGCGTTCCATTGTCATGGCGAGATCAAGTGTTAGAGATCTTCATTACGTTACACAACCCACCAAAAGTACCGCTTGTAGTTGGTCTATATTTATTTAATTTATTGTCGGACACTGAAAATAAAAATTGAAATCGAGTTGATGTGTTAATCAGTTGGGTGTGTGTGTGGTTGGGGGGGGGGGGGAGGGGTACTGCCCATCTTGCCTGTTGTTAGATTAACCCCCTCCCTCCTCGGGGGTTGGGGGGGAGGTACTACTCCCCTATTTGTGCGGCTCCAACGGGTATACGATACGATAACTTTATTTAAAAACGGTATTTCCATCAGCTATACATTAATCTTCTTCAACTAACTAACTATCTACCTTACTATAATTTATATAAAAGAAAAAAATAAAACAATAAATGCTGCTTTTCTTGGAGGCCGTGTTTAAAATCTTACCTAAAACTGTGGCGACTCAATTTAGTCTTAAAATCATTCAAGGAAGTTGCTTAATTCTATTGGCAAACTGTTCCACAACTGAGCTCCACTGTATGAGAAACTTCTCTTTAGATAATCAGTGCGGGTTGTGGAAGAGTTAGCGTGTTTTCAGTATTCCTTAAATAATAAAAATTCACATCGCGAAGAACAAAACATGATCTTAAATATTCTGGTGTTATCCCATTTGAGGTTTTATACATCATAATTGATTTCTTATTTAATCTTTGATGACAGAGTTTTCGCCACCCTATTGCCTGGAACAAATAATTCAAATTACTATCAAACCAACAGACATCCCAAAATGCGGGTTGCGCTTTTGAAGCTTATCAGAAAGGCCATTGTTGCAGTTTTCCCAACACCTCATTACAATAATCGAAGTGAAGTTCAACAAGGCTATAGTAAACATTGATTAAAATATTAAATGGGATTTGATGTCGTATGCGCTTAATTGCACCAATGGCAGAAACAATCTTTTTAGAGATATTTTCTATGTGACATTCTCAATTTAAAGTATAGTTTTTGAACCATTTTGGTCTGAAAGGGCTGAAAACGGCCGGATCTGAAAAAGGTACCACAAAAATATCTATTTTGGCCTAAAATCAAGTCAGTGTTTGGAGAAGCCGGTCGCACACTCCCACCAAAAATTTTGGACTGTTGGTTTATTGTGTTCACATAAATTATTAAGCTCTGTGCACTTTTCATGAAAGGCTTCCTTGCACGTGTATCAAAGAAATGATGGAGGACCAAAGGAAATGATTTCATTCAAGCGAAAGAGAGCCGAAGTTCCCGTCTTTACACGCCTCCAAACTAAACATAAGGCGTTTAATCGAGCCACGACTTTTATACTTAATAATAATTTGTTTCCAGATTGTCTTGGTGGATTTTCGATGAACGTTTTTTGCACTCTAATTGAGAGGGGGCGTTTTCCGGTCATTCTTGGGTTAACGTGCCTAGCTCAGCACTTGTCGCAAATGCTGCACAACAAAATCGTTTGGCAGAACACTTGGAGCGATAAACTTATTCAATTCACGCCGAAAATTATAGAGTTGACACTGAATCTTTTCCGAGCTAATATACTGAGTGTGCGTTTGCAATGATTAAATTATTTGTTGAGACAATCAACACCAAGAATCTAAGAAAACATCATTCACTCACATCAGTTCCGAAATTAAAAATCACCGGAAAATGAACTGTGTTTTACCCTCAGTTTAGTCTGCAAATGATGATTACCGCTCGAAACGATTCAATCGCCCTCATATTTACGAGGTGAAATGCCAAACCGGCCCCTTGAAGGATTCATAAAACAATTGAACACGAGCCATATACGAACAATTTTCAATATTTTGAAATTAATTTATCTGTGTCTTTTTTACTTTTTCATTAATTATTTAAGCGTAACTTATTTTTAATCTCAAGAGTTTTTACGGTAGCAGTTTCCCTTGCACCCCGGCGTGAGGTGTACGGAATAACTAACAGAATTATTTAATTTAGTAATATCACATTTTCTCACGTAACATGTAAGGTTTATTTGTCCAGTAAAGTGAAATTTGCGAATGTGGTTAGTTTACATTTTTGTGTAGTAAACTTTTAAAATACCATGACACAGCAATTTTTTAAATCTAAGTGAAAGACCGCTTGTTGAAATTTTTTTCCGTGTTTTGAAAACAGACATCGACCGACAATTTGGCTTTGGAAAAAACTTGCTTTCATACCGAATGCAAATGCTGTATCAGTTGTCATGGCAACAGATAAAAGGAATCAAGCACCTGGTTTAGCTAAATCTGCCAGGTATTCAAATTAAATATAAAAGCACAACTCCACTGTTCACAGTCTTTTCGCCAATTTCCAAGAGCTGAGAACAATCTCTGAAAGCTTTTATTAATCTATTGTTTCTAACAGCTAAGCAATTCTTTCAATGCCTTTTTTCAACGTCACTTTTTCACGAGCCGAGTTCATAATTTACAATTAAAATTCGACAAGAAAGGCAAAAAACAGTTTTTCCGACCGCACAGCTGTTCTATCGTTTTCGCTGTTAATTCCTCGAAGATGATTAATTTTGCTTCATGGAGGCTATTTTTGACAGTCAGCGACAAAATATCTGGTCACAGTTGAGAAAACGAGATGTTATTTTGTGAATATGTCGATGATTTAATTCACTACTGATGTCGCATTTTTACTCGGGGCGGCATATTCATTCCTCTAGAGCTGGCGCCCAAGACAAGATTCCCTACCAAAGATCCTTGCCACAGTTCGATTTGAACAGTCGAGTGAAATTACCCCCAATTATCAAGAACGAATTGCTAACTGGTCGTGACAGGAACAGCACATTGCAGCCAGCGACATGTCGAACTTTGTCGACAAGCGTATCTTTTCCACAGATCGTCGAAACTCAGTCCGCGTCCTGGAAATCTAATCGGAGCGGTACATCACCACAGCAAATAAAATCAGCAAACAAACGGGCGCCTGTAAAAACAGTAAATCACATTGAAAAGAGCCCGATTCACTTTCCTAGCTCTTATGCTGTCTTGCCGCCAATTGGACAAACGAATTCGTGGCCATACGCAGGTCGGCTCTCGACTTTACCAGCGACCCCGAGAAACGGCGAGCAAGCCCCCATAATCGTTCCCGACCAGGCGAGAGGTCGAAGAAGGCGATCGTCGCAGAGAAAACGCTCCGAAAATGGACTGTCGCCTACCCTGGCAAATGTTCGAGGGAACAGCGTAACGCAGACTGAAGGGATCAAAAATTTACCTGACACAACGGCAAGTACAGAATCTAATTCAATTGCGGTTGATCATGGATACCAAAAGGACTTGTTGTTACCAGACGCCACCACCTATCCCAAACTAACCGCAGACGAACAGATCGACGCTTCGAGCGATGCTTCTATTTTAAGTGTCAACAGTGATCAGGTTGAAATTTCTGAATTCGATCCTAGGCATGTGCTCGAAAAGTTGGAGCTAAGTAAAGAAGTTGAGGAATTTCTTCAAAGCAAAAACAGCAAGAGGAGAGGTGCGAGGTGTATAGAGATAGACCCATCTCTTAAGACTGCTGTTGATATTATCCGAGATAATTTACTCAGGCAGACCATGGAGGAACTATGTATGATGTGGTGAATTAAAAAAAAAACAACGACAAACTTATTTATTAATAAACGAGAAACAACATTCTCTTTATTTTTTTCAGAATGGAAAATACACACACCAAATGTATTTCCAATATTTCTACACAATAATGTTATTTTAAGAGCTATGCAAATATGTTAATATTGTGGTTTTCTGCGAGAAGCTTTCAGTAGATGTGGCCGGTATATCTCGGGCGCCAGCTGCTTGAGTGTTGTAAAGTTGAGATGTAAAATAGATCAGATTAAATAGAAATTGTTGCTGTACTGACTGTACAGGAAAAGTTAAGGTCACATTAAATGTTTATTGAAACAGAAATGCCTCCATTTCAAGTTTTCCAGTCATTAAGAGAATCCATTTTAACTGATTGAACTTGAAATTCATTTCGCTCTATTTCAGAAGAATGGGAATCACCTACGGTGAATGACTAATGCCATTTTGGGGAACGGGTGATTGTAGATCCTTAAAACTGATTCTAATGTTGATAGTTAAACCACGGAAGAAAAGTAGAAACGCGAATTTTGCTCGTTGTAATTTTAAATCGTCAATGTATTGCATGTATGCGCGAGGTTTTAATTAAGGTTCTTTTAAAATTTTACTTCCGAATTTGGCAAACTCCATTCTGATCTGGATTTAAGAGCTTTCTTAATTGAGTTGAATTCTATGTTATAGGTCTACGATAACAAATGGTTAAATTCTAAAGTTCAATAAGAAATTCAGTCGCGTTCACTTGGCGATTAATGATCCAAATTCACTAAACAAAATTATTAGACTGTGATTGGCTGAGGTGTAAAGAGTAAATGAAATATAATGTACCTGATGTCGCTGTATTTCCATAGCAACGACACATTCTTGTCCCAGGAAGCTGTTGTGTTTTTAGCCCGTGACTTGCGTATGCACAATGAACGAGTTATTGTAATGAACGAAAATGTCACTTCGCTCGGTCTTTCCGTCGTACCATCGCTCGCTCGATGGAGTGTAAACTTTCAGCAAGTATAAGATAGTCTTACGGTCCTCTTCAATTAAAATACACGCTTTTGAAGTTCGGAATTAAAAGAAAGAGCCTAAAGAATACTCGACCGCCGAAAAAGAGGATATTAGGGATTTTGAAAATCCTCACTTCAATGAAGCGCACCTGCCTTTGAATGATTAGACCGAAGTGCGGGCTTCGCATGGATTTTTAAATATTGGAATGGAGAACGCTTCATTGCGGTTAATGTTGTTTTCAGCACAGTAAATGCGATAAAATATTACCTCAATCTGAAAAAAAAATGCACAGAAGGAAAAACAAATGAACACAGAACTCCCCTCCGGGAGTCGATCCCGTGAAGTACAGATTACAAGCCCGAGGACTCGCCACGACGCCAACCCAGCAACACTGTCCAAAGGCTGAAAAAAAAACAACACAAAAGTGACGACGCGGATCTACTGAACTGCTGATTAGGACGGCCTCAGCGATGTTTCTTTGCTACATTAGCAAACAACTGCTTCTTACACTCTAGATATGAAAATGAAGGAAGCAGATAACTTTACATGTACACATAATACGAAATATCATTTCATTCACTTGTTCAATTCACGAGTGCGCTTTGATTCTTCCAGCTCAATGCTGATAATTTTTTTTTTGTGAATCTGGGTTTACTAAAATCAATTCGCGACATACTCTAAAGAACAAGTGGGCAAAGTATGTCTAGAAATTTAGGCAAGACACATTTTGCACAAACTATTCTCGCCATAAACACCACTTTATAAAAGAACTATGAATGAACCTAAAGCTATGTGTAAGCGTACCAGGGGTGGCCAGAAAAAACCTGCCCCAAAAAAACCCCATGGGCAAAAAAGGACAGGAAATGTGGGACAGGCCAGGCACAACTTACGTCACCCGCCAATACTCCCAATGAATCAGTGTAAATGGTGACCTTTCCTATGTTGATAGTATTTGCACTTAGAAACACGTCACGAAGTGATAAATTCATGATTTCATCAACGGCGAAAAAAAAAACAAAGCGAAACCGACTGAAAGAACACAACAAAAAAGAAAGATCAGAAAGAGAATTATTGGAGACATGATCAGCAATCGCCGGCCTGCACCGTTTTAACGGACAGTGGTTCTTAGGTCGAACGGGACGCGCAAGCTTTCTCTTAGCACCCTCTAGAAAAGATTTTACCGAGGGAAGGCTGGTAGGGTAAGCTTCAATACCAGCCACAGTGTAACCCCACCCCACACATGATACCGGTACGACTTTCATTCCGGTGCGAGTACACTCCAGTTCCCTCTTGTGGCTTTGCATTCGTTCCAGCATGATACGAGCACAAAAATCTCATATCAGAGCGAATCAAACCGGTGCGAGTTCACCCCGGTAACTGTACCGGAGCGAGATTTTTATTCCGGTAAGAAAACTCATTAGGATGTCATGTAAACACGGTGCGACTGTTCGTTCCGGCAGGAAAACACTCTCCCGGGAGTCTGGAACGGGTAGCTCATGCGTAGTCTTCGACATCCAATCCAAAATGGACGTGGAAATCCATCTTTAAGCTCATGGGGACATACCCCAAAGAGCAATTTACACCTGGAAGAAAACCAGATATTAAAAACTGGATCATTGTATAATGCAATTCCAGGGATTTGATTGGCTTAGGGTGCGTTTCTTTGAGAAAATCCGAATCCGGATTTTTGATCTAAGATCACTCGGATGATAGTGCATCAAAGGAACCAACGAATCCTTACCCAGAAAGGATTCGTCGGTTCCTTTGATGCACCATGATCCGAGTGATCTTGGATCGAAATCCGGATTCGGATTTTCCCAAAGAAACGCACCCTTAGAGGCCAATCAACCAATCACAGTGCTCGTTTTGTTGAGTGAAAGTCTAGGTATATAACAAGAGCAATTATACCATTCCCGAGAAATACTGACCATTAAATTGTCTTCTGGCTGTTCCTGCAAAGTGAAATCAACAAGATTTATCATTACCTCTCGATTGTTTCCGAATAAAACAATTATTCCACTTGCGCTTGTTGGATATCAGATGATTATAGCCAACTCGGAGCTGCGTGCCTCGTTGGCTATCTATCATCACATATACAACGCACGCAAGTGGAATAATTATTAAATATACACCTGCGAAACACAAGCAACTGCTGTGATGTGCTGTGATATCCACAAAACACTCCATTCCTTTGTATTGTGTTCCTCCAAGTTTTTATTCTTGCCATATGAAGAAGATTTCACCCTAAAGCATACATTTTCAGTATTCAAATTGTGAACTTTACGGAGGGGATGACCAATTAAGTTTCATAAACGGTGACCATGCAGTCATTAATTTTAAGCCTGCCGAGAATCGAAGGCATTATCCTATATATAGAATGTGGAGTCAAAAAAAATTTACTTCCAAACGAATCCGGTCATCTTACCACTTTTTCTGTGCTTGTTGTTTCAAAATGTTGTCTTCAAGTCCGGTGTTCGGATTAACCGACCTTCTGGGCACTTCAAAACCTCTCCCTGTTTAAACAAAGTTCTTCATTTTGTTACACCATCTAAAAGTTATATGGTAGAGTTGCAATCACAATTTACTCCAGCAAAATCGTTCGTTGCCGGGATAGCGTTTTGCCCGTGTCGATGCCGACTTTGCTTTGTTCCAATGCTGGAATTAAGATTGTTAAGATATATATACCTTGGTGAAACTGAATAACCTGTTCAAGAAGACCGTTAATTAAAACATCTGCTGTGTGCCTGCCGGTGTAGTGGACAATAAAGCTAAATAAGTTTATGCCTCTTTTACCTGAGGCGGTGGGGGGAAGGGAAAGCAGCACCACTTGAAAACTCCCCTAAGCACTAAAGCTTAAAGCTGTTACAAAAACTACGTGAGCAAACGTCAGCGTTTTGTCAAGTTCATGTGATCATCACATGGCATCTGAGCAGGTGAATATATATTTTGCACTGTCCGCAGTATCCCCATATTGTAGCTTGATTGCTTTATCGCTGCGTGTTACGTCTCCATGTGGTTAACATGATCGCTGACAACTTCTAGCGAACGTGAGTGCACCCGAACGACGCTAAATTTCACTTGAATATCATCATCGATCAGGAACCTACGCATGGAGCTAAACAAGGGATACGAAATTACATTACTTTTAGCCGCCGTGAAACGGACGTTTAACTTTGCACCAAAGCACCTGCACCAACTGGACAAAACAAAATCAAACATTTTAAGAAACATCTGCGAGGTAACTTAAAACAGGAAGTCTCCTTGAAAAAACAGTTTGGGAACAAACAACGTTTGTTTGAGTGAGAGAAGAAGAATGCCTTTTGAGAAGCAGGGCAGGACATTAAAGCTATAAAATTCTTGAATCCTTCAAGTATCGTGCTATTCCCGCTGAATTTCTTACCCTTATGTTAACTTTATGTAACATTGACCGACGTAAGTCTGTGTGCCTGAATCTCAGTCCGGAGTGAAAGCATGATTAAGTATTGAAAGAGTCGCAGTAGTTTCCCGAAAGAATTTTAAAATTATTCATCTTCAATACAGGCATAAGTTACAAACAACTCCCAGTTTGCTTGATAGCTCGATTGTTTCATTTAAAAGAGCTGTACATGTCTTCTGGCTTCGATTCCCGTTCAAGTAAGAAATTTGTTCAGGCTTTCTTTTCCCACTAGCCGTGTTTTTCAGGACCACCGTAATCCTGTGAAGGAGAAAGGCTGCGTCTTTCGATTTATTGTATTCAAACAATACACTTCCCCCATCCGTGAAGTCTTCCTTTTCTCTTTACAGTATTTCTTTTCTTAACTGCTCAAATTGCGTGTGATGAGTTTGAGTGCGGGTTTGTAGTCATCAAAAACAATTCAGTTGCCATGTAGTGTGGCGCATGGCGGTGGACATGAACTATCCTCAGTATCAGCCATTTGGGGGAGGGGTGGGGTGAGGGTGAAGGAGAGAAAGGCCTTTGTCTTCTCACTTCCACGTCTCCTAAGGGTGAGGGGGAAGGTGATCAGGCTTGACGCTCAGAAACACCCCTTTGATAATAACGCTCAAAGATCTTATGCACCGGTGAAAATCACCTGTAGACAAAATGACATCCTAACAATTTTGTTTAAAATTTCTGATTGGCTTGGCAATTCCCAGCTGTCATTGAGATTCTATGAAATTCTGCTATTGATACGAAAATGAAACTGATTCTAATAACACTAATAACGATTCTTTTTCACTTCACGGTGTGTACTGAATACTAAGGCCTGCAATTCATCGACCACATGAAATTTAGCCTCATGGAATCATTACACTGTTGATTCATTGCGCCGAGAGAAATGCCTTCAAACATTTACGTAGCCGAAATTCTGCTCGTGGTCCTTATAATCAGTGGCACTCTTAGCAATGGTGGTTTTATTGTGTTATTCCTCGTCTCTCGAAAGATTCGTAAAGTTGTCAGCATTTTCATGTTCAGCTTAGTAGTGGCTGATTTAACATTTACTGCCGTAGTAATGACGTTCCTCATTGCTCAACTGGACTCAGATTCTTGGCAGCGAGGATTATTAGGCTGTAAACTGCTTACGTTTGTCTACATCCTTGCAGCATCTGCGTCTATCCTCAGTTCCTGTTGTCTTACTGCGGAGCGCTATATCAAAATCATTTTCCCAATGCGTTACTGCGCCATCAAGAACGCCAAGCGTGTCTCCATGGCAACTGCAGTATTGTGGCTGTACTCTATCGGTTCGTCATCATTTGTCTTCGTCGATTCTTCAGACAGCCCTGCCGTTCTGACTAATGGAATCTGTAGTGATTCTTTCTCTGTCAAACTGTTGCTTTCTCTCTTTGTACTTAATTATTGCATACCCCTGAGTGCAATGTTTATTATCTACACTCACATCTGGAAGATCTCTCGGCGGCACCGCAGGCAAATCACCAGTACAGAAAAGGCAGCGAACTTTTCATCATCAGCAAATGGAATTGCATCGGCTAGGAGAGCAAAACACACGTCGATCATTTACATCTTGTTGTGTGTTTTTATCGTCTGCTGGATTCCTGTGTCCGCCTTTACTCTCTTTTTAAAAACACGTTATGATTCGGAGGTGGCCTGGCCCATGTGGGCAGACCAGTTGTATCCATTTTTACATGCCGTGGCATTTTCCAACACAGTCATCAACCCCTTGATATATGCATACAGCAACAAGCATTTTAAAAGCGGGATAAAAGAGTACATCTTCAGACGGTCTTTGAGAGTAAATCCCCTGTCAACGCGTTCCAAACCTGCTTTTACAATGAGGAACTCACAGACTCAACAAGAGAGAGCAAGATGCATGTCCACTCTAACGCACTAAAATCAGCTTGTGTCGAGTGGGTTTTTATAAGGGTGAGAGGGTTAATCTTTGCCTCTGTAACGAGTCCTCAACCCTGGAGTTAAAAGAGATGTTTGTGGTCAGGTCTTTCCACTTGACAGGAGTCCGGCTTGAACCTAACATACAGGTACTGAAGCCTCAGCGTTCAAGGGGGGTAGGGAGGGGGACATTCGTGCACTCATGCCGGACAATCACGACAAGATAACACACCCAAGGTGAAAAGGAGAAAACATGTTCGTCATCTGACTCGTGCCCAGTCGTCTAACTTGTCTTGAAGAAGAACGCGTAAGAGAGGGACTGGGGACTAGTCAGAGGCGTACCTCGTTTCACCCTATCGCAGCATGCAGTCTTAAAACCTATGGATGACTGTCATTAAGATAAGATTACTTTATTATATCACATTCAGGATATCTCTAATAAAAAACTATTTACAAAATCATTACAATCACGTAGTAGAAATAAAAATATATCAGTGTAAGCTAAGAAGATCTAGTAGGCTTTAAAGAACAAGAAAACGACAGAATTAAAACAAGATATTTTGCAGCATGGCAACATCGCGATTAGCCAATAAGTAATTTACATGTTTACTTTTATCGCTTATTCTATTAAAAATTTGTTGCGATAGTTCCCAGAATCCATTAGATGAATCAGGTTTCACTGTTTAGAAATCATTTTTTTAAGTGCTTGAAATATATGGCCTGTATTTTTTAAATTCTTCAAACCTTTGTGTTCCCTGAATAATAAATGAGTTTGAGTAGCTATTTTTATTGAGTTCGCCCAAAATACGCTAATACGCTAATTCTCTAGAATAGTGAGCGTGATCCGTTCAACAGAATCACCAGTGACAGTAGCCATGTATTGTTTGACTTGTTACCACCTACACGTAATAGTGCTTTTAGAGGTAGGGGCCATGATTTCATACTCCCTAGAGTGAAAACTGAACGGTTTAAACGGGCTTTTGTGAATAGATGCCTTTTTAGATTTCTCTCTTGATGTTTTTGAACTTAATTTGTAATCTGTAATGTGCTTGGTTCCTCATTGATTGTAAAGCCACATGTACGCTGTGTCTACTTTTTTTTTATAAGGATTAAAGATAAAATTGCACCTAACCCCCAATTTTTTTTTCGCTTAAATAAATCTTTGCACCTGTTCGAAACACATTGAGCCTTTTTGCGCCTTTTTTCAACCAAATCTTGACTTTTTATAGGCTGTAAAAGTTGCAAAATCTAGCCATCATCTGTCCCATGACCGAGCTAGTAAGGGGCATGGGTCTATTCCTTACATGACGTCACAAACTGCTTTGCATGCATTTTCACAAAGACTTAATACAATGCAAATCAGTTTATGACGTCAAGTAAGGAATAGACCCATACCCCTTACTAGCTCGGTCATGGGACAGATGATGGCTAGATTTCGTAACTTTTACAGCCTTTAAAAAGTCAAGATTTGGTTGAAAAAGGTGCCAAATAGCGCAATATGTTTCGAACAGATGCAAAGATTTATTTCAGAGAAAAAAATTGGGGGACAGGTGCACTTTAAGATTAAAGATTCATGCTCCCTCTGTTACTGCGCATGCATTGGTCCGGGAAATTCTGAATTCTTTAGGACGATAACTACTAATTCAAAGCTATTTTTGAATGGTTTGTAACATTGCAGGAAAAGAAGATCCTAGTAAGGGTTATTGAAACAAAAAGAAAATTGCGTATAACCAGGCATTTTTCAGTGATAATTAACATTGGTAATTGAACTGAGTGGAGTGGAATTTGGTCTGAAATCATACGCGTGATTTCAAAATCAAACGAGCGCGCAGCGCGAGTTTGATTTGAAATCGCAAGTATGATTTTTAGACCAAAATTGCACGACACGAAGTACAATTACCACTTAATTACATCCATTTTGAAATCACAGAATATCATTGTCAATATTAATATTCTATTTGTTTTACTTCATTTCCATTTTGATGGGCTAAAGAAAGGATGCAATTTAGAGCAAAAAATGGTGCAATTTGGGAATAAATTGCACCATTTTGGACCAATCAGATTCCAAGGATCACCAGTGATTTCAAAATGGATGTAATTAAACTTCCAAATATTTCTTTTTTGATTTCAAAATCACTTGCTAAGATCTGCTTTTCCCGCATAGTCATAAGCTGGGCAAGAATACATCTGAATAAGGAGCACAGAACAGGACAGAGAAAGGTATAATTAACGTTGGAAATAATTTTGCTGCATCAAAGCGTATAGTCAATGCAAGTTTAGCAGTCTACAATCCAAAAGTACATCAGAAAATTAACTCTCTAAAGTGGACCCATGAATTTCCCACTGAGTGTTAGCCTTAGAGGAGTGAGGAACCCACGGCCTCCTGGTACAAAAATTTAATACATTAACCACTGCACCACTGCATTTCTATGCCCTATGATAGTTTTGACAAAAAAGCAATCCACTACAAAAAAGAATTACCATGTGAACATCACAAATTTGATGATAAGGCCACCTTGCAAAGCCACATTACATACATTAGACATAGACTTCTCTAAAAGGCTATTTCCGAGTTGCTTTTTGACCTCATTATGAAAGCGAGGCTAAATGCAAAGCGTTTCATATTCACATGCAAAAAAACTAATTTTCATATGAAAAGCTTTGCGTATAGCCTCGTTATCATAATGAGGTTCATAGCAACTCGGAAATAACCTTTGAACTTCATTATGAAAGCGAGGTTAAGTGCAAAGTTTTTGTTATGAAAATTAGTTTTCATTCATATGCAAACAAAGCTAATTTTCATATGGAAAGTTTTGCACTTAGCCTCGCTTTCATAGTGAGGTTCACAGGAACTCGGAAAATGGCCTATTGCTCTTTGCTGTAGTGTCACATTTAAAAGCCGAATACAGGTTGGGGCGCTCCGTTTCTAAACCCAGATTTTCACTGAAGATATATATCAGTCACCGCAATAAAGGAAAAGTTGTTATGAAGAGGTTCTTTATTCATTCACTCGTTAAAAACAACTGTAATTGATATTTGCCAAGAAAAGATCGCTTGCATGTAACCTGACCACCAAGGCTTGAACTTAAGTAATCTTAAGTACACAGTTATCTTCTGTTTTTTATTTTTTTATTTCAGTTGATAAAAAAATACATTAGGCTTTAAATTATGAATATATGTTTCACATCTTCATATTCATTTAGACTTAAAAATGTTACACCGCCCAGAAACATTACAGTGGACTGAATACCGAATAACTAAGGCCACTTTTTATACAACTTTTGCGTTTAATTCACGACGTCGGATCAAAGCTTCATACAAAGCTGCATTATAAGTAATTTGATCTTAAATGTATAAAATTCAGCAATGTTTTGCCCGTGGGTAAGAAAACGCAGAAGCGAACTTAAAAATGTAATTTTTTCCATCCATTCTGTCTCATTGAACATCGGGAAACTTAAATGGATTTTTTTTTACTTGTCAGCAGTACCAATGGCGTGAGCTTTTTGGTCAGATTTAATAGCTCTACAGCAAAACCTGATCGATTTGACTGAACAATATCACCACCATCCTAACATTCAGACAAGCTAACTCCCCAGCGCTTATTGCTCATATGCTAGTGACCGCTCTTATTTAATGGCTTCAAGTTTAGGTCAACAATTGTGTGTACCTTTCTAGATCTTCTGCTGCGTTTAAAAGGGCTGTATCACCTATTTTAGTTTCACTTTGAATGGCCAAAAAACATATTTGAATACGAGGAATCTTTAAAATTATGGTTCAGTTTTCAAGTTACGATAACCCTACTAATGCACAGAAACTAGCATTAATTATGTTTGGCCTGCGGATGGCTGAGATGGAAATGGATTGCAACTTGACAAAATTGGCCAATTTTTTTCAAGTTCTTCCTGTGTATTTTAGAGAAGTCGCTAAAAGCAGATTATAATTAGTTCTTCCTTGGAGAAATCCCTTAATATTTTCTTCCCGGTGTTCCAAGAGCAATTTCGTGTTAGCAAAGAGGTTTTTCATGAAATATTTGAGCAGTTTCGACAAAAATACAGCAAAATCGCCGTGACAGGATCCCTTCAACTGCTTGCCAAGATAAAAATTCGCTCCAGAAAGACCAGGAAACAAAATAAGTCCGCAATGTTCTGTGATCAAATTGCTTTCCCTTTCAGATTGGCATTACCCGGCGATTCGAAAAAATACAACTTAAGGGAAAATCTCCACCAGATAAGGGATGGAAGGAAATTAAACTTGACATGGAAAGCTTGTTACATACGAGATATGGAAAAGACTAAAAGATCAGGAGTGTCAAGTATTGTTAAGAAAAAAAATACTTCATCATTAAAAGACATCTACCTGGTTCCCCCCCCTCCCCGGCATCTACCTTAGTAAAAAAGAAGTGATTTTCACTGACGTTTTTTCCTTTATTTTTCACAAGTTTCAAACAAAATTCAAGCACGTCAAACGCTTTGCGAATCTCCTTTCAATATGTACACACATTTCAATATTTACAACAGGTGACTTTAGCAAAACATGACTCTGCTATGTTACAAAAACACTCTTAATAAAGAATTGACCATGATTGCGCGGATGAGCACGTCAGCTACCTGATACTTTCGCAACAGAGGTGATACAATAGTCGGATGTTGCGGCCTGTAAATCGTTTTCACAATTATTTGCGGTCAATCCATTTTTCAGTTCACTTTACAGAACATTAATCAATGAACGCGATAAAAACTAAAGCAATTTTTAAAGGCGTTTTTCGTATGCGTGTCAATTCTTTCAGTACATTGAGCTGTCAGAGCCCCTTGTCCACCGTCTAAGAAATTTATCTTCTCAGGTACCGACCTAACACGGTGTTTAATTGGCCTACAAACTCTCGAGGTCATTGAAAACCTTAGCCGCCACTTCAAATTTTCATTCGTTTGGCGCTAATGATGTTCTGTGGACCGAAATGCAATGTTTTGTTGATGGTCCATAAAATTTAAGGCCAGATTCAGCGCTTCCTTTTTTTCCCTCAAAGCTGGAGGTATCTTTTTTTTTTTTTGCGTGCCCTCTTTCACCTTAACATTCCTTATCCGATGAAGTTTCAAAATCGAACACAAAAACAAAATGATTAAAATAAACAGTTAAATTTCTATCACGCTCGCTACAAACAGATATGTTCGCGTGTAACAAGCATTTTTATTGAAAGTTCCTTTTAGGGTATACAGCCGTCAGTCATTTTCTGTCTTTGAATTTATTTTCTTCTGCAAGGCGCTGCACGGTTGAACGAGCTGCAATTAAACTGAAACATGCTTTTTTTTCATGATCAAGGCGATCAAGAAAATGGTCAAATCGCGTATTCAATTTCATCAGGAAGTTAATGAAAATCGGCAAATGTGAATTCAACAATGTTTGGGAACTGGCTTGTTGTTATGGAAATACCCAGCAATAAACACTACAAAATTAAACAGCACGCGCCTGGTGTTTCAAAAATGATCGGGCTCGATGACTGATCGTTTTCTCGTTCCAGTAGAAAGGAAAGTTCAGCTTCCCTTAGCAAGCTATTTCGGTTTGACCCCGAGCTCGCTACAAACACGAAATCACTTGCTTTCCGCAAGGCGTTCATTTTTTCTTGTCTGCCTCCTGTTTTGTACTGTGTTAAACTGTAAACAAATACAGCTTTTGTCAACCTCGCACCTGTACATTTGTAAAGCTGTCAACGTAGAGCTAGATTAGGTACATCTCCTCCATATTTCTGCGAAGGAATATCTCCTTTAGCTGTTCTGTGATGTTGATTAAAGCCGGCTCGTTCTCGAGACAAACTCCGACCCTACGACCTTTGCGCTTTCCTTTCAAGAATAACTTCTCCGTTGCACTTAGTTTTCTCTCCCCTGTTTCTTTATCCTGATTTTCGGCATTAGTTTGTCGTTTCCTGAGCGAAGCGTTTTGTCCGGCAATCCTCTCTGAATTGTTATTTTTTTTGGCACTCTTATCTTCAAGTTTTTGTCTATCGACGGTTTCTTGTTTATCCTGTGGCTTAACATCACAACCCGCCGATTTAGATCCGTTCAAAGTTTTATTTTCCTCGTAACGTAAGTCTTTATCTGGCGCCACAACACCAGTTTCTTTAGCAAGAGGCTTCGGGATTTTCTGAATCGGAGGAAGAACCGTATATGTCTGTGGAAATTGGTGTGCTATCGCGGGTGCGAACTCTAGCGTTAATTCCCTGCTCTTTTCACTCTCGATCGTCCTATTAACAACACGTTGTTGAACAGTTTTATTCGATAAGCTGCGGTTAACATGAGGAGTCCTGTATCGGCCAGGGAAAGGATCTGTAGGCACATGAATAACCGGCCGAGGTTTGACGGCCGATCGATACATCGGTACAGCAGCCGCAGATCGTTCCTTGTTGATCGGCCATGTCTGAGTATTCCGCGCTGTTGGCTGTCGAAGGATATTTGCGGCTGGTACAGCTCCCTGAATCGGCGGTAGTTTAAAATTTCGACTGGAGTTTAACGATTTCTCCATGATTATGAATGTCGTGATCCATTCGTGTTCGATTCCAACGTTCACAGCACGCTGAGAGCGCTGTATTTCGGGCGGCCGGCTTTGACAACAGATGAACCTGCTCGATACGGCTCTAGAAAGTCAAGTGACTGGTAACACGAAAAACAATCGATAGGATGAAATCACTAACATGGCCGTATTTAAGGCATTGTGATTAGTCAAGCCATCCCCCAGCCTTGTTGAATTTTCGCCCGTTCGTTTTTCTCTATGCGGCTGCCGGTTTTCTGACTCTACCAAGTGCGTACAAGTTTCCAAACGCGCGCGCATTGCATGATACCAGACGTCGCTGTGTACATTTTCCTTTCTTAATTTATTGTTTCAGCGCTTTAGGGATATTATCGCGCGCTTGGCATAAAGTATAATTATGCAAATGCTTAAACGAAAAAAATAAAAACCGCCCACAGGAAACGACAAAAGAAACTAGCATTTCAGAATTGGATCACGAATCGCTTTAGATTAGCGGTAACAATCTTCTAGGGATGATTGCAGAAGCGAGACAATATTACCTAGTGCGCTCCGGCAATCTGTCAAAAATATTAGCGGTGTAACTTACGGCGCTAAAACCAAGCATATTATGCTGCCATGATTGACACTATGGAGTTTACTATATCCTATTTCGTCATGAAATGTGTCATATTTACTCACCGATTTATTTAAGTAATAAAAATAATGTTTTGTGAGCTTACTTTAAGCGAAGCTCAAAGAGAAATCCCCTTTGTAAGGTGAGAAGTCCTTTGTTGCAACCGGCTTATATTTTTAGTTGTTATGTATGTGTTTAGTTTGTGGTTCAGCTTTGGTTTTGGTGCAGAAGTTTTGGTGGTTATACTATTTGATTTGTTTTCTACCTCGGTTGTTCAGTTTCTAAAGTCCGTCTACGACCAACTGATTAAAAAAATAGATTTAAACTGAGATAAACCAGTCAGGCAACGACTAAAAACAAATTGTCTGAATTGACTATCATTTGAAAGGCGCAAATTAATGAAGCATGCTGTTGGCAGATGGACAATTTAGGCTTTGATGCCTTTTAATGGTAGCCAAACTCCCAGCGTCGGTTCACCAATAGAACGCTGTCGAATCGACTACACTTTATTTTTTTCTCGCTAAGGGACCGTTCATTTTTTATGAGCATGGGGGGGCTGGTGGGATTTAGGGGGGGGCCACGAGAAAAAAAATGGCACTAAAGGGGGGGGCTACCAAAAAAAAATGAGTGAAAGAGGGGGGGGTCACCAGAAATAATTGGCTAGTAGGGGAAATTGAAAGTGGCTCAACACAGAAACAGATGAAGAAATTGAATATTATTTCAGTTTTATTTAATGCGATTTTCCTAACCACTTTTAATTTGTTTTACATACTGAGGTCGAAATCTGCATTTTATATTAACAACAACTGAGGAAATGAAGCATATCTGTTGGAAAAGCAATAATGAATATAAACTGAGGTAGACACCTATGTTTGTACAAGTTCAAATTAATATAAAAACGTATCAGTCTCACTATTGAATCATCCTTGGGGGAGTAGTTTTCTACAAAGTGGTTGTACTCTGAACTATATCAATAGATTGTTTAATGTTCTTTTTAATAGTACTCACTTTTATAAAGACTGTTGATTAGTAAATTATTTGAACCCAGGAGTATCAGTAGACTCAGTAGTATGCCTAGTGTGAACATCCAGATTAGTTTTAATAATAGAACTGTTGTTGGTGACTTCAGTTGACGGTAAATCTGAGCCGTAAGCCATCTTCAGAAAAGCTTGTAACTGTCATTTTTAATAGCAGTACTTTAATATCCAGGCGCGTAGGAGGGGGGGTTCGAGGGGTTCGAACGAACCCCCTTTACAGATCAGTAATGGCGGAAGAAAAAGCACTTAATGAGGAGGTTGAACAATTACATGAGGTGTACCATGCGAGAGAGTAGAATGTCTGCCCTGGTTCTAATGCATATCAAATATGATATGCCTGTCAATTTTGACGAGATAGTCAATTTGTTCGAAGGCCTACACCCGAGAATGATGCAGTTTACCAGCTTGGTGTATGACTATCAGTAGATCGAATAGCTATCAGAACTCGACAGGGCGCGGAATGTACATTGAACTTTCTTGTTTAAGTTGAAACAATTATGCCGTAGGAATGATGTATATAGCTCAAAAAGCTGCTGTAAAACAAATTTGTGATTTGCCTAAAATGGGTCTCAAAAAATGGAAATGAGGTTTCTGGGAACCTAGATTTTCAAAAATTTCCGGGGGAGCATCCCCCCGGACCCCCCTAGTATGCAAGATTTGGGGCTCAACGAACACCCCTATCTAACCCTTACCTACGCGACTGATATCTGTGCGTCCGCTGTTTTTTTCTGTTTAATATGACTCGTAATCGTTGATTGGTATGCTTCGATCCGTATTTTGTTAGTCAGATCTGTACGTGTATTAATTGTTTCTACTCGAAGGGGAGTAATTTCACGTTAACCATTTGCTTGATTAATTTTTATAGTTTCTTTGAGAATCTAAATGGAAATTTAGGGTTTGTCGTTGCCGTAAACGTGTTGCTATCTATAGAACGTTTTTTTAAACAAGAGAAATCTTTACCTAAGTAGAGAACGGTTACTTGTTAATAGTACTGTAAAGAAATCACAGTAACAATTACGTTTATCTTTGATATAAACAGTACATAAGCGTTTTGTTAAAGTTAGGAGTATGATTCGTTTCTGGTTGGGCGGGAGGGGGGGGGGTCATCAGAAAAAAATAGTTCTGCTGGGGGGGGGCCATGTGGAAAAAAATTGCATGCTAGGGGGGGTCATACAGTTTCGTAGTGGCAATTAACCAAATCCCACCAGCCCCCCCCTGCTCATAAAAAATGAACGGTCCCTAAGTTACTAGCGGCGGCCGAGGACACAAGTTGAAACTAAAAGCAAGTAGTTAACGAAAAATGCGTGTTTTCCAATCCGCGAAAAATTTCACCCAGTCTCAATATTTTGTCTCGATATTTCTGCATAAAACAAAACTCAGCTATGCACAAAGCCTAAAAAAAGACGCAGCAACTAGGAAAATTAAAGATGGAATTAATTCAATGCTGCCAAAAACAAAATTAACAATTAACCTCTTCCCGGCCTACGTGTTCTTTGTTTAAATGGTTCACAGCTGCTGTAGATGGAACTTTTTCCACGAAAATTTTGTTTTCCCTTCAAAATTTATCAGGATAATTAAAATTAGGAAAAGTTCCAAAGGAAATCAAAAAGTCGCTTTTTTTTCATCATCAAATGCACGATCAACATGTCGATCTCGGATCTAACTGGTTACTGACGGGTGAGAAGCTGTCAGATGAAAGGAGCGAAAACTGTTAATCATGGGTTGGACATTTTCCCAGTCGCCGATCGAAAGTGATCGAATAACTGCTTATCAAGATTTTTTTTATTTATTATTAATCAGCTGACTTAGTTGAATAATGTATTCTGGGGAAAAGATGACAATTCGATCATCATTTATTGTAAAAGGCAAAAAGTAAATTATTGCATGCAGCTCAGTAAATATTTAAATATGATGGATCGAGGATAATCAGTTGTTTCACTGAGTGCTGCCTTAATGTATGCATACAAAAAGTTTTGCTTCTATTCCTTTATTTAGTCAAACTAGAGATCCGGTGGAAACGTGTAGGATTACTTTGACGCGCGTGGCACGATTAAGCGCATGGCACGTTTCACGTGCTCTCAGCTCGCTCTGATCGTGCCGATTGAAGGGTTTTTAACCTTGTTTTTCGTAAACATGCAAGAAAGGGTCGTGTAAACACATATCTCTGATCTGGCGTTGTCCTCCCTCAATGAGGGGTATCGAATGGTCTTTGCGAGCATTTGCGAGCATGCGAGCAGTGTGTTTATTTTTGCGAGCACGAGCACTTGTCAAATTGTTCTTAAAACGATGCGAGCAGTTGCAAAATTTTTGCGAGTACGAGCAAGCGAGCACCCGTGTAATTTTTGCGAGCAATTCGTGCAAAGGCCAAATTTTACGAGCACTTTAAAATTAAATGGGACCATTCGATACTTCTTCAATGCGCTGACTGTTGGAAACCACAGCATGTTACGATACACTTTATAGCTTCAGACTCAGTTTCGTACTCGGTTAGGCGGAGCAACATAAACAAACGTAAATAAACTATGTTAAAACAAAAACTCGAAAGAAACGATAGAATTGATTTTATAACGCGCGTATAGTCTACGGGTTGGCACATGTTACCAGCTTCTATAGATGATGCATACGGAGTGTATACGGTAATACTAGCATAATAGTACGAAACAGGGATCCTGTACTACAATCGAACCTGTGTTAAGTTGCACCGTATCAAGCGGCCACCCTTGATTAAGCGGTCAGTTGTCAAAGTCCCGAAGATTACTTCCCTTAATTACTGTAATTTTCACCTCTCTTTAAGCGATCCGCTTTGTTAAGCGGTTGCGGTCACCCGTTACTACTGAAGTCCCGGCAATTAAACTGTTTCATTGTCTAGGCGCACCTGTATTAAACGGCCTCTTTGCAAAAGGAAACCAATATAATCAAATATAGCAACGAATAGCCTGCCAGGTAATTGAATTTCTAACGACCTGCAATACTGACTGCAGTATCTTGGTGTTAATGTTACCGTTGCAGTTTCTCAACCGAGTGATTTTGTGAGCGCTTTTGTGCATAAACTGTACATTAATTAAGTTAAAATGGCGTTTTCATTGTATTGACCTGTATTTGACGTTTCTTCTGAGCAACCTGTTTTTTATTGGCTTAAATTTTGTGCCAGTTAACAGTTCTTTGTTTTTTTGTTTCGTTTTGTGTTGTTTTTTGGTTGCTACTGTTGTCTGCAACGCCGCAAAACAATAGACTTGATGAGCAAAAACAATGCACGTGCGTTTTAAATTTTGGTACATTTTTTTGCCGTCCTCCGAGTCGGCAAAACAACAACGTGAAATGACCAAATTCAAGGTTTTATGGAAAACGTGAGCACAAGACGTTGAATTTTTCGTTCTCTTTCTTAGCTCGAACACCACGCCTAGCAATTTGGTTCCTGGGTATAGTTCGCCGTTTTTGAACGAGGTGAATGCGTCGAATTAATCACGAAGTAGCACAAATAAATGAAATTATATTGTCAATGGACGTTTCAGGCGTTTCCGCCACCGTCATTGTTTAAGTTCCCTACTTGATTCTTAGACTTGTGCGCTAGAAAATTGTGTTTGTTTCGCAGCGGGGATGGGGGGATTTTCTTTTGCGGCATAACTTACAAGTATAATAGCTACCGTCGAGCATTAATGCAGGATATAATTGTCCATCTTTGAGGATGACGCAAGAAAGCATAATACTCGATTTATGTGCATTAGGAGCTTTCGCCATGCCGTTAATTTACAAGGCTTAAAATAGTTTCTATTTAATGCTGTTTACAACAAGGGTGTGGGGTCGGCAGGTTTGGTCTCAGCTTCCGACAAACAATTAATTAAGTGCTTTTAGCTGCAGAGGATTTGACGACTGTTTTTGATACTTTGAAGCTCGAGGCAATCACCTGTTCACTGCAAAACAGGCGTTCCGGAGTGTATATCTGACATTATTTTGGCTTTAAATTGTTTGAAAGTTTCCCTAGTGTGAACCAAATATAATACATTAAAGCCGAACGATCTCGAACAATCCTTGCGAAAAATGGAGAAGTTTGAAACAAGAAGTAGTCTGATATAGTATCGAGAAATATAGGTTTCTGCAATATCTCCTTCGTAGGGTCTCTTTCCTTTCCGGAGCTCGTAATAACAGGAGTCGCTCCAAAATGCAGGTGTTTTGACAATGGAACTTCCCCTTATTTTGAACCTTAGCATGCTCTCTCGAACAAAAGCCTGTTTTCTAACTACCTGCCGGGTGCAAAGCAAGCCCACTCACGCCTGTTAACCCAAATCATTGTATACACGAGTGTTTACAAGATTGCGGGGTCTACTTAGTGTTGTTCTAGAGAGAACGCAAATGACAAAATGAACTGTGAAAACTAAGGAAGCGCAACTTTTCCATATCATAAGAAAGATGTGAGAAACACGCTAGATCTCGAGAAATTAATAAGGAGTGATTGTCAGAACTGTATTTTACGTAGTTCTTAATTAACTTTTATTTACTCATTTTAAAATAACGCCTAAATACCATAAATAGTTCCCATTTTAGACTGTATATAATTAACGTGTAGGTGCTGCCTGTAAATTTTCGACTCTTAGAGAATTTTGTAAATTTCGGACGATTAGTTAATGTATCATTTAATTACTGAGTGTCCTGACTAAGTGGAAAAATTGCCAAAGATATCGACACTTGAATAAAATTATTATTATATGAATAATTTCGGGAGACATATCTCAATGTCCAATTGTAACTAAGTTCGTCGTCGCTGTCATGGGGAGCTTTAGCAACGACGGCGGCGACAGCAGCGAAAACATCAATATTAAAATGAATTCACGTTTCTCAAAACGTCGTCGCGATTATTCCAAGTTGTTTTAAATGTCAAATGGAGGTGACATTTCCTGGAGTTGAATTCTTGGAGACCACACCGCGTAAGAAAGAGAAAGAAAAATTCGTCGTCGTGTGTTTACGTCCTCCATAAAACGTCCCATCAGGAAGTTTCACGTCCTAGTCGTGTAGTGATGGTAAAGAAATGTACCAAAAAGGGTAATGCACGTTTTGTTTTGATTATTAAGCCTATTGCTTTTTTGACGTTCTCGTTGCGGCCGCCGTTGGTCTTGCAAAAGCTTCGTAACTGAACTCGCTCAACTCGTTTAGTAATTTTTCACCGTCAACTACCATCATCATCTTCCATATTCTCCAAGTGAAGAGTTAGACTGCATACTGCTCTCTCCCTCTAGTCTCTTTTATCGTCTGTTACTGATGCTGCTTCCACCCACGTTCTTAGTCCTCTATCCTTAAGCTTCCTCTCCACGTTCCTTCTCCACGTCTCCCGCGGGCGACCCGTCGTTTCCTCTTTCCCTCTGGCACCCAGGTGAGAGCTATGCATGGGTGTGAGTGTTGGTACATTCTAAGTGCATGACCTAATCATGTCCATCTTACTCCTAACCACTTGGTCGCTCATTGTCTCCGTACTTGTTCTTCTCGTTGTCTCCTCGTTTGTAACCCGCACTTGCCAATAGATCTTTAATATTCACCTTATGCTCCTGTATAAAAAAGCGTCCAGCTTCTTCTCATCAGCTTTTTAAAATCGCCCTCCACGTTCCACAACCATACAACAATATTGACCGAGATGGCAAGAAACATTGATCGAACTTGAAAATGTTGTTCTTGGTATTGATGGTAAACTGGGTTGTCCTTCCACGTGAATTACCATGCAAATGGTCGGCGAAAAAGAATAATAAAAAACGGACTGTTCCTTTGCTTTAAGCCTGCCTTGAGTTTTGATTTTAAGATCTGATGCTTTGTTTCGATTTGTTCATTCTATTTCATTCTTTTTGCTTTATGGTCCGGTGTGTAACAATAATGAATTATTTTTCAGTTAAAAGTAATGGGTATAAGGTCGTAAATGGTCTCTTCCCAACTGCCTCCATGACATTTTCAAGAATAGATCACAAATTCATACCCACAATTTAAGGAGTAGGGCTCACAATTTATTCATTCCCAGGCCACTGTCTGAGGCAGGATAACGTAGTTTTCGCTACCGAGGTGCTACGCTCTGAAACAGCCTTCCCGCTCAAACAAAAAATCAAACCACCATGAATTGCTTTAAAGAATTTCTGCCAGCAAATTAAATTAAATTATTTTGTAATGAAAAAGTATACATAATAAATTAACGCTCCATAATTTTTATGACTCAAATTTCTGCAAGGCTGAGCGGACTGCGTAGAAAACTTAACGTGACAGCGACATGATAGAGACCAAACCGAGAATCAACAGAATGCGGCAACTGTGGCCAGCTGTTTCGAGCTGGTTGGTTCTCTTCAGCACGGTGTAGCACAGCAAAAAAGTAGAACAACCAACGTAAGTCGAGTGGTCTACCAAATGCTCGTGGTAGAAGTTTTTTGTTTTATATAACGTACGCTATTTATGGACTCGAAATTTCTATCGCGTCGGTAGCTCCTGGCTCATTTTCCATAGAAAACGAGAGCGAATAATCGAATTGTTTTCATGTAAATCAGGAGCCGATGGGCTCCGGTCGGAAGTGGAACTGCGCAAGTGGGGATGCTGTGGTTTCGACACAGGATGAGCTCAAACTTCCGGGGGACTGGGCCCGACGACGTTGAGGTCAACAAAGGCAGCTTGTAATTCAGTTTGGGAGAGAAGTGGTTGAATGACTGTGCATTTTGTCTGATTTAGTTTGAAGTTTAATGGCAGAATCATCAGCAAATACGGCTGAAAGCCAGACGGAAACTTCAACCTCTTTACAAGAGACAGACAAATCGCAAACTGACGGTCAGTAGATGTTATTTTTAACGTTGCTCGGATAGAACTTCGCGCGAAGCGTGCAGCTGGTGTTCCATGCGGCCACCATGTTGTCATTTCAGTTGACTTTGTTCTTGTTTTATTCAATGAAGTCATATTTGTTTAATTTTCAGGACTGGCTGAGGAGGAAGTGGTTCAGACTGTGGAAGAAGTGGACTATAACCCTGACTGTCCAGTCTGTTTACAGTCGTGTTTTTATCCTGTCAAACTTCCTTGCGGCCATATCTTCTGCTTTCTGTGCATAAAAGGTGTTGTTTTGCGAAGCCGAAAGTGCGCTTTATGCCGTCATTCTGTGACTGTAGACTACCTTGAGAATCCTACGCTCATTAAAGTTGTTGAGAAGGATAAGGAGGAAGCGAAAGCCTCCAAATCGGACGAGAAAAATGTCGAAGAAAGCGAGGCACAGGACTTTGTGTGGTATTATGAAGGTCGGAACGGATGGTGGGCATACGACGAGAAAACTTCTCCTGAATTGGAGAAAGCTTTTAAAAGCGGACAGAGGTCGTGTATTCTTCTCATCGCCGGATTTCTATATGTTATAGACTTTGAAAACATGTTTCAAACGCGAAAGAACGAGCCTGGCAGGAGAAGAAGAATTAAACGGGACAAGAGAGACGTGGAGAGCAAAGGTGTTGCAGGAATCCGCATTCCACCTTCAACAAGGTCAACCGCTCCTTCACAGACAGCGGATTCCACGAGCACTGATAAGAGAGATAGCGCTGAAAACCAAACCGAAGTTAGACATTCCGCGACTGAAGTTTCAGATGATTCACCTCCCACAGAGCACATCTCAACAGAGTCTGAAAGGAACACAGAGCCAGTGGATGAGGTGGCTGCTAGGTTAGAGGAAGCATCCCTGTAGACTTACTTCCTTGCCGTATTGGTAAGGGAAATTCAAGCTTCTGAAATATCAGTTTGTTATATGTTTTCCAAGGGATTGCCAGAACTACCCATTTAAAAGGAACACGCTATCCACAAGGACTTTACATCTTCTTCCCCCACCCACCCCCCCAACCCCCTATGTGGCGCTGATTTTGATTTAGGCCAGGTAATGGAGAACTATCGACGCTGCTGGAATTAGTTAAAAGGCCACATTGGAGAGTCTTGTCTCTTAAAATAGCAGAACTACTGTTACATCTTTGCTATTTCAAAATACATGACTCCCAAACTTGATAGGGCTCTTTCCTGAAGTGTCAATGATTTTATGTTGCCAAGATGTTTCAATACCAAGCTCCATACCAAATTATGGAAACACCATATACATTTATGTCATATTTAGCTCTCCACCATTTGAAGCCTGAAACATGTCACAGTTTGAAATGGCAAATACCATGATATTTACTGTATTTGTATAATTTGCATAATTATACCCCCTCCCCTCCCCCTCCTATAGATGCAAACCTTTAAGGTGGTAAATGTGAATTTGAATGGAATTTTAAGAGGTTTCAAGAAGGGATAAAAGAAAGAAAATTATTTTTGGAACACCAACAGACAGTTGCCCCCAACCCAAGAACACACCAGGTTGGTAGAGTGACTGTTTGGGTGTCCATATATTAATTTTTTTTCTCAAATATTTCTAATTTTTAAACTACATCAAATCTTGACTATTTCTTATTTCTCCAAATTTTACTACTTTTTTGAGAAAAACTATCTCCTCCCAAATATACCTAAAAATCACCAAAAAATTTACAAAACACCCCAAAACATTGATTTCTGTTTTGAGCATAGGGTTTTTGTAATATATCAAACACGAGACACAGTGTTTCATCACATATCAAACACCGAGAAGAGAGTTGAAAATACGACGCGTAGCGGAGTATTTTTGACAAACTTCGAGGTTTTTGATATTGTGATGAAACACTGTGACGAGTGTTTGATATAACTTCTCAAACAAACTGATTTTGAGGGAGAAATTAAGGATGCAAAAACGAGGAGTTTTTCATCAGATATCCAAAGACGTCACGGTGCATGATTTCCTTTGTCTTTGGCTTTTGAATTATTAATGAGTTTGAGAAGTATTGCTTGAAACGTGAACGAGATATTTCTGTGAAAATAGCTTTCAGGTGTACCTCTACCTTAAAGCAACCCCAACATCCTTTGTACAAGGGCTTATGTTCTCAAATATGTTTGCTTTTTTCTTCTTAGTTCCTCAGTGGTACAGGACTTGTTACCATCTAGGGCTGGAGCAAAGTCTCTAGCTCAAGAATGTAGCAAAGGAAACAAATAGATCACTTTCCAATACTTACACAAGTTCTCATTCTGCAAGGATGTCCCTTCCCCAGCCTTACAGTTGTTTATATTACTTTGTTCATGTTTGTACAGTTCAGTTTAATTATCACTAGTAGACATTCTGTTCCACTCAGCAGAAAATTAATGTCAATTCAACATTATCAGCGCAGATGACAAAAATTGTGTAGCTAGCCAAGGCAGAGAAATTCGAAGGATACCAGTATATTTTGGTCCTTAATCCCATGACAAGAATGTTATTATTATTATTATTATTATTATTATTATTATTATTATTATTATTATTATTATTATTATTATTATTATTATTTTAACTAACTTAACATCAGGTGTTTAGTCTTCAAGGTTGTTCTTGAATGCCTAGGCTCACAAGCAAGTATGGTGAGACTGCTGTTTTGTCAATCTGGGCCGGGTTGTTCGAAAGCCGATTAACACTAATCTATGATTAAAAGGTAATCAAGGTTTTCATCTCGCTCTTTAAAAGTGATTTCAAACCCTAATTTCAAGCTAAAGGTAGAGAAAAGTCTAAGTCAGAACTGAGAGCCAAAAATTATTTTAAAGAATCTTTATTGATAAGTAATTAAACTCGAATCAAAGTTCATGTTAATCCAGGATTAGCTTAATTGGGCTTTGATCAACTGGGCCCTGGTCACAATGATTAATAGTAATGTCCAGATAACACCTTTAAATTAACAGCTGTGTAAAATTACCAGTACATATATTTGCTCATGTACATTGTGTAAATAAGTTGTAATTAATAAAACTTTAAATTAAAATAATGTTGTGTATTTTACTGGCAGACGTTACAACCTAGCTAGTGTGCAACTGAAAATGTGTTGTTCCACAACATTACTCCATACCCCTCCCATGGAAAGTTTTTGGTTGGGACCCCTTCCCCACCCCACCCCTCTGGAAATTTTAAGATCAATTTTGCTCCCCATCCTGGAAATTCCAAGAGAATGAAGGTATGGGCATTCCCTGGAACCAAATAATGTATACAGTCTAGCCTACTGGAGATAAAACTGGGATGGACCAGCATCCTATCCAGGAAGAGTAGTCAGAGTCTGTGGGACTCATGTCACCTGTATCAAAACAGGGACAATGTCAAAAATAACGCATTTAATGTTTTGCCCTCATTAGATGAAACTCTCCCTGAAAATTGACTGGCAGCTAACATATGGAGTGTACTTATAGTAAATAATCAGTTTGTTATTTCAACTAATGGAGAATCGGTAACTTTTCAGAACAAGATACTGTAACAGTGTGAAAGATGCAGTTTATGCAATGACAAGCCGTATGTTGGTAAATTAGTATTCTTTCATGTCAGCAGATACAATTAATGTACCACACAAATTCATTATATTTAACATTTATTAATAAACACATACAAACAAGGTTTATTTTACCAATGAATGAAAAAACTTTACCTTTCCCAACTTTGAAAATGGTGCTGGTAGCTTGCAAGCCAGATTCAAAGAGATGTACACTAATTCATTGTGAAATAAAAGCAATTTCAAAATCACAGTACATATAAACCAAACTTGAATTAAAATTACAAAGTCTGAATGATTATCTTTACCCTTTATCCCCTTACTGATATATCAAAGAACAAATTCTCCTATCTTATCCCCATACTTTTCTTATAAAAGTACCAGGGAGAAGTTATTAGAATATCGAGAAAATTCCCCTTGGGTGATCATATCCTTAATTGTCATGACCTCAGGGGTTGAATAAGCATTGATATCACAAGGAGAAATTTAATCCTGATCACTGCTAGGGCTTTAAGGGTTAACTTGTGAAAAGATATTCAAGTGTCAACTACACAGTCCATGACTCCCAAAAGCCATTCCAGTAGAGGTTCATACCCCTTGTAGGCCCAACCACATTAGGGTTTGAGCAATACCATCAAAAGTGACTATTTTGCTCCAAAAATAAATACAGAACTTAGTTTCTTACATTTCAAGGCAAAGATGTTACATAAAAAGTCCCTTCAATTTATTTGTAATTGGATTTCATCTTGTACAACTCAGGTTTGTAATATTACTATACTCATAACATCAATTTAATCAATGCAGCAGACAATAGTTACAACAAAATTCTCCATGATGATTGCTTCTCTGTGCGACATTGCCGATCACTTTCGTTTCAAATTAAACACGTCATTGGGACATCTAATTAAGCTGCACACACCAATGAAATGCACTCAAATATGTTCTTTGTTTCTCAAAATCATTGAGAGAAAACAAAGGAAATCATTACTGTGAAGGAGGTTTGAAATTATCACAAAACTTGGTGAACTTTTGCTTTGGAAATCTGATGAAACACTCTTCTTCATGTTTGACAGTTAATTTATCCACTATTTCCAAAACTAATAGAGTGGCCAAGTGGAGGTGCAGTCTGGATGTCCCCAGTTCAAGACCCCCTGGGGTGTACTCTTAAAATTTTAGGGTCCGTAGCCTATGTGTATATAGGGTCTGGGGTGTGCCGCTGGGACTCTGAAAACACATAAAACAACTATAAGATGTTTATTAAATGTCAATTCCAGGGAAACCTAGTCTGGACTACACTCTTCAAGCAGTTGATCAGTTTCCTGGAAAATGATATCCTATCCCAGACTAACTGCTTGAAAGCTATACCCTTCACTACAGGAAATTCCTATATAGCTTACAGTATGTATGGGAGTCCCCCCCCCCCCCGCCCCGACTGCTTGACAGATTTGTTTCATGGTAGTCGGCCCTGTTCAAATCGCTGGCCACACTTTGTTAATAACCAGCTGGTAAGCCTTCTTGCCAGTCGGGAGTTTTAGGAAATTTATGTCACGTTCAGTTTGTTATTTTTATTACAGGGCCTAGACAAAAATTACTCACTGTAATTCTGGTTCCCCTGTTCAAATAATGTGGTTGTTTTTATATATGATTTTATTTCTGACATTTTGTGCAATAAATGATTGCAAAGTTCCCAAATACTTTATTTATAGACTGGACCTTCATTAATGGTACCATTAATATTGGTACTGTAATATTGGACTTCACTGCATCATACAATTCAGGATAGATCAGGCTCATAATTTTTAATCATCCTTGTGCTATGCACTTGGCCAATCTGAAATTACTTCCCCAATGTTTCTGAATAATATTGTGCTGAATCCACTTAGTCCTATCACCATTATAAATAATTTAATTCAAATTACCGTAATGATCGCTAATCAATTTGTCAATAAACTGTTTTGTGATGCTAGCACCAAAGGAAGAAGGGGGATGGGGGGTTGAGATGACGGGAAACAATTTTACAAAGTTGCATTAGATAGTATCTTGGAATTAAGTTCTGATCACACACCCCCAACTTTAACAAACATCCAGTGCCTTTAAAAAACCTTAATATAGGGTCTGCGAGACCTTGCAAAAACAGCTTGGCTGCGATCATCGTTGCACTTTCCCAAAAAACAATAGCATGTAGGACACTGTCCCAAAACTTGACACAAGCCACATTTTCCAGTAAGCAGACCTTCCCCATCTGGTCGCAAGAAAGGGAAGTAATGTAGCCATGAAAAACACAAAGGATGGTAAAGTTCTGAACCAAGGTAACTTTCTTCTACGTGGAACACCAGGCATTTGTCCTCCTCCACTGTAAAACCTATTTAGGATCCTGGAAAGAAAACAAAAATCAAAAGTCACCTTCTTGTCATTAATTGTTGTACTCGGTGTAATTTCTTTGGCATTCATGAAAATATTGCTTGCTGTTTAGATGCTGGTTAGGGTGTTTACTACAATTAATGATTTAATTATTTATTGATTGAAATCACTCCTCAAGTTTCTGATAGCCTGCGTAGCTGCCGGGTTTGTTGGGGTTTGGTGGCCTGCAGCGGAGCCACAAAAACAAGTGGAATTATGAGTGACAAAGCTAGAAGAAGAATGGGGATGAAGGAAAGAAAAACCTATTGATGCTGGCAGACGGTTTTTCTCTCGCTCATCCCCATTTCTTCTTGAGGTTTTGCCGCTTATTTTTCCACTTCTTTTCGTGGCTCTGTCATGGGCCACCAACCCCAACGAAACCGCCAGCTACGCAGGCTAAGCTTCTGACGGTCGGTCTCATGGAATGACCAAATTGAGCCCTATAGATTATCTTATTCACCAAGAAGAGAGAACTAATTCCCACACTTTTGCAAAGACTAAAATCTATATTACCTGTCTTTTTCTGCAAAGGCTTCATGAATCCAATGCTTTGTTTCTTCATTATCCTAAGAACAAAAATTACAATACACTGAATATGCACTGAAACATGCATTTTTGTGGGGTGTACAAAAGAAAAGATTTCAAGTACTGTATTGAAAAACCTGAGAATAGTAAAAAGAAAACACTGACTTGTGGAAGATCACGAGCTGCGTGTCTGCGACAATACACGTGTACTTTCTGGCCTCTTGAAATAAGAAAATCTGAAAGAGATACCGGTGTATTATGATGGCTTAATATTTGTTTCAGATTAATATCTGGTTGTGAAGTTCCATAAAATATTCATATACCCCTTTCATAGAAGGGATTCCCCCCATACTCCACCCCTCTTAAAATACCAATTTAGCTTCATCCTTTCCTATAAATCTTTGTCATTTGAGATCTTACCCTCCTTGAATTTCCAATCCCTTCTGTGGGGGTAGGGGTGGTATGATTATTTGAATTGCCCAAGATTGCCCCCTCTCCCCAAAATCAATGATGAATTTGCATGCAAAGCAAAACATGCCATTTTTCCATCATTGAAATTGGAGGAAGGAGGGGGGGGGGGGGGGCCAATATTTCATTTGAATTGTCCATGATTGTAGGTAAGTGAGGAAATTGTCACAGAAATTCTGGACATTGTGATATACACTAACAAATAACATAAAAAACAGGGCAGTCATAATTGGCTCAGCTCACAAAAATGACTTCACTTGCCTGTCATACTTGGTGCTGGTCTGCGAGGTACAGTACTCTCACTTGAATCACTGTAGGCAATGGTAAGATCATAAACTGCATCCAAATAATCAGGAGTCAACACTTCAAAGCTTGCCTTTAAAATAACACACAGTATTAAGAAATATTAAAATGGTAAATTTATAATATTTATTTGAGATGAAGGTTCATAATATATACGACTAAAGGCATCCAATTGGGGTTGTTCCAGAAAATATCCATAGAAAATATCTAGCTACCTTAAATTTTCGAAAATTTAAGGTAGCTCTTAATCCCTTCCAACAAATATTTTGAGATGTATTTATATGTTCTCTGATTTGTCAATTTAATCAAATCTAAAAGTTATCAACTATCGTCAGTGTTGCAAGAGAATCACAGTGCACTGCAAAGAATATGTAAAGAATATGTGTTACATGTCAACAGTTTAATCATGAATGTGGTAGACCCACAAGACACAGTCTGTTAAGATCTAACACTAACAACTTACTTCAGCAGCTTTTGTTCTTGGGGTGAGAACTTGAGATAACACAGGTAGACCTGTGCAAAGGAACATAAACTATCTGAGCCACGTTACAAATGAAAGTGCATGAATGGATGTATCCAGTCCAAGAAGACGTATATAAATATATCATTTTGAAATGTTATACATGTATATTTATAATACTTTTTCACTTGTACCTTGCTCAGCAGCAAATTTCTGACTTTTTTCAATCACTGCTTTATTTTTAACATTGAATCGTGTGCCCTCAGGAAAAATCACCAACCACATCTACAAACAAGGTAACAATCAGTTCAGTTTAAAGGAGTTTTTAGTTTGTTTCTTAAACATTAAGCACTATACAATGGATGCCTGGGTGCTGGGTGTCCTGTTCATGTAGAGAGTCATCTTCCCACAGGCCACCCACTTGCATAGTCATCCAAAGAGAGGTCACTGAAACCCCCGGTGGGGGGTACTCCCAAAAAAATTGGATAGGGGTGTGCGGCCCGCTTCCCAAAACCCTTTCCCTATTTATGACCATAATCTGCGATTTTCCGTACCCTATTTATGACCTGACCAGAAATTTGATACCCTATTTATGACCTGATAGTGTCTGGTCAACTTCAATTTAAAAACCCCTGGAGCCCAGCGCGTGACCAGAGCGCGTGACAAGCCGTTGCGGAACGTATACAGTTGCCGTAAACATCATGATGAAGAAGTAGCTTCTTTAAAAACAACAACAACGGCAACAAAAAAACGAATTCAAAACTAGAGTGAAAAAATTGATACCCTATATATTACCGAAATGGTGGCAAAATGGCTAAAACCGATACCCTATTTATGACCAAGGCGGCTGAAAAACCACACCCTTTGGTGCCGCACATACCTATATAGCCCATATAAGGGAGTACCCCCCCCCCCCCTTCAGGCTGAAACCATGCTAGAATTTCCCAGTCAACAATATTATCAAACACATACTCACAGGCAGCTTCCGAGCTTTCATTTCTTTAAGTTTCCTAGGAACGGAGATACGGAGATATCTAATTAGAAAAATATCATGCAAGGAAATGTATTTCTCCTTTTATCCATATCAAGGAAACTACTTACCTTACAATATGTTCTTTATCATTTGCTCCACTCCTCCTCACATATATACAAGAGTGCTATCAAAAACAAATTATATCTTGAATTGTTCCATAATATGTCAGAAAGAGTTAGTAAGAAAGATGTTACAGTTATTAATTGATTTATTCTAAGTCTGGGATACAGCAAATCAAATGCACAAGAAGTTTAAATTGATTATAGCCTACAAGCAAGCTTTCCAATCTGGGGTCTCAAGCAAGGGTGTGAGCGGCAAGTGAAGCAAGCTGCAATAGGATTGGGGTGGGGGTGGGAGAAGAGCTCTCCTTCCCCTGCCCCCAACCCAATCCTCAGCCTTGCGGTTTGTTTCGCCCGCCACTTAGCGTCCCAAATACATCTCGCATGAGACAAGAATTGGAGAGCTTATTTGCAGGCTACTTAAATTATATTTTGGACAGCCCAATAAAGTGTTTCATTTCCCATCACTAAACCAACCCTATTTTTTCAAGAAGTAAAAAGGAAATGTTCCTGATTTATGGTCTCACCTGAGCAAAGTAAAATCCATACAAGGGTAAATATTTGAGTCCACTCTTCAGAATGTATCTTATTCTTCCCAAGGAACCCTGTCTGATGCCAAGGAAATCCGATACTATCCAGTCAACTATAGAAAACAAACAAGAAAAAAATCGCCATTGTTTAAATAAATTGATGGGCGTGTGAGGGGTGGGGGAGGGGAGTTGTTCTGTGTGTATAATGTTTACTGAAATTCAATAAAAATTCCATTTGTATGTGACAGGTTTGCCTAGCAGAGAGCAGTCATATTATTCTTTGTTTACATTGTCTTTCGTCTTTGTTTTGTTTTGTTTTGTTTTGTTATTTTATCATTCATTCGTTTTGCACTTTATGGTATAATTAAGCTTATCTACCTGAACTTTGGTGATTGCAAAGTATAATAACATTTTCTTGCTTGTCCCAAGGAATTGGATCGCCATAAAAAATAACCTGACAAAAGGAAAAGGTAGATATTGATTAAAAATAAGCTCAAATATTAAAAAGTCAAAACAGCTATCAGCTGCTTACGAACAGCATACATGATGTTCCATGAATCAGTAGTATTAATCTCGAAAATAACAATCTGTTTCGACCTGAGCTATTTTACCTCTGCTCCAGTGCATGTTTCGTAGAAGAAGCAGACCAGCGATTGGTACATGTCGTACAAAAACTCATCACCACGCTCGTACAATCGACGAGGGAGAGGAAATGACATCAGACGCCAGGCGAGCCATGCGAAAAGATAATGCGGTGCAACTCCTAAAACTACGGTGGCAGGAACTGCAAAACGCAGAATTTGCATGTGGTGTAGTGCATTCAGCATTGTTTTTCGCTTACAGATCTTTTAATAATGCTGGAAACGCAGATTTTCGACGACGAGTTTTCATAAACCCGTTAGCTGAAGAACGGGCGCCATGAATTTGTGAAGGCGGGGTTCCCAAGCAATAGAAAAGCTAGGGTAGGGGTGGAGGTGGGTTGACAGCGCGCCGTTCCGTGTTGTAGGCAAATATGTTTAGGACTCATGAAAGTGGAATAAAAACGATAAAACCATTAATGCGTTGTTTAACTTTATTGCTCTGTATTTGGTTTGTTGATTTGAAGCTTTGGAGAGAGGTTTCACAACCTTACTTGAAGTTTAACTCACAAATAAAGAGCAACAAAATGGCAGGTTACCCTGAAAACTCACATAATTTTTTGATAATGTTTATTACAATTTAAAAAAAAGTTAAAAAGCTGTAATGAACATCCGCCTTTAGAAAGTCTTATTGACAACTGACAAAAGCCATCAAAGCACACAGTTCAACTCAAATAGAGCGATGACAGTGCTCTTTTTGGTTTCTGTTCATTTCATTTTCTGCCAAACCTCAAATGCAAAATCTTTTATTCCGCTTAATATTTTCACCTTGCAGAAGTCAACCTTTTTCAAACTTGCTATGAAATCATACAAGAAATATTTCCCATTTCCAATTCATTATTTTTCAGCGTTAAACGATAAGGGGCAAAGCATATTCGACAGTTCGTTGTCTCTATACTATTATTTTAACTATTTTCAATTAAACAGGGGAAGCGCTGTTTTTTTAAAAGGAGGTGAAAAAACTTTAAATGAAGCCAATGTGGTGAAATATTTCCTTGTCAAAATCATCGTCTAACTATATAGTTCATAAAATTATTAGCAGGGTCTTCCTTTACTTCAAAGCAAAGATGAATATACGGTGACCGTAAAGAAAAAATATAAAATGAAATAAATAGTAAGTTTTCCACGGACAGTTATTTTCCCTCAGACTGTTATGGCGGGAAATAAACACAGACTGTGCCCCAGGCTACCCAATGTCAGTCTTCTTCCAAAAGGCGAAAGGTGTCTCGTTTCAAACGTGATCTGCAGCCGGGTGATGCGCAGTATTATTTCTCTCCTTTTGAAATGACGGATCAGCTCTCTTTGAAAGCGTTCCAAGTCATCTTGGTCGGAGAGCACCTGAGGAACCGACTGCATGGAGAAGAAGACCCTGTTATAATCCGTGATCGACGATATCACCTCAGAATGTACCCTTGTTGTTTTGTGGGTCGGGACATGGTGGACTGGTTGATTCGAAAGGGAGACGCAAATAGCCGCGCCGGAGCTGTTCAATGCATGAACGTTCTCTATGAGGACAATATAATCCACCACGGTAAGCGAATCCCTAGAGAAAGTGGAAAAGTTTTGCAAATCGCTCATAAATACTACATCTATGTCACACACACCGGTTTTAATTTGATTGTTTATCAATTGTAAGATGCTCACATAATATTTTAATCCTCGAGCCAAGAATACAATCAAATTTTTCTATTGTTCAGTCACGCTTCTACTTTGGAAAATTTATCGGTTGAGTAATTATTCTATTATTTGTGGTTAAAAATATACGTCCTTATTATTATAAGCTTATAATTAACGATTTCAGGCTCGCTTTGAGAACATTATATTTACTAACCAAAGTGTTCTTGCAGCGAACGCTTCCATTCAATTCAGCATTTAAGCTTCTAGCTGGGAAAGCCACATCAGATGCTAAATATAATATCACCTGATGTCTGCATTGTTAGGGCTTGTTCATACTAGCGATGAAAAAAGAAGTGGACCACAGAATCATTAAGTTTTTGGTGAAAGTCAAAACAAATGTAATCAAAATCGTACGGTCAACATATAATTTGAAGCAGAACGATCAAAAGGGTTTCTGTTTTCTTCTGATTCAGTTTCAGATTCCGTCACGTACAATCTAGTGAAAACAGGTTGAATGGAATCAGAAGTGAAAGCAAGGATGTTTGCATAATTAATGATGTTCCTCCGAATGAAACCAATAACTAACTCTCCGCTTTAATGAAATTTCCTGACATTGTTTAACTTTATACCTTTTTGCTATTTTACAACTATATACAGAACAATAAAATTCTTCATTTTCCTTTACCTTACTCTCTGAGCAACACAACTACAATACCTGCAGTGCATCATCTGATCAAGTCAAATCTTGTTGAACAAATCTAAGGAGGTTTTGTGTACTGTTGGTGGAAATTTTTTCTGGAACAATATTTCACATACAATTCAGGGCAAACCTACTAAAAAGTTGCTTAACAAATACACTCAAGCAATACAATGCTGCCCGGTATTAATCAATATCTTATTTATTGCAGCTTTGTGCTTCTGCTTTTTTGTTAACTAATTAATTATTCCTTTCTTTAGAGTGGTTTCCAATTGAGTATCGTAAAACCAAAACCAAAGTAATTACTCTAGCCAATCACAACAGGTGCAAGCAGCGTAATGAATCGATCAGAATTCAAAGCAGATACGTGTAACCGACACCAAGAACACCAAGAACACAAAGATTTGCTCAAGCAAGCAAATGAAAAAATTCTCAGTGGCATATGCATATATATAATTGCCAATGGCAATTATGGGCTCATAATTTTTTTTCTGTTTACTAGTTTGTGATGACCATCAATTTAAAGATGAGATGCTATACTACAGATTCCGACGTGATGATGACACAGCTGTTCTTAACCCTGACCTTGCCATAGTTTATAGGGGCTGTGATATTTATCACAGGTGAGTTAACGTGATTAGAACTCCCAGTAATACATCTGTAGTGGTGTTCACAAGCCTACACCATACAACTGTCAGTAAACTCAAGGTTAACTAACTATTTTCTAACTATTTCTCTATCTAACTATTTCTCTAACTATTTACTAACTTGATGTAAAATGGACGCCCTTGGTACCTGGCAGAAAACGTACCTACAATCTTCAGTAAAAATCCTGTTTAATATCCGGTAGGATCCCTCAGGCTTCTATGCAAGAGTTCAGAAGTCGTTTTGATTGTCCATTGTGAAGCAATGTTGTTGTTTCTAAGAGGTTGTGCTTGTCTGTCACTGATGACTCCAGACCACAGATGTTACAACCCCAGGGACTAATCAATGGAATTTTTGGTGGGGGTATGTAGCCTGCATAGCTAGTGGTTTTGTTCATGCGGGGTCAAAAGTTTTGGCAGCAGAGAGACACTATAACGAGCGGCAGGAATGAGGAGGAGGTGGCTGATTCTCTGCCACCAAAACTTTTGACCTCTTGTGAACAAAACCTCCAGCTACGCAGGATACCACTGGGACTCTAAAACCCTTATCCGTTACCAGACCACCTTAGCCACGTTTTGCCACCCTATTCTAGACTAGACATCAAAAATCCCTAGCCTATCCTAGATTTGAGTCTTAATTTGTATCCTCAGGGACCTGTTGCAGACTAAATTTTTATCAATGATACTCTATTTTAGACTCAAACTCTCTGATTTCTATATATATCCCATCCCAGACATAACTGCTTGAAAAACAAACACTTCACATGATCACATACCGATAAAGCAAAGATATGGGAGCTCCTTCCCCCCTCCCCCCTCCCCCTCCTGGAGTTGAGTGAGGCTGACTTCACATTGGTTATGCTCACTTCTGACAATAGGAGCCAGAAAAATCAGCGTCAAACGTGCTATTTTCTATGTTCTGTTGTGGTGGTCTCTCACGTTTCTGCATTGATGTTGCCCAGCTTTAGAGAACACTTGATGGTGTCTGTTGCTAGCTTTTCCTTTGGGCACCCTGAGAACACTTGCCTTTAGCTAACTCAGAAAGTATTTACAAATCTTTTGAATGCAGACTGGACCACACAATGCACAAATAAACAGCTGTTCTGAATACTGCATTGCTGGATCTCTTATAGTAGAGGTGCACATGCCAGATGTTGCTTTATATGTAAATAAATGAAACTGATTGCAGGGCTGACACTACTGCAAGGAGCAGTTTTACTTGGGCCAATATTTCAACTAGTATGCCACTGGTCAGAGTTCTTCGGGACCAGAGCTACAATAGCACCCCAAAGCATTGAATCTCAATGCTCCTGAGGTGATCATTTACAGAGTTCAGAACCCTTCTGGGTATCTAAGTAGAAGCATTTTGTCACACCACAGGGCAAAAAGTGAGGACTGTCACCTGATCAAGTCACGGCCATGCCATGACTTTGTCTACAGGAGTTGTTTTACTGGCTGTGAGCTGGTGGACTGGTTAATACAAACTGGTGAAGTTTCAGACAGAGTGCAGGGTGTTTTACTAGGCAGAGAATTGCTGGATCAGTCGATAATAAAACATGGTAAATACCTTTTGAGAACTGTAATTGTTTGCAATGTGAAGGTATTGAATTAAAAGCATTCCCCTTTAATGCTAATGTGCTATCTAGTCTACTGCAGTTCTACTTGGAGAAATTTTAGTTTGGCTGAAATGATCAAGTCACAATAGAATCTTTAATATGACCAGAGAATGTGTCACATATTTCCTAAAAAAAACTTCTGCCTAACTCAGCAAATTAAATGGTACATTGAGGATGACTTGTGGAGACCCTTGTCATTTTACCCCTTGCAATTCTCTATTGGCTCGCAGGTTTTAAAACCAGGACACTGTAATTAAAGCTAATCACACGAAACTTGATGCACTTGACTCAAACCTTCATACTATTTAATTATTTGTACACGCAATTCAGTCTTCAGACTGCGGAGTGTACAATTTTTAATAAACGGTCTTATCATTATTACTCAAAGCCTTTGAGGATCGAGAAGTGAGTCAGGAAGTTCGAGTTTCAAGGGACCGTCAACTTACTTTTTCCTGGTACTGTATTGACATTTTAACTTGCTGGCCACTTATTACATAAACAGGTTTTTCAGGTAAAATGAATACTTGTGCCAGCCAAAGCAAGTGCCTTTAATGACCAGACCAAGACCAATCAAAATAAACACAACGAACCAACCAGGCAAATAAGATGTAAATGAGAATGATGCATTAATCAGTATATCACATGCATACTTGGAATACAATCTGAGTGCTCCTATCAGGAGTCGAACCTAAGACCTTCTGATTACTAGTTTGGATGCTCTACCACTGAACTACAGGAGACTCGTGGGAGCTAAGGCCATTAAACTAGGTTCATGGGACAAACATCCTGCATGCTGCTTGGATTGGAATGTCAATGTGTGGCATATGCGCAATGGAAATAATGGAAATAGTTAATACATCATTCTCATTTATATACTTAACATATTCCATCACATTATTTCCCAAATGTTAATGGTTTTGGGTGTCAGAATTGGGTTAGGTTTCACATAATGATTGTACTTTTAACTGGTTGAGAAAGTGGTGTGGGATTTTTTAGCAAATAAAAGAGTTTAGTAAAGCCAAGCCAAAGCAAATGCAAAATTAGTTTGCACAATATTCAATTAAAAATCACTACAAGGTGGATGTATTAAGGCAATCTCGAGATTAAGTTTCAGTCTAGCTGCCCCTGAATTGGATGTACAGGACATGTGGTTCATAATCATTTAAAGTAACCCTTTAAGCCCTAACAGTGATCAGCATCAAATTTCTCCTTGTAACATCAATGCTTTTTCAACCCCTGAGGTCATGAGAATTAAGGATATGATCACCAAGGTGAATGTTCTTGATATTCTAATAACTTCTCCCCGGTACTTTTACAAGAAAAGTATGGGGACAAGATAGGAGAATTTGTTCTTTGATATTATGGGTTAAAGGGTTAACTACTGAGATGCAAGACTTGTCTGCTGATGTGTTGTTCCTCCTTCAGTCACAGATGAATTTCACTTCAGAGATGAAAACATCTTTTATCAGTTCATGATTGACAGAGTGGTAAACAAGAAGATGATTGATGCTCTGGGGATTGTCGATGACAAGACTCCTGGTTCACCAAGGAACTTCAGGCGAAGGAACCTTCCTCCCATCAACACAAATCGATCCAGTCCTGTCCCTTTCTTAAAAGAAAGACCAGCAGTTACTGAGCCATATGGTAGGTAACTCAATCAATGACCTATATACCGCATCCAGGGAAAAATTTGACCGTTTTCTGATAATACAAGCGCTGAAAGCCTGAGGCTCTAGGAGTATCCGAGGCATGCTCTCTCTGGGAAATTTTAAACAATTAATTCCTGAAAAATATCAATTCCCGGGTTTTCAAGTCACTGTGACAGTCATTTTCCATACTTAAACCTGGGAATTTTCATTTATTTTAAAAATGTCTATTTGTTGTAAAAATCTGACCGTTTTCTGTAAAACTGTGGAAACAACTGAAACAGGTCTGGATCCACGCCTGTACTAACACCTTCCTGGGGCAGGTACCGTTAAATTCTGACTATTAAGTCTCTAACCCCACCCACCCCTCTCACCAAATAATGCTCCGCCAAATACCAGATGCTAAAATCCTTCAATAGAAAGCCCTTCTGAAGAGCTGTTAGCTTAATATTTGAAGTATTTTATATATCAAACGCAAGGAAGAGCGTTTTATGCGATCGCGAGGAATAGGATAAAAAAAACAAGTGCATCAGAGTTTCTTAAACCAACTTCGAGGTGTTTGGAAATTGGATGAAACACTCTGACTTTCTTTCAACTGTTTGATATAGCTTTTAAAATCCGAAGAAATTCAAACCAAAAGTTCACCAAATTTTGTGATAATTAAGATCGCATTTAGTTCCAAAAGTCCTTCACTTTAATGATTTCCTTTGGTTTCTGGTTATGAATTATTAGTAAGTTTGAGAAGGTGTTTTAATTGTCAATCCAATTAATTTTAAAACGCAAAATTCCGACCAATAATAAACCCACCCGAAAAAATACCCTCCAAAAAATAAGGCCTTGAAAATTTTCTTTGAACAAATAATGGAGCTTAGCCATAGGGCACATAGTCGAAATTTTAAAGTGCTTCTACTTAATGAGCATCCAGTTATGGTCTCAGCAAGATACAAACTGTTTGCAGAGTACCAGACGCCTCCTGACAGTCCAGATTTTTTCCCGTCAAGTGGCAGTCCAAGCCAATCCCCCAGACCAGGTAATGTGACACCATAGTGCAACTTACTGGTGAAACATGTCAATCCGGCTCTGATTTATCAGAGCGCGAATTTTTGAGCTTTTGTACAAAACACAATGAATGCAAACTGAGATAAACAGTAAAAACAAATCAATAATACTTTTGAAAGATATTTAACAATTAGATTATGAGCTCGAGATTTCTATCGCTATCACGCATAGAAATCGAGAGCGAATAATCTAATTGTTTTAGTATAAATCTACTAGTCGTTCAAAACTAAACAAGTAAATTATCTATTTCCTCATCGCAGACACTTCGAAAACGCGAAGAAGCCGTAGCCAATCAGAGAACGGCATTCGTGATAGAACACTAGTAGATTTATATCAACACTGAATATTCGCGTTACCAAAAAAGAATAGAACGTTTATAGTTCCGGCTTGGAAAACTTCTTCGTCTTTCATCATTGAATCGTTTATGTTGCCTTAACTTTTCTTCAGCTGTTTTCCTTCTTTCCATAAAACCTTTTTTTCATTTCTAAAACTTTTTTAACAAAGTAAAGAGACACCGTGTATGCTGTATTTGGTTGAAGATGATTTATCTGTATTCTTGAACCTGACGTAGAAAATATTTTGAGCTCCTATTTTATAACTTAGATGAAGAACAGTTACTTCTTTCTTCGTTCCTAGAACAGTCGTTTAAGTTTCCAAGAGGAAACTCGAAACGGCTTAACGAGAGTGTTTTCACAGAGTAACCTCTTATCTCATTCTTCACTCGTGTTGCCATGTTTCTTAAATAGTTCATCTCAAGCCTGATAGATGTCACTCAGTTGTAACTAATCTTAAGTTATTGTTTAAGTTATTGTTAGAGAAGTAACTCCTGCTGAACTGTTGGATCCAAACGGACCGTATGTCACAAACAACATAAGGGTAAGTGGTCTTCTAAATTCTAACTCTTGCTTGATTTGTTTTCTTTGGAATCACTTCAACGTTACATTTTTTGCAAGAAACGAGAAGCCTTGTCCTTGAGTGATAACTCCGTAGAATAATTAGAGAGAAATAAACGTTCGAACGGTCACAATGTGTACTACCAAACACTCTCTATTTTCTCTGTAAAATTGTGCATACGGAAACGCGCACGAATTGATACAAAGCGGTGTTTCTTCGAGTGTATCTCGCGCGAATACCTCGCGAGGTAGTTGTCTCTACAAGGAGGAAGAAAGCCTTGCATTTTGGCATCGTTCCTCTTCATACTCACCGCCTATACGGTATTTACACTCTCTCCAGCCCAACATTAAAGAAACCACATTTGCTTCAAATGACGAGGACTTGGTCCGCATTATTGTAATGTGGCCTGTTTACGTCAGTGACGAGATGGGTAGGGTGGGTGGGGCCCGGTGACATTATTCGTGGGTGGGTGGGTGGGTGAGGCCTGTGAGAGTCCGTTTACACGTTCATTGTCACCTCTCACCTCTTTGTTGAACTACAAAACATATTTGAACATTTATGTCGAGTTTTTTTCAAAAGAGATTCCTATTACCATGTGTGTGATTGTAGGTAAAGAGTGACGCCGTTGGGTTTGGTTTTGTTGTGCGTGGCTCCAGTCCTGTATACATACAAACAGTAGATCCTAAAGGACCAGCGGCAGCCGCTGGATTGAAGGTTTGTAGTTGCAACTGTCAACATCTGTGTAGGACCGTGTAGATCATGAAATGAATTTCTTGCAGCCAGCTCTGAAGACCCCAGGCGAGTTTGCCGACCACCACTCCACGGGAAGGCTATTCTAAAGAACTTTCCCAGAGATGACCAGGCCTTAAACCGTACGTTCAACATGAACGACTCAGTGTTCGAGAGCTAGACTTCTAGATAAATCTTTTGTTCACTGCTTCAGTAGTTGACTAAGGCCGTTTTCTTGCCATACAGGTCCGGATGTATCTAAAATGCGTCAATGGGAAAGATGTACTGTACTGGACTCACAGAGAGGTTGCCCAGGAGATCCTCAGGGGACAAAATATACTAAATCTTGTGGTTATGACACATTACAAAGGCTCTCAATAGCTCTACGCATCAGAGCTCTCCTAATTCTTGCTCCCATCCGTGTCTTTCCCTCTCGAAATTGCCGAATTTTAAAAAATTAATCTCAAACTTCATGTTGTGAAATACCCATAACTCAATTGTTAGCTTGTGAAAGCTCATTTCTGATGATCACGTTGCAAGATTTCATTCACTTGCCGGCCTGTTCATCGGAAAGTGGTTTTCTTAATTTCTCACAAATTGAATACCGTAAAATTCCGAATATTATTCCCGCCGAATATAAAAAGTCCATTTTCCTCCTTACTCCGAACATCATTCTAAAGCCCTTCCGAGTATAAAGCCCACAGACAGGTGGAATAACTTGTTTTAAGCTGTTTTAGGCTTTTAACATGATACAAGGACAGTGCATCAGCTGTTTTAAGCTGTTGTTTTGTTCAATTCTATCTTTCTCAGAAACGCAAAATTCCCTCGAAAATAAGTCCGACTTTTACGATATTGCAAGTTTCTTTCAATCTAAGTTTGCAGTTTGTTTCACCAAAACAAGCGAGATTTTCCCCTCTAATTTTCTCGTTTTCTTTTTACCAAATTATCGCTCACTATTTCAGTCATTCTTTCAATCGCTCAAAATAAATAAAAAAGAAAGCATTTCGGGGATCTGTCAAGTTCAACATTTTTGTGCATTCGTGTAAATAGAAGAAAGATGAACTTTATTTACAAACACAAGAAAATGTGACAAAAGTAAAGGTCATTTATTTTATTTGAAACATAAATTGAAGAGATTTGATATGAAATAATGTATTTATATATGTGAAGGAGATGAAAATAACGAAATAAACCCGTGACAATCAAATGTATTCTCTCAGTGAAGTCTTTTTCGTCTACCTTAATAACGCCGTTGCCCCTCCCCTCCATTACAAAAACTGATTTTATTGTTTGTTGTTTGTGCATTTTCAAAAGTGGGAACTTTGAACACAGTTTTCAATCTTTTATTGTGGACACAACGAAAGGTGAAAACACAAGCTCTTGACAAGGTATGGAAACGATACGAAAACGCGACTGGGCAAAGCAGGGTTTATCGTAGAAATTAGCCAGTGAGGGCCAAATGGCCCCCCTTCTGTAATTTTAGGCCGGGCCCTTTTTCAAGAAAGGGGGCCCCAAAAAAGATATTTTTAACTTCTTTATACAGCCTATTCAGAAGCAACTCGAGAAAGTGCAGAATAAGAACACAGAAACAAACGAAGAAGAGAAAGGTAATTGAGACAGTAAGAGGCTGTAAATTTTGAAGTATAGAGCGGCGGTCATATCAATCTTATCGTCAGTGATGCTTTCACAAAATAAGTACTTATCCTTGGGCACAATTTTGTGCGCCCAATTTGACGCGCCAACGTAAATTTTATGCGGAATTTTTTATCGATGTCGGAAAACCCGCAAAGCCGCGCTGTAGAACAAACCCTGCAAAGAAAACACTTTGAGGTGTTTTCGGCCACGTACGCATGGCAGCATCCTTTCTACCCTTAACTTTATTTCCATATTATAAAACAACCTGGCAAACACAGCAATTCAGAAATTCATGAAAAAAGCCGCAAAAATAGTGACACACTTTAAAGGAGCTAGAACACGGTATTTTGGGAGAGCGTGTGCATTTTCGTTAATTTAATACGAGCTATAAACGTGAAAGTGGCGATGAAAAATTTAGTTCATGATGAAATCACGACCACATAACAAATACAGACAATCTCTGAACATTGTAGATCACACCTTCATACAAATTAAGCTGATAAACGCGAAAAATTCAGACCGCTGTTTTTCAAGTTTAGCTGAATGCAATCTCTTTTAATCTTGCCTAAAAATGCCCATCCAGGTGTCTTTTTAGCTTCCTTGTTTGTCTTCGGTGTTTTTCTATAGCGTTAAGCAGTTATTTCGAAGCTTCATTCAATTATGACCAGTTTGAATGTTAAAAACTTCTTAAAATTGCGTGATGAGACTTAAGATGCATGTTCAACACACCAAGATTTTAAATCGATATACATTGAACTTGACTTAAATACTTCAGTCGAACTTAATTCACTGGGTAGGGTAGCTGTTCGCCTTTAACTCCAGCCTTCAAATTATCCAATGCAACTGAAAGCAGTTTCCTAAGTGTCGTCTTTACGGATGCAGCAACATGCGGAGTAATGATGACGTTTGGCATTTTAAACAAAAGATGCTCTTCTGGAAGTTTGACTGGTTCTGTGACATCTAAAGCAGCACCACTGATGACACCATTCTGTAATGCTGCTGCCAGATCGTCATGATTGACAGTTCCCCCGCGGCCAACATTGATGAGATGAGCTGTGGGTTTCATAACATTCAATTCTTTGGATGAAATTAAATGCTTGGTTTTGTCAGTGAGTGGCAAACACAGCACTACGAAGTCAGACTCTTGCATGAGTTTCTTCAAGTCTGGACAGAATGTAAGACCTGAAACACAAATAAATAAATGGGAATTTCAATTAGTGGCACATCCACAGAGTGGTTCTTCATCCACCATTTCCTGGTTGAACTAAAATGTTTTTGCAGCGGGAGGAAAACAGGAGAATCCAGAGAAAAATCCTCAGAACAGGGATGAGAACCAACAACAAACTCAACCCATACCTGACGTCAACTCTGGGAAATGAACCCTGGGCCACATTGGTCGTCTTGCACCCCCAGTACTCAATGTTCAAAAATTGTGCTCTTCTCAAAGTTCTTGTATTACGCATTGCACTGCATGTCTTTCAGTTTGAAGAAAGTACCAACATTACTGCTCACCATTTAAATTGAGTAATCTAATCAGTGAATTTTAATTTTAAAATGATCATCACAAAAAATGGCCTATTGGTTGCCATAGTAACATCAAAGTCAGGGTAAACTAATAGACCTGGCATTTGCTTAAATGTTAAAAAACTTTATTCCCCATGGCAGAATGCACCCCTTCGCCCACCCACCCCGGTCTAGTTGGGGTGCAGTATTTCATTTCCAATCATATTTACCTCACTTCAAACATTCAAAATAATCATTTGATTGAAAAGCAGCAACTTCAATTACTTCAGCCATCACAAGTCAAATGCAACTACAAGTACTTAAGGTGACTCCATAGAGTTATTTGGCGCATTGTGACTGGGTACTTAAATGGCGCGAGCACGCTCAGTTTTCCAACTGATATGGGAAATTTCATTATGCTCGCGTGCGAAACAAGGCCAGTTTTAGGCTGAAAAGTCTCCCACAGTGAATTTTTGTGAAAATCGGCTCAATGTAAGGATTTAGCTGGTATTCGTACTACAAAAAATCTTAGGGAGATTTATACATGGACAACTGCAATAAATAGCAAAAAAAATAAATTGCAGAATTTGGCCAAACATATGTTCAGAATTTGTCTTGACTTTACGAGGAGATACTTTGGAGTTTCTCTTCTTTTTACTTATTTTTACCTAGCTGTTTCTCCTGCACTTCTTTCCGAGTACGGCTGTGGTACAAGATGTTCATTTTAAATCCTATGGCCTTTTCAGCAAGAGCTCTTCCAATATTTCCCAAACCAACTATTCCCAGAGTTGAGCCAGTCACTTGCACATTAGAACTAGCAAAATCCTGTTAACATTGAAAATACAAATTAGAAAAGGTTTATGGTATCATTTGTATTCCACTTTTTACCGTAAAAATAATGCCTTTGACTGGACTTATTATGGCTGTGTAAATTAAACCTTTGTCAATCTCTCTAAATCTTTTTATGTGAAGACCACTATAATTTGATAACTTTATTTTTTTCTGTGTTGTGTTTCAAGGGTTTAACTCTTCCACTCCCATGATCTGAATGTTAATTCTCCTGACTGACTGACATGCATAGTTAGTTCACAGAATTTGGTGTTACATCAAACAATATCATCTAGTTGATGATTTTCTTTATTCTCGTCACCTGTCTGGTAGACAATGTATTGATAACATAAGGAGAAATTACATGTTGATCACTCCTGGGAGTGAAAGGTTTCACCCAGTGCTTCTTTTTTAGGGGTGGGGGAGGGGTTCGATGTGACATTAAAGATTGACTGTATATTTTGGACTCAAAAAGGGCATTGTACATTTTTTTTTTTTTGGGGGGGGGGGGGGAGTTAAGTATATTCAGCTAAGGAATCTGTTTATCTTAACAAAACAAACAGAGTTAGCTTTAAAAACTACCTCTTTAGGCCCCTAAAAGTCCATTTATTCAACTTAAATGGCTAAACAAAACTTTACATATCAATTTTTGGTTAGACTTTGCATGCACCTGAAATATGACTGCTTCATTTGCAGTGAATTCTGTAACCAATGAGGTGACATATAATAAGTTTATTTACCTGAAATTTAGTGCATAAATAATATTAATTCCCAGTAGCTGACAGGCACCTGCACACTGTCTGTTTAGTTTGCGTCAGTTGGCATTCAACACCTTAACAGGTGGCAATGGTAATTTAGCCAATTTCCAAATATTTTATCTACCAATCTTGACACAGAGGTATAACAAATTCTGAAGCTGTTCAACATTAAGAAGTTAACAGACTTGTGTGTAAAATTTAATGAAATAAAATGAGACCCATTTAAGGAGAAATTTTTGGATACCACCAGTTGATTTGCCAACTTAATTTTATATATGAGCATAAAATCTTACTTTTTCTCAATTCTAATTTATTTTTCTAAAAGTCATTAGACATCTTACTCATACATGAAATTTTATGAAATACTTGTGATCCATAGTTGTGAGGAGCAAATGTTAGTCAACTGATTTCGTACCTCTTAGGGGTAAAAAAAAATTGTTCAGATCAAAAAACAGAAAAGAATTCTGGTATCTTTTAGGCATTCTTTTCAAAATTTCCGACGATCACCCCCGTCACTTTTATATGGGAGTCCAGCTCCCGGGAGCGACACACCCCCACTAAGAATACCCGGGGGACCGGGGCTAAATCCGCTTCTACCCTCTAGCTACTAGTCTAGCTAGGGGAGGGGGGGGGGGGGCAATATACTTACTCGACTTTGTTTTAAATCAGTTGTTCTTTCTATCTTATCTCCAAGCACGATAGACCTAGCAGATGCCAAAAGCAATCCAAAGGCAAATTCTGCAACAATGTCGCCCAATAAATGCCCGGGAGAGTGGCCCACACTTATTCCACGCGCTGTAGCTACTTCGACATCGATATGATTCACGCCTGTGCTTGGAGTAGATATCACTTTCAAATTAGGCAGCAAATCTATTATCTTTTTGTCCAGCTTCAATTTATCTTGGGTATAACCTCCAGTGCACAGGATGCCTTTAATACGCTCTCGTTGGGCTTCGGTCAAATCAGTCACTGCTACCTGATCCAAAAGATCAAAATCGTTCTGGTAAAGCCTAACTTGTTCAATGTTAGAAGCAGAAAATCTTGGCGTGGAGGACGAGAAACACAGAACAAGAGGATGTGAAGCCATTATCCAAAAACGGAAGAATGAAAACCTTGATTTTAAATCTGTGCAGATGCGAATAAAATATACACATTGGAGAAACAATGGCTGTGTGTGAGCGAGGGACTGGAGCCCAATGATACTCGAAGGGAACCAAGATTACTTTTGTATAGGGGGATGGGGTGGGGGAAGCTGCGGGAAGGTGCAGGGGGTAACAACCTCCTACTTCCTGTATCTCCCCCCCTTCCCCGATCCCCGGGCTTTCCGAGTTCCTCCAGTCAACGTTTTTGTATTTTTTGTCCCGCTTCCCGCCCCTTTCTTGATCTCCCACTCACCCGGTTCCTCCTGTCCCCACCCCCGCCGGTGAACCATCTTTTCACGTAATAACCCTATACTAAGTCCCAGTGAGCTGTTTCTCTTGTCTTGACCTGTTTTAAACGGTCACCTTGCATTGTAAAAGGAAACCACTTAAATATGGTAACAAATAGCGTGCCAGGCAATTGAGCTTCTAATGAGCTGCACAATCGTGGCGTTAATGTTTTACTAGTCTGTTTCAATACCATGTTCTCCTTTGTCATACCATTTTACCGCCGAACTTTCTTAACCAAGGAAATGATGTATTCTGTGCAACCTGTATAGGCCTTATCACGGTTTTCGACGCCATTTTGACGGGTAGGCAAACAAATAACAGTGTTTGTATGGGAATCCGATGTCAAATAATTTTCATAAAACATCGCTTCTGAAAAATTCATGAATTGGAAACTTTTTGTACTAGGAAAAGAATTTTAAGAACAAAATTGAAGGGATGTAGCTGTGACAGAAAGCGTCCAGTCGTGTTTTGAACTCTTCATACATTTCCCTGTATTTTTTCCCGCGAACTATTTTTAGCAGCAGCTCCCGGCTGGTTCGCTATACAGACAAATGTATGGAAAGTTCCAAACACAACTGGACGCTTTCTGTCACGGCTACATCCCTCCAATTTTGTTCTTAAAATCCTTTTTCTAGTGCCAAAAGTTTCCAATTATGAATTTTTCAGAAGCGATGTTTTATGAAAATTATTTGACATCGGATTTCCATACAAACACTGTTATTTCAAGCCTGTTTGCCTACCCGTCAAAATGGTGTCGAAAACCGTGATAAGGCCTATTAAGCGGTCACTTAGCCATTCCTCGAGGGTGACCGCTTAATACAGGTTCGACTGTACATTCTATCTTGCTTTTACACGTTAACTTGCTTTGTTCCTTGGATATAACAGGTCATTACAGTAATCCTACGTGAAAATATGGCTGATTCACCCGGATAGCTTGCGGTTAGCCTTTATATTTGGAGTTCGGCATATCTAGCCAAAAATAATTGCTGATTCTGGCAGTCAGTCGTCGGTAGTGTAGTGCTGTTTGGACTCTTCGTTCGACTCTAAGTCTGAGAAGCCATGTGTGATTTATAGGATCTGCCATCTTGAAAAATGCCCGGGCCGTGAACTATGAAGTGGGCCGCTGCCCTGTGGGCTTTGAGGTGGCCCCCTACAGGACGGAGTAAGGGCGTAGCGAGTTTAAGGTCTCAACAGCTCTTGTCTTGTCCAATCTGCCACAGCTGGCATGTATTGCTATACGTTCGTACTGTATATCAAGCGAGCGATGTCTGTTTATCTTTAGCGTTTTGAACACGTATTAAACGCGATTTGAACGTGTTTTGAACGCGTTTTAAACGCGTATTAAACACGTTTTGAACACGTATTAAACGCGTTTCAAACGCGTTTTAAAGGCGAATTAAACGCGCGTTTTAAACTCGTTTTGAACGCGTATTAAACGAGTTTTAAACGCGTTTTGAACGCGTATTAAACGCGTTCAAAACGCGTTTAATACGCGTTCAAAACGCGTTTAAAACTCGTTTAATACGCTTTCGAAACTCGTTTAATACGCGTTTAAACCGCGCGTTCAAAACGCGTTTAAAAAAGCGTTCAAAACGCACGTCTGGCTCGCATATTTTAAAGACTCCTACGGCCCGAAAACAAAGAACGCGACCGAGAATTTAAAGAATTTGATAACACGACAGAAAACGTAACTCGTACCAGACGAGTACAAAAAACGAGACCGAGAACAATAACTCGTGGCCCGAAGTCTTATCTCTCGGCCCATCACGACCCCAAAAATAAAAAAAGAATTTGATAATGCTACCGAAACCTTAACTCGGTCCGCCTTACGGCCTAAGTAATAAGTACTTATCCTTGGGCACAATTTTGTGCGCCCAATTTGATGCGCGAACGTAAATTTTTTGCGGCATTTTTCATCGATGTCGGAAAACCCGCAAAGCCGCGCTCTGGAAAAAACCCTGCAAAGAAAACACTTTGAGGCGTTTTCGGCCAAATGCGCATAGTAGCATCCTTTCTACCATTCACTTTATTTTCCTACAACAAAAGAACCTAGCAAACACAGCGATTCAGAAATTCAATCATGAAAAAATGAAGACAGCCGCAAATTTAAAATAGTGACACTCTTTATTGGGTGAGCGTGTGCATTTTCGTTAATTTAATAGGAGCTCTAAACGTGAAAATGGCGTTGAAAAATTTAGTTCATGATGAAATCATGGCCACAATATAACAAATGAGACAATCTTTGAACATTGTAGATCACACCTTTATATAAATTGAGATAAACTCGAAAAATTCAGACTGCTGTTTTTGAAGTTTAGCTAAATGCAAACTCTTTTAATCTTGTCTCATCCATGCTTCTTTTTAGCTTCCTTGGTTTTCTTTGGTGTTTTTCTCTGACCAGTTTGAATGTTAAAAACTCCTCAAAATTGCGTGATGAGATTTAAGGTGCATGTTCAACACACCAAGCTTTTACATCGATATACATTGAACTTGACTTAAATACTTCAGTCGAACTTAATTCACTGAGTAGGGTAGCTGTTCGCCTTTAACTCCAGCCTTCAAATTATCCAATCCAACTGAAAGCAGTTTCCCAAGTGTCGACTTTATGGATGTAGCAATATGCGGGGTAATGATGACGTTTGGCATTTTAAACAAAGGATGTTCTTCAGGAAGTTTGACTGGTTCTGTAACATCTAAAGCAGCGCCACTGATGACACCATCCTGTATTGCTGCTGCCAGATCGTCATGATTGACAGTTCCCCCACGGCCAACATTGATGAGATGAGCTGTGGGTTTCATAAGACTCAATTCCTTGGATGAAATTAAATGCTTGGTTTGGTCAGTGAGTGGCAAACACAACACTACAAAGTCAGACTCTTGCAAGAGTTTCTTCAAGTCTGGACAGAATGTAAGACCTGAAACACAATTAAATAAATAAATAAATAAATAAATAGGAATTTCAATTAGTGGCACATCCACAGAGTGGTTCTTCATCCACCATTTCCTGGTTGAACTAAAATGTTTTTGCAGAGGGAGGAAAACTGGAGAATCCAGAGAAAAATCCTCAGAACAGGGACGAGAACCAACAACAAACTCAACCCATACATGGCGTCACCTCTGGGAAATGAACACTGGGCCACATTGGTCGTCTTACACCCCCAGTACTCAATGTTCAAAAATCATGCTATTCTCAAAGTTATTGTATTATGCATTCCACTGCATGTCTTTCCGTTTGAAGGAAGTACCAACATTACTGCTTACCATTTAAATAGAGTAATGTAATCAGTAAATTTTAATTTTAAAATGATCATCACAAAAAAATAGCCCAATGGTTGCCATAGTAACATCAAAGTCAGGGCAAACTAACAGACCTGGTGTTTGCTCAAATATCAAAAACGTCATTCAGCATGGCAGAATCACACTTTTCCCCCACCCTGGTCTAGTTAGGGTGCAGTATTTCATTTCCAATTGATTGAAAAGTAGGAATTTCAATTACATCAGCCATCAAAAGTCAAACACAACTACAAGTACTTAAAAACAGCATGCATCCACTTCTCGGTGTTAATAATAATAATAATAATAATAATAATAATAATAATAATAATAACTTTATTTTAGTGTCAATCTTCTAGCTAGCCTATAATTGGCTTACTAATCGGGGACACTATCCAAATAATTAGGATATTTGTTAATTATTAACACACAACAATCTTTAAAATTTGCAACTTAAAATCCTAGGCTAGAATAACTATATACAAAAATAAAATACATTTCTAGTAATTAACACTTAATTAATTCAAATCTCTATCTATATAATCTACAATCTACAGGCATCTAAAATCTAGCAACTACACGTGGGGCAGTTGCCATTACAAAAGTCGTTCTCCAACAAGCTAGTGAGATCTCTTTTTCTAATATAGCCATGAAGGCCGTTAACATTTGTCTCTCTCTGTCTCCTGGGCTAAGTTTGGACCAAAGTCGTGGTACGAAGAACTTCAAGGAGTGCTTCCCATGCCTGATGCTGTTAAATCGTGGGATATAGAAATCAGAATTTCTCAGATAGTGATTAGATGGCGTTCCGCTGAACAGGTCCAGAATATTCTCAGGGAGTAACTTATGTTTGACCTTGAACATAAATATTGCTATATCTTGCAGATGCAAATGAATTCACTCTTCTTCCTTTGGATGTTTTAGTGTGGCCTAGATGTTGGAGTGTTAGATATTTTTACCTAGCTGTTTCTCCTGCACTTCTTTCCGAGTACGGCTGTGGTACAAGATATTCATTTTAAATCCTATGGCTTTTTCAGCAAGAGCTCTTCCAATATTTCCAAAACCAACTATGCCCAGAGTAGAGCCAGTCACTTGCACGTTAAACCTAGTGAAATCCTGTTAACATTGAAAATACAAATTAGAAAAGGTTTATGCTATCATTAATTTTGTACGTATTCTACATTTTATCGTAAAAATAATGTATTGCTGACGGTAACACTGTGTAAATTAAACCTCTGTCAATCTCTCTTACTCTTTTTATGTGAAGACTATTATAATTGGAAACGTTATTTTTTCTGTGTTGTATTTCAAGGGTTTAACCCTTAAATTCTCATGATCTGAGTGTTAATTCTCCTGACTGACTGACATACATAGTTAGTTCACAGAATTTGGTGTTACATCAAACAATATCACCTATGTGATGATTTTCTTTATTCTCATCACCTGTCTGGTTGACATTGTATTGATAACATAAGGAGAAATTACATGTTGATCACTTCATTAAATTGTTTACCCATTGCTTCTTTTTGGGGGGTGGGGGAGGGGGTGGATGTGACATTCTGGTTTTTAATTTTTGGATTAAGATCCTTAAAAATTGACTGTAAATTTTGGACTCAAAAAGGGCATGGTAAATTTTTTTCTTTTTTTTGGGGGGGGGGGAGAGGTGGGGGAAGTTAAATATATTCAGCTGAGGCATCTGTTTATCTTAACAGAACAAACAGTGTAAGCCTTTAAGACTACCTCTTTAGGCCCCTCAAAGTCCATTTACTTAACTTAAAAGGCTAAACAAAACTTTAAATATCAATTTTTGGTTAAACTTTGCATGCACCTGAGATGACAGCTTCATTTGCAGTGAATTTTGTAACCAATGAGGTGACATAAATATAATAATTTTATTTACCTGAAATTCAGTGTATAAATAAAATTAATTCCCAGTAGCTGACAGGCACCTGCAAACTGTCTGTTTAGTTCACGCCAGTTTGCATTCAACACCTTAACAGGTGGCAATGGTAATTTAGCCAATTTCCAAATATTTTATCTACCAATCTCAAAACAGAGGCATGACAAATTCTTAAGCTGTTCAACTCTAAGAAGTTATTACATACTTGTATGTAAAATTTAATGAAATAAAATGTGACCCATTCAAGAAATAAATTTTGTACACCACCAGTTGATTTGCCAACTTAATTTTTATATAATTATGAGCATTAAATGTTACTCTAATTTTTCTCAATTATAATCTATTTTTCTTAAAGTCATTCACCCCTAGACATCTTACTCATACATGAAATTTTATGAAATACTTGTGATCCATAAATTGTGAGGAAGCAAATGTTAGTCAACTGATTTCGTACCTCTTAGAGTTAAAAAAAATTGTTCAGATCACACCCACAAAATAGAATTCTCGTACCTTATAGGGGTTCTTTTCAAAATTTCCGATGATCACCCCCATCAACATCCTCGGAGACCCAGGGGAAGTTAGTTGGTTAGCAGGGATTTTCGTAGGCGAAAGTTCCCTGCTCCTCGACCAACTGCCACTGGGTCTTCGAGGATGCCCGTCACTTTTATATAGGAGTCCCGCAGACCTGAGAGCGACACACCCTCACTAAGAATTCCGCGAGTATACCCGGGTACCAGGGCTAAATCTGCTTCTACCTTCCAGCTACTTTTTTTTTAACTACAATTTAATGGCAAAAAAGAAGTTCATACAGTGAATTAAATAGGAGTGGTAACATCATATAAGTTATATAAGTTAAGTCAGAAAAAAAGAGAAAAGAAAGCAGACAGAGAGAGAGATAAAGAGATTAGAGTGAGAGGAAGAAAGAGCGACAGAGGGAGAAAGAAGATAAACAGAGCCATAAGGATAGCCTACAAAAGAGTCGGAGACCCCATACAAGGCAGACCACCTAAAGAAACCCTCCCTAGAACCGTTATAATTTAAAGGTAAAAATTAACTAAATAAATATTATTACAATATAAATACATAAAAAATGAAATAATCAATGAACTAGTCTAGCTAGGGGCGCAATATACTTACTCGACTTGAATTAAAATCAGTTGTTCTTGCTATCTTATCTCCAAGCACGATGGACCTAGCGGATGCCAAAAGCAATCCAAAAGCAAATTCTGCAACAGTGTCGCCCAATAAATGCCCGGGACAGTGGCCGACACTTATTCCAAGAGCTGTAGCTGCTTCGACATCGATATGATTCACGCCTGTGCTTGGAGTAGATATCACTTTCAAATTAGGCAGCAAATCTATTATCTTTTTGTCCAGCTTGAATTTATCTTGGCCAAAACCTCCAGTGCACAGGATTCCTTTGATACGTTCTCGTTGGTCTTCAGTCAAATCAGTCACTTCTACTTGATCCAGAATATCAAAATCGTCCCGGTATAAAAGTCTAGCTTGTTCAATGCCAGAAGCAGAAAATCCTGGCATGGAAAACGAGAAACACAGAACAAGAGGATGTGAAGCCATTATCCAAAAACGGAAGAATGAAAACCTTGATTTTAAATCTGTGCGGATGCGAATGAAATAAACATTGGAGAAAAAAGCTTGGCTGGCTCAGGCTGTGTGTGAACGAGGGACTGGAGCCCAATACCGACCGCGCGCTGCTCAAAGGGAACCAAGATTACCTTTGAAGAGGGGGATGGGGTGGGGAAAGCTGCGGGAAGGTCCAGGGGGTAACAACCTTCTACTTCCTGTATCTTCCCCCCCCCCTCCCCGATCCCCCAGCTTTCCGAGTTCCTCCCGTCCCAGTTTTTGTATTTTTTGTCCCACTTCCTCCCCCTTTCTTGATCTCCTACCCCCCCCCCCCTATTCACCCGGTTCCTCCTGTCCCCACCCCCGCCAGTGACCATATTTTCACGTAATACATTCTATCTTGCTTTTACACGATAACTTACTTTTTTCCTTTGATATAACAGGTCATTACAGTGATCCTACGTGAAAATATGGCTGATTCACTTAGGTAGCTTGCAGTTAGCCTTTATAGTTAGGCATATCTACCCAAATATAATTGCTGATTCTCGCAGTCAGTCGTGGGTAGTGTAGTGCTGTTTGCTCTCTTCGTTACACTCTTAGTCTGACAAGCCATGTGTGATTTATAGGATCTGCCATCTTAAAAAATGCCCGGGCCGTGAACTATGAAGTGGGCCGTGGCCCCCTCCAGGAGAGAGTAAGGGCGTAGTGAGTTTTAGGTCTCAACAGCTCTTGTCTTGTCCAATCTGCCACAATTGGCATGTATTGCTATACGTTCGTGCTTTATATCAAGCGAGCGATGTCTGTTTATCTTTCAATAAATCAATAAATCAATCAATAAATCTTTATTTAAACACGGTAAAATCCATCAGGAGTATAAAAATTAGAAATAACCTAACTATCCTAAACAAAATTCAATACCTAACTACAACTAATCTAACTAAAAGCTGTTTTTCATGAATGCCGTGTATACTAGTACTCTAACATTAAAAATGATCATTAACTAATCTTTTGAATTGACTAAGAGATTTAGCTTCTCTCACATGACAGGGCAGGCTGTTCCAGAGAACTGCTCCGCTATAAGTAAAGCTGTTTTTCATGAAATTAGTTCGCGGAAACGGGACAAATAGTTTGTTAACAGAGTCCCTCAGGGAGTAACGCGTTTCATTTCGTTTAACAAATTTAGATGATAAATATTCAGGAACAAGACCATTTACAGACTTGTATACCATTATGGCTTTCTGTATTTGAAATTGAGTGCTCAAGTCTTTCCAATCGAGTTGTCTAATTAAACGGTTAGCGTCAGCATCATAGCTAGAAAAGGTTAAAACGCGAGCGGCACGGTTCTGAAGCTTCTGTAGCCTGTCAAATAATGTTTTACCACAATTACCCCAGACAAGATTGCAATAATCGAAATGAGATTGAATTAGTGCTATATAGTTATATAATGAAGGGTAGGTGGAGGGACAAAAGGTCTAATTCTTTTTATTGCTCCTATTCCGGAAGCGACCTTTTTAGATAATTTATCAATGTGTGTTTGCCACCGTAGATTTTCATCAATAAATACCCCAAGCGATTTGACAGAGGAAACGTGTTCTATCGGAACATTATTAATCGAGAGCTCAAGTGGGTTCGACAAAGTACTCAATTTTTGTCTGGAGCCAATTAGCATGAATTCAGTTTTAGCAGTGTTCAAGGTAAGTTTATTGGAAATAAGCCATTTGTTTAGGTTATCTAAATCGTGATTCAGATTTAACTGTATTGAATTCACATCAACGCCAGCATAAGTGATGTGGGTGTCATCGGCATACATCCTAGGCTGGCACGAAGTTAGGCAGTTTGGCAAGTCATTAATATGAATGAGAAATAAAAGGGGGCCAAGGATTGTTCATTGCGGTACCCCACATTTAAGTGAGCAGATTCTAGAAAGAGTACCATTAACAAGACATCGTTGTGTACGATTAGTTAAATATGACTTAAACCAATCAAGAGCTGTTCCTTGTATTCCATAAAGGTTCATTTTAGATAAAAGGATATCATGGTCAACGGTGTCGAATGCCTTTTTTAAATCAAGGAAAACCACAGCATTAACATTACCACGATCAATATTAAAGGCCCAATTATCCGTAGCTTCCAGAAGGGCAGTTACAGTTGAGTGTAACGAGCGAAAACCCGATTGATGATTAGAAATGATATCTTCATTGGTCAAAAAGTTATACAACTGATCATAAACAATCCTTTCAAACACTTTAGCTATAACGGAAATGACTGAAATACGTCGATAATTATTCAGATCAGATGGCTCACCTTCCTTGAACAACGCAATAACTCTAGCACATTTCCAATCATCAGGAAATATACCAGAGACTAAAGATTTATTAAAGAGAGCACATAGTGAAACTGAAATAAGATCAGCACATTCACGTACAATTTTAGTAGAAATATTATCAAGACCTGTTGCTTTAGATCTACATAATTTGTTTAGATGTGACAAAACAATACTGCAGTTTTAAACGCGTATTAAGCACATTTTAAACAAGTTTTAAACGCGTTTTAAAGGCGTTTTGAACGCGTATTATACGCGTTTTAAACGCGTAAGAAAGTCAATTTGAATGCGTGTTAAACGCGTTTTAACCCTCTCACTCCCAAGAGTGCCATATGGCACAAGAAGTCATTACGCATTCGATATTGGGTCAATTTGTATCAAATTTGGACACCAAAAAGATCTTGGAGAGATCTGCACAATGGAAGCATAAAATTTTACCCCCCTCCTACATAAGACATGATTAACCACCCCTCCATTTTTTGTAACTTTTTCCTCTTACACTTTTAAGACCAAGTCACCATTTGACAAGAAACTACGTGCTGAGATCTGCAAAATAAGCTATAGTTTAGGGGTATACCCAATGTATACGAGAAGTGAAATGTATTTTAAGGTCTTTATTTTCTCGTTTTAAATGCTTTTCATTTTTTTCTGTTACATCCTTTGTTTTAGATGGAATGATTTATACAATGCCGTTTTGAACGCCTTTTAAATGCGTTTTAAACGCGTTTTTAACGCGTAATAAACGCATTTTGAACGCGTATTAAACGCGGTTTTAACGAGTAAGAAAATCAATTTGAATGCGTGTTAAACGCGTTTTGAATGCGTATTAAACGCGTTTTGAACGCCTTTAAAACATGTTTCGAACACTTTTTAAATGCGTATTAAACACGTTTTGAACGCGTATTAAACACGTTTTGAACGCGTTTTAAACGCGTTTTTAACACGTTTTAAACGCGCTTTAAACGCGTCTTAAACGCGTTTTCAACGCGTATTAAACGCGTTTTGAACGCGTATTAAACACGTTTTGAACGCGTTTTAAACGCGCTTTAAACGCGTATTGAACGCGTTTTAATCACGTTGTAAACGCGTTTTTAACGCGTTTTAAACGCGTATTATACACGTTTAAAACGCGTTTTGAACGCGTTTTGAACGCATATTAAACGCGTATTAAACGCGTTTTGAACGCGTATTAAACGCGTTTTGAACGCGTATTAAACGCGTTTTGAACGCATATTAAACGCGTATTAAACGCGTTTTGAACACGTATTAAACGCGTTTTGAACGCGTATTAAACGCGTTTTGAACGCGTATTAAACGCGTTTTGAACACGTTTTAAACGCGTCTTAAACGCGTTTAAATCACGTTGTAAACGCGTTTTTAACGCGTTTTAAACGCGTATGATACGCGTTTTAAACGCGTTTTGAACGCGTATTAAACGCGTTTTAAACGCGTTTTGAACGCGTATTAAGCGCGTTTTTCACGCGTTTTAAACCCGTTGTGAACGCGTATTAAACGCGTTTTAAACGCGTTTTGAACGCGTATTAAACGCGTTTTGAACGCGTTTTAAACGCGTTTTCAACGCGTATTAAGCGCGTTTTGAATGCGTATTAAACGCGTTTTGAACGCGTATTAAACGCGTTTTGAACGCGTTTTAAACGCGTTTTGAACGCGTATTAAGCGCGTTTTGAACGCGTATTAAACGCGTTTTGAACGCGTATTAAACGCGTTTTGAACGCGTATTAAACACGTTTTGAACGCGTTTTAAACGCGTTTTGAACACGTTTTAAACGCGCTTTAAACGCGTATTGAACGCGTTTTAATCACGTTGTAAACTCGTTTTTAACGCGTTTTAAACGCGTATTATACACGTTTAAAACGCGTTTTAAACGCGTTTTCAACGCGTTTCAAACGCGTTTTGAACGCATATTAAACGCGTATTAAACGCGTTTTGAACACGTATTAAACGCGTTTTGAACGCGTATTAAACGCGTTTTGAACACGTTTTAAACGCGTATTAAACGCGTTTAAATCACGTTGTAAACGCGTTTTTAACGCGTTTTAAACGCGTTTGGTACGCGTTTTGAACGCGTATTAAACGCGTTTTAAACGCGTTTTGAACGCGTATTAAGCGCGTTTTTCACACGTTTTAAACCCGTTGTGAACGCGTATTAAACGCGTATTAAACGCGTTTTGAACACGTATTAAACGCGTTTTGAACACGTTTTAAACGCGTATTAAACGCGTTTAAATCACGTTGTAAACGCGTTTTTAACGCGTTTTAAACGCGTTTGGTACGCGTTTTGAACGCGTATTAAACGCGTTTTAAACGCGTTTTGAACGCGTATTAAGCGCGTTTTTCACGCGTTTTAAACCCGTTGTGAACGCGTATTAAACGCGTTTTAAACGCGTTTTAAACGCGTTTTGAACGCGTATTAAACGCGTTTTGAACGCGTTTTAAACGCGTTTTGAACGCGTATTAAACGCGTTTTGAACGCGTATTAAACGCGTTTTGAACGCGTTTTAAACGCGTTTAATACGCGTTCAAAACGCGTTTAATACGCGTTTTGAACGCGTATTAAACGCGTTTTGAACGCTTTTATAGTGCGTTTTTAACGCGTGTTAAACGCGTAGTAAACGCGTTTTAAACGCGTCTTAAACGCGTTTTGAACGATGCGCCCATTTTAAGCACATGTCCAACAGGTAGTTCTAAAATTCAAAAAGCGAATGGTTCATCTTGACCTATTTTTTAAAATTTAATCGGGGTTTTTTTTTTTTTTAGGAAAGACCTATCTTTCATTTGCTGTGAGTGGAAATTAAGAAGGCATTTTGGATTATCAGAAAATCGCTTCTGAAAACGGCGCCTATACAAAAATTGGCCTATTATTGTCCATTTTTAAACTTAAAAAGTGAAACCTTATTCCTTGTATATTCATTTACTTTTCGGTTTAAATTGAAGATACAACCTTCTTCTTCATACAGCCGCGCGTGAAAGTTAAAGTTCTAACTCCAGGAAATCAGAAAAGTAAGTTTTATCAATCCTTGTGGGGTAATTTGGGTCCATTCTTCTATTATTCACACCATTTCACGGCACGCACGTATTTTAATTTGCGGCTTCACTGGTAATGAATAATTAACGATGTCTAGGCATTCTGCGCGATGGCGTTTTGAACGCGTTTAAAATGCGAATGTTGTTGAATGCGTCTTACACGTCGCTGTTTTTTTTTAGAGAATGGGAAAGAATTGTGCGGAGCAACTGTTTAGTTTATTAGATGAGGACCAGAGTGTGAGGTACAGGAAGTTTGAGGCGACTCAACTGCCCAGACAAATAAGAAACAACGTTTTATAAAGCAGACAGATACAAAAAGGCTCTCTGATTGAAAAATAGCTTTATTCGCCAGTTTGCGACCTAAACAATATAAAATGCAAACTGGTGTCAACCACTGCTTCCCTAGAGTCACTGATGAATCACACTTGACACTGAACGCCTTAAAATAATGAAACTTCAACTATTTTAAGGCGAAGTGAAAAAAAAAAAACAGACTTGCGATGGCAAGCGCGGGAAAACTGTCCCGGTAAGCTCCATCCGATCCAATGCCAGGCACGGGAAAATAAGGCTAATAAAAGACTCAGGACTGGTCTTGATTTGCCTCTTTTAAACCTTTTTCACGTTTCATCCTACATATGTAAGCGTCTATTGCTTGACGGCAAGATCTCCAAACCATATCCTTGTGCGACGGTTCTGTGTTGTCAACCTTAAAAACAAGTTCCTTGATTATTTCAACTCTTGTCGGGTCGACTTTATCTTTACCCCGGGATCCCGAAATGTTTTTGCCTTCGAGTTCCTCCAGTGTGAATAGCTCCCGCAACAAATGCACAGAGAAGTTCATAGTAGAGTTGGATTTTGATTTCAGCATACTGAGCTTTTCCTGAGAAATCGGAAAGTTACCGGCCGAGCTGGCAGTTGCAGCACCTAAATCGTCTTCTTCTTCTCCGTTGTTTTCCACCGCGTCTTCAACTAGGCAGAACTCAGCTGGCGTTTCAACATTTGATGGGGTGTGCATTGGATTGCACCCATTTGGTTGGTCTTCCATGATTCGCGCATTCTGCTGGTTACGCATGTCGCCCATTTCGGCCATAAGCTGGTCCATTTTTTGATCCATTTTATCGATTTTTTGTTCCAGTCTCGCTATTGCATGCAGCAAGAAGCCCAGTGTTTCACTATGATAACCATTAAGGGAACTCGTGGTGGACGTCTGGGGAGCTGTCAACGTAGACGGGAAAGAATGTTGATGAGGAGGATACAAGATAGTGTCCAACGATGGTGAAGAACAGATGGTGGGTGAGGGGTGTGTCACTGTCTGCAAAGGATGAAGTACTGTTGCTTGAGTGTGTGACACTTGCTGTGGAGATTGAAGTATTGCCTGTTGAGGCTCAAAAACTGTTTCAAGGGGGTGACGAAACGTCTGAATAGGCTGCACTTCTGTTTGTGGAGGAGGGGAAGACTGACATGTTCCTGGTGGAGACTCCAATACTCTTTCTGGTGACAATTGCTGGCGTGAAGGCTTTTTCTTTGTGGTAGCCTAAGAAAAAATAAACAATATGTGAAATTCCACTCTTTGGACAATATAATCAGCGATCAGACATGCTCTATCCCAGGATTGTATTTTCTAATCCTCGATCTGTTGTTTAGTTATTTAATATTCTGCTAGAGTCCACAACATCGAAAAAAACTGCTGCTCTTATAAAATTGGCGCGAAAACAGGACGAGCTCTAAATCTTATTTCGTAGAAATGGCGTGCTTAGCCAATCAGGAGCAAGAATTTTCGCCGCTCCACCAATCAAGGGTCAGTAATTTTGCCCTCGGTGAAAGGAAAATTAAGAAAAAATGCCCTGTTTTAATCAATGAACATTCAGTAATTTTGCACTCTATGTTATAAGCACAGTTATGCCATTCCGCAAACTCACTCCTCCTTATACCCTCACCGCTTTAATCCTCGTTTAACCTGTCAAATTTCTCCCCTTTACTTTTTTTATTTCTTTCTTTAATTGTCTTTGGAATGAAAAATGTTTACAATATCTAAAATAAATCGACGCACATTTGTCAGTCAAGCGGCGGCAATTGTTTGTTTCTAGTCTCTTGCCTAAAGGCCCGTTTAAACTGTTTCAACATTAAATTACATGCGTTCAACAAAACTAAACTAAATTTCGGGGTCGTTCAAACAGGTCTTTCAACATTGTTGAAAGTGTAAAATATGTCGAAAGCTTGTTTAAAACGTGTTGAATCAAATTTAAACTCGAAAATGTTGAATGGCGCTGAAGCCGTTTGAACACTCCGTTCAACATTTGTCCAACATTTGCCCAACATCCGATCAACGTTTGTTGAACGAATGTTGGTAAAATGTTGAAAACGTTTAAACGGACCTTATCGCGTTTTATTTCTGATCAGTGCACTAAAGAATGTGAATAAATTAAAGTGGTTCGCTGCATAAATTAAAAATGGTTTGCTCTGCAATATTAAAATAATCTTCGCATTTAATTGATTTTTCTTCAATTTTTCTTTTCTGATTTGCTTTTGTTTTTCCTGTCGAATTTTATTTCCTGTAGCTCGTTTTCTCTTTATGTTGTTTTGATTTTGTTATTTTTTTAACCTGTGCAATTTTTTTGGCCGTTACTAGTTTTCTCGTTACTTCGTTACACCGTTTAGTAACACCCTTGTTGAAGAGACTGTGTATTCAAGTTTATATCTAGCTATTGATTGATTAACTGATAATTCGATCGCAGCTATAATGGCTGCGAACGAGTTGCGGTGATGTGATTGAGTCTCGTATTTTAGTTCCATTCATACAAAATGGGAAGATATTTTTTATCAACACCCTTACAAAACAGATCACACGCTGTCAACACGATAACATAAAGGTTAGTCAGACCTGTTTCACTGCTTTCCTTGGCCTTCCCTTCCTGCTAGTTTTGGTCCTTTTCTTGTCCTGGAGAATCGAATCAGAGACGAAATATAAATGCAAATTTCGCGACAAACGAACTGATCGAACGCACAATTTTTCACTCATTTCACTCAATTCACTCATCTTTTCGTAATCAGAAATTGAGATCTTACCGTCACTGATTCGGGTTCAAGTTCTTGCTGCTGAGTGCCGGCGGAGTCGGACATTCTCGGGCAATGACAGTTTGAAGATCTATGATCGTTGATTGTTGATCGTTGATCGTTGATCGAAGATTGAAGAACGCGTACTAGTTTCGTTTGCGCAAGATACACCCGAGATGACGTTCTAGTTAATTGATATGATTGGGCCGAAATAAATTCGCGCGCTGCATAAATTAGCACACTTTTCCTCTTGAGACCTTCGTAATACCCATAGGTATTGAGCATAGTAATCGTTCTCTTAAGGCCCTTTTAAACGATTTCAACATGTGAACTTACATGTGTTCAACACTTTGCTGCACCAAATATGGGGGGGGGGGGGGGGGGCGTTTGAACAGGTCGTTCAACATTGTTGAAAGCGTAAAAAATGTCGAAAGCTTGTTGAAAGTGTGTTGGTCGAATGTTGAAATCCTTATGCGTTCATACCCCAAGAGGTCTGTTCAGAGTTTTCCATTTCCCTCCATCCTGCTGCACTCCTTTGCCTTTGCGTGCGCGGAAATTATTTTCGCCAATATCTTATGGCGCGTTCTTTTGGGACTATTCCGGAATAGGAATACTCGGAATAGACGGTATTTGTGTTCTTTTGGGAGCTCTTCCGTTTTCGATCGGAAAGAACGGAATATTATTCTGTTCATTCTGCTCCCGATAGCAGAATGAACAGAATGGAAGGAATATGGTTTACTCGGAATAGACAGAATACGCGTTCTTTTGGGAAATTTTTGGCGGGAAATCCTACGTGGCCGCTCGCGCGCGCAGACATATTAGTTCTCAGGTCACTTACTCCATGGGTATTCCGTTCCAGATCTTAGGAGAGTTCTTTTCGAGATTGAAATTCCGTGTATTCTGTTATTCCTAAACCGGAATAAGAATAGCTAGAATAGCCCCAAAAGAATGCACCCTTAGTTATCCTTGTTCCCATAGTCTACGATCTTTTGGTCAGCGGTAGCAGCCGTTATCGGATGTCTTGAACGCTCAATGTGAAAAATTACCGACTGCGCTTGCTCAGTAGCAGGAAGCCAGAAACTTTTTGTCAAGGAATTTCAACGCAGCGATAGAAAGTTTAAAATGGCGTTTTAATATATAACCAATTTAGAAAAGATTTTAGTTGCCTTACCTGACGCTACCCTGAGAAAATCAAAGGCTCCTGTGAGCCAACTCGTGAATGCAGAAGTGAATAGTGGTAACCCTATAAAGTACTCGCATCAAACTACGCTACAAGGATTCGTGGACGCCATGCCGCATTGCCAGATAGTCTGAAATGTCAGACGTCTCCTCCCCTAACCCACAGGGTTAAAGAAAAATAAATAAACGATATAAAACATTGTTCGCGTTGTGTTTGGTTGGTCCAGGAATCGAAATGTCGTGTTAAGTTTTCTACGCAGTCCGATCAGCCTTGCAGAAATTTGAGTCATTTATATTTTTGGCTGATTAGATCTTTCACAGATCCTGAGTATACTTGCAGCATTTTCGTTGTGCAGTTCCTTGCTTATTGTTTGCTAACAGGAAATTGAGTTTTTCCCTTTTTGGAGCGTTTTCATGCCATTGCGTTTGTAACGTCAAGCTTTTCCTGCTCGTGGAAAGGAGCAAAACCACGCCAAAAAAGGAAACATTCGACTTCCGGTTGCTGACCGTAGAAGTTCTAAGCCAATCACAGTTAAGCCAATCACAGCTAATAAAATCACAGAACCACCGCACGAGATTCGTGGAAAAACAATGGCGGACAGTATGGAGGACGCGTTTAGGAAAGTTTGCGAGGTTTTCATTTTGAAAATACGTTTGCGTTCGCAGGCTGGAACTTCCCTCGTGGTTCCCGGTTGCAACGCATTTTAGCCTTTATTCAAAAATTTTCACTCTAACGAGCATATATTTGAGTGATTCACCTCCCGAGACTGCTCACAGTCCCCTATTTTTCCGTGGGATTTTCGAGACTCGTACGCTACGCGCGCCATCTTAGTTTGTAAAGGCGAGGGCAGCCTGGGGAGGGTGCCTAGAAGTACCGAGGGGGGCCTAGTCAGTAGTTAAAACACTCTCTCCAGGTTGCCTTCACCGTTATAAACCGAGAAGGCAGGCGTTCAATCGAAGCGTACGAGTCTCGAAAATGCCAGGGGACTGTGAACAATCTACTATTCACCCGGCTCTGTCCCCACCCCCACCCCCGACAGAAACATATTGGAGATGCCTAAAGCATACAGGAAGTTTTTTTCTGATTCTATTTTTGGGCCTCTTCAGTAAATTATAAAAATATCGAATAAACAATATTACTAACAAGGAAGCAAATACAAAACAAGTATAATTTTACATCAATGATGTACAGTACTGGCTGTAACATGGTATTAAGGGATTTCAAAATGAATGAGCCTGGGCATGTGTAACCTGCGAACGCAGATGTATTTCCGGCTGTCACTTCTCTTCGGCGGAGAGAAGCGGCAGGCTAGGGCATGTGCAACCTGAGCGAAGGTACTCAGTCCAGTCTACGTTTTCACTATATTGACATTAAATCCATGTTTTTGAATGCACAAAGGAAAACAGTATTGCTGACATATCAAACTTTTCCTCTCACCATGCCAACCCTCTCCAATCAGAGAAGAACATATTAATAACCTGAGTATCAGGCCTTCCTAGGGGAAGGGGGAGGGGAACATAATAAAGTATATAACCTCCCTAAAAACGAATGCTTAGGAGGCTTGCTACCTATGCCTGACTCCTGCCGCTCAGAGAACAAAGACACTTATAGCGGGGGGCTCAGTAACTGCAGCTGTAATATTGATCCTGTGATTCAAGCATGCACGCGCGCTACAGCAAACAAGGGGTCATTCACCTGATTTTAGCGCGGCCGTGATCAATTATTAAAGTGGCGTGTGATATTAGCATGATTCACTTTATTCTTTCAAAGTTTTATATTTTTCTGTCACTGTGGAAACGAGGTGTTGTTCATAGATCAGTTTTCCCAGTGCAGATCGAAACCGCCATCTGGTTTGACTGGTAACGCCGCTTCTTGACAAACTCTCTTGGGATATGGACACCTCGGATATTGCATGATCAAGGAATTCGATCTGAACATGTTCACACGACCAACATCAGAATTGTAATTAAAACGGAATGTTATTTTCTCATGTCAGGTAATGTAGGTTTTGTCTACTGCGAATTTCTTGCTGTCAACGTTACGAATACACACAGTGGATGTCGACAAATTGAATCGTGCCCAGAATACGAACATCACAGCTGGACGCAGTAAACTCGTGTCTTCCGTCACGAAAACGAAATTTCATATCTCGACTTTTATTTTGTGCTTTAGAGGAAGATACGCCATTCGCGGAAATATTTCCCGCGAGAGAAATATAATGTTGAAAACTGAAAGCTAGTTGTTGTGTCAGTTTCGAATCTTGAGTGTTTTATTGTCGACGGAAACGGCCTAGTGAAAAAACATGACGCAATGTGAAAGGACATCCGTGATTTTCTATTTCCGGTTTTTTCTTGGCCTCACTTCTTTGTTATTTTTGTCTGAGTATTGTGATTGGTTCTTTTTTCTCATGTTATCAAAACGTCTATCAAAACACGCGTTCTAATTGGTTGAAATGAACAAAACCCCAGCTTGTTATCACGTGTGTCAGAAAGCAAATTTTCAAAACATTATTGAATGCGACAGAGCTGAGAAAAAATTGTATATGTAGTCGGTGGTCGTCATTTCGTCTCATTTAATTGAGCTTCTCCGTGATAAAAATTTAAGCGAGTCGTGCTTACGCTGTTAGGGGTTGGACGACCTTGCCGTCTGTAAAGCGTTTCAGTTTCGAATCATACGGCCGATTCAGAAGTGAACTTTCGTGTCCTTCGAAATCATGGTGAAGACGTTTCAAGCCTATTTGAGTCCCCATTGTCACAGAAAATATAGCTGCATTCATTGCCGGGCTCACCTGGCGAACCACGACGAACTTATTTCAAAGGTAAGTGTACTATCTTGATGGAAAACTAATTCACTTACAGGTTGTAAGAGATTGCCTTTCGGTTGTTGACAACATTAACATCAGCCATATTGATTTTATGCAAACTCTATATATTTTGTTTCAGTCGTTCCAAGGTAGCCAAGGCCGGGCTTACTTGTTCAACAAAGTGTAAGTTGATTTTCAAAGGAACATGTTTTCTAAATTGCTGTTCGAATTTAGTATTTCATACCCTAACTATTTTCCTGGCTTGTGTTTTTTCCTCTACAGAGTGAACGTTGGTTGCGGTCCAGCTGAGGAACGTGTTTTGTTGACAGGCCTTCACGCAGTTGCCGACATTTATTGCGAGTGTTGTAAAACAACGCTGGGATGGAAATACGTGAGTGAACGTTTACAGTTTCTTCTTTCTCGGTAAACCTAAATAGTCAGGAGAATTTTAGTCGAATTTCTTGTCGAAAATTTCGCGCGTGTTTTTCGCGGGTCGGTGACCAAAACAAACCTGACATGCAAATTTTTCGCCATGTTGTTACTGACAATACAGTCGCTGCGCTTTTAAAATTAGTCTCCTAATCTTTCATTTTCGTTGCGTTTACTAGGAACACGCCTTCGAAAACAGCCAAAAGTACAAGGAGGGAAAGTTCATCATCGAAATGGCACACATGATAAAAGACAACGGATGGGACTGATGGAGAGAAGACGAACCAGAGGCAACTCAAAATTTTTATATTTCCAATGGATTGCCATTGGATTTTGTACAGAGATTATGTTTTATTCATAATGTGAAAAGAGCTTTTATACTGACTCCCTTATACTTGAAAAACCACACAGACATTCTGATCTATCAACGATCAGAATTATTTAGATCTCTTTCGTAAGAAATCGACGTTTTCTTTGTAAATATCAGAGAAATTTCTACAGCCTTTAAGTTCTTATTGTATAAATACATTGGTTACGCATGTAAATAAATGTCACGGGTGCAGTGTTAGGCGGTTAAGCTTATAATTTCTGTCTTCAACTACTGCTTGTACAGTTAAGTTCGTTATTATAGTGGAAGACTTGTAAATATGAAAATATTCTTGTAGTTTATGATGTTTAATTTAAGTCGAGTGAGCGAATGGCAAGCGGTAAAATAAAATTGTTTTATTGCGATGTATACGAGTTTATATTTTGCTGGGTAAATCGATGACCGAATTCGAAGCTACATCCTCGAGCGATGGAAGAAATTATACAGCAATCGAAATCTTGCAGTAAACGTAAAAGGGTCTAAAATCCAACTAGGAAATGTTTGAGTTCAAAGTGACTTGGTTTCAAAGCATCAGTTTCATTTTCGAGGGAATTACCCCTTGTCGGCTGGAAGGTTTAAGATAGCATATTCTGTGGTCGGTGTCTAACATCTTAAAGCAGATTGTTTACATCCTGTCGAAAAGCTTTTATAAATTTGCATCTAGATTTTGAAGATTTGGCAATTTAATCCTCGGCAGCTGAAAATAAGAAGGAACTCGAGAGCAGCATATATTTTCTATTGTCAAATTTTTATTACGTGACACGATTTAAAATATGTCCTTGTACGGTGCGAAGTTTAAACTTCATTTTTCCTGCCTTATTAACCATTCGTGTAGGAAGTCAAGCTGAAGGTTTAGTAAGCAGGTTTTGAAAACCCGCTTGCATTAACAAAAAGGAATCGATTTCTCATTGTTTTCGTTTTGAGATCTCCGACATTAATCTTCTCCTATGGCGCATGGTGAATTATGTGAACATGTGGAGATTGAGGGGGGAGGGGTGGTTGCATCGCTCGCAAGTGAAAAAATGCCGATTTCGTGAATTCATCAAGGAAATGTTGACGATTTTTCGTACCTGAGGTTCGTGTACGTTGTTGGACATATCGGATATAGAATCTTAATTAACATTGTTTTAAAAAAGAAATTCGTGCGACGTGACAAGGTGCCTGTTTCATAAACCACTCATGAAATATTCAGATTGCGAAGAGACTTGGTAAAAACAACTATTAAAATGCTTTCTAATGCAAAGCACGTTTAACGAGGCCATTATTTATGATAGCTTTAAGTCTTTATCACTTATGGCAGGCAGAGAGAAGACGGTCCAACATTGAAACAGCGGAGGAGAGCGAAGCACAAGTTTTTCACTCCGTGGAATACCTTTTCAATGAATTTTAAGATCTATTTTATTATTTACTTTTTTCAGCCGGGATTGAATCGAGGCTTGGGCAAGATCCAAAAGAGAAATTCTGTTTTGTCCACGAATCCATCAGACGATATAATATGAAAAAAAAAAAAAACAGCGATTTCGTATTTGTTAATTTGTGACATTTGTCGATTGTGCTCGCGTTTCAAGGTTGAACTTCCGGTAGACGTGAAGGCTTCAAACACGCGCTGAACTAAATATTCTCCCTGGAGGCTGGTTAAAAATCATGAATCAAAACAGGAACCAACCAATGCTCCATTTTAATTACGGATCAGGATTAAATATATCAATGAATATAATCCCTCTCTGTCCTTACGACTTTATACTGATAAAATCACACAGCAAAATAAATTGGTTTGCACGTCAGCTGGCTAGACAGAAAATTTCGAAAAATTTCTTTGAGTGTTAATATATACAGTACCCAATCAACACCATCGCCTAATCAAGACCAGCAGTTTAGCTTTCGAAACGTTATGATCCAAACTCCCACTGTGCTTATACAATCGTGAGACAAACGATTCATTTGCATGAGCGATCAAATTCTGAACTTTCAACAACCCAATATATTTGGCAAAGAGTTTTAAATGGCGCTCCAGCTACACTGTGACGATCAGAAAACCTCTGGTACTTGCCTCTAATAATTATGAGCTGACGTTGTTGTTTTGTCTTCTAGGACGGCTACTTCCTGATTAGAGTGAATATTCCCTGATTGCTTTAAGCTTTAAGGCATGTCTGAGTAAGCTTAAATTCCTTAGCTGAAAATCTAAGTCGCTGAAAGCTTTAGAAAACGGAATTTTATTTATCCGAATTTCCAACCTGTTGTTGGCTTAATGAATACCGTATTTATTCGAATAATAGCCGGGAGCGATTTTTTTTCGCACTGAAAGGGGGCGATTATTCGAGGGGGTGTGATTAATCGACGGTGCCTACCAATACTGAAGCATTTTTGCGCGGTTTATGTCTATGCGGGAAAACCAGATGTTAGCAAGGGCTATGGAAATTCAATGAGAGAATTTGGGGGAACCACGCATTTTTTAGAGTGACTAAAAAGTCTAAAAAGCAGTAAAATGATGTATGCTGTTTTCAGTTTTATTATCTCTGAAGAACGCATGGTTACCCTTAATTTTCTTTATGGATACCAAGAGCACTTGCTAAGTTTTGCTTTCTCCGCATAGTTTTAAACTGCGCAAAAACATCCCTGTATTAGTAGGCACCACCCATAGGAAATCCGAGTATCTCAAGATGCGCAGAACGTATGCGCAGTAACAATAGTAGGCACCGTCCTTAAATATCGTTCGCGGGAAGTTGTGTAACGATGTCTGTTCAAGTAGGGGGAGGGGTAGAGGTATAGGGGTTTGAGTATTCGACGGAGGTGAGGGGAGAGGGCGGGGATATTATTCGAGGGACGCGATTATTTCAATTATTTCCATCTGAAGGGAGGGGTCGATTATTTAAGGGGGGAGGGGATTAACATATTTGCCCCTCCGAAAATAAATTAAGAATAAGTTTTCCAGCGTAACGAAGTTTTGAGGGACTTTTTGCTAAAGAAAACTTTAGATTTCCTTCAGAACAGAATCCGAATTTCTGAAGAGATTAATTAAGCCTTCTGGACCAGTTCCGAACAGATCTTCACCAACGTGAACGATCCCCTTGTGAAATAATAGCTAGACTTTCGAAAGTCCCTTCTCATTGTTCGTAGGTGACCCTCCAAAGCTTGCGACTTACAGTTGAAAGGTTTACTTGTAACAAGTCTATATATATAAATTGTCATAAACGGTCGCTAGATCGCTGGCTGGAAAATTCGTTTTTGCCAGACAGCAAAGTGTCCTCTTTAGTCGAGCGTGGTGTGCATGGAGTTCTGGGACTGCTAATAGGTCAATACAGGAGCGGTTGTGTGATGTGAGCCACCGGTCGGATAAAATTTAGAAAAGGTATGAATGGTATGTGTTAGAGAAAAAGCGTTTAACCGCGCTCAACTTTTTCACATTAAGGCAAAACACTTCAGTATATCTCTCATTTTATTTACTCACAGAATTAACTCGGTAGAGTGTGTTAAAATGCTAAATGAACCCATGACTCCTACGTGAGGAAATTGGAGACCTCACGAGGCAAGAGAAAAATATCTTGACCTTGGCGTGAATCGAACCGGCCTTACCTAAGGTTTTCAAGGGTTCATTTAGCACTTAAACATACGCTACGAGTTAATTCTTTGATCCATAATTACCACCATAATCATCCACCACTTGCTCCCGTCTGGCCTTATGGCTCAGTCGGTGGAACAAGGGACAATGAAATCCGGCGGTCGTGGTTTCGAGGTCGAAGATTTTTTAATTTGCTTCGTGCGATCCCCAATTCCTTACTAGGGCTAACGCTCAGTAGGATTTTCATGGGGTCATTTAGTACATTAAAAAACACTGCAGAGTTCGGTTTTTTTTTTATACACCATTTGTATCCTTGGATCCTTCGTATTTGCGCACAGGCCGTGCACGTATAAACTACACGTCATCTAGCTATTGATCACGGGTTCCCACACAGCAAAGTTATGGACGTATTGATTTCTTAGGAATCCGTTTCCCAAATTGCTACGAAAACAATATTTTGTGACCGCGCCTATTTCCGAATTAGAAGGGAACGGTATTTTTCCATTTAGCATATTGGTGTACCAAAGTGATGAACCAATATAGTATACTGTTGTGGTACAAGATCGAAACAAGATATTGCGTGGTCGGCTTTGTCACAGTGGAAAGAGAAAGTGACTGTCCGTAATTAACCACGGCGGCGAAAATCATTTGGTTTGTTTCGTTCACAAGTACCGCTGAGTTTGCATCTACGATATATCAGTTTTGCATGCACTCGCCATATCCCGAGAAAAAAATGGGGCCTATATAAGCTTAAATACTGATTCATTCTCTTGCTTAGTTGAAAATGTTTAAAAAAAAAACATTCTTATCTTGATTGCTGATATCTGACAAAAAAAATACTATCGTCGCATTTTTCTTTCTGAAAATCAAAACCAAGGAAAAAGGCGGCAATCATTTGTATAAATTTTGAGGAATCAGTTGTTCGGCGAATGACGGAATTCTTCCTAGCAAAAGTGTATTGACAACACTTTTCTAAAATTGTAATTCTACAACCATCTTTTTACAGCCACAATTACAACTGGTTTTATCACTCCACCTTCGCTCAGATGCTACAAAGAATAATATGTTCAGGTGCTGACGTTTAAATGCCCACTGGTAACAGCTAAACAATGTTTTTTAAATAACAATTTCATTTTCAATTCTTCCTTATGAGTCCATGAGCTGGCTTCTTTTATATAGACTTTTCGCTCTCGTCCAGAAAGCACTATATTTAGTTATACCGCAAACTAACCGCAGCTTAACGGCTTGCCTTATTTTGACTAATATTCAAGAGGCTCGCCTGTCTGTAAATTGTTAGAGAAGTCACACAAAAAGTATTTCCTTAGTACTTTGAGGAAAAGGGCCACTGATGCCAAATAAACTCTACTATTCCAATGTCAAGAGCTGACTAATATCCGGCCTATATTGTTGATCTGCAATCGCAATTGGAACGGGCTGTGAAAAAAAGACTATTTTATAAATAGAAATGATGTAAGTAGGTCCCATCTCTAGGTTGGAGTTTATGGACCACCACAAAATTCTGTATTTATGTCCCTCTAAAAATAAGCCCCCATTACAATAACAGGCCCTCACTAATGTAGGCCCATAATTGCTGCTTGAAGTTTGCTAACTTCTTGTTCGTAGCTTTGACTTGTCCCTGCCTGTACGGCTTGGCTCAGGCCCTCACGATCAATTCGTTTCGAAGAAGTAAACGAACGGCTGTTCGGACCAAGTGACCCGAAACAGATTGACCGAGATGAAAGACAGAGAGAGGCCTAGGAACTAGGCAATTTCAAGCTCGGTTCAAGTTTTTACTGTCAAGCCTAGCCGTTTTTGAAACGTAAAGTTTCCTCTGGAATAAACTCCTCCGAAACAAAACAACAACAACAGCCATCACTAAACTGAGTCCTTGTGATAAAAATAACGTTGATGTGGCTAGGAAGGAGCTAGAGCACAAGTACTTATCTCAATTTCTAACACTTCACGTTCACGATCGGCATAGAATTGAAAGTCTATCAGATAAGACGAAGTCAAGGGTCAATAAACTTGACAGAATAACTAAAGTAGTCGGGTCGAAAACTGGTTTTCTCCTTTTGTTACTGCGCATACGTTCTGTGCATCTCGGGATGGTCCGGGGAAACTCTTTTGAAGATGCCTAGTGATTCAAAGATATTTTTGCGCGATTTGTGACTTGCGGCCCAAGGGAAAAGAAGTTCTTAGCGAGGGCTTTTGAAATCCAGAAAGAAAAACTGGGGGTAGTCACGCATTTTCGAAAAAACACATCAAACAAGTCAAACAAGAACGATCAGTAATTGCTTTGAGTGAAAATTTTTGTGCAGGTAGACCAGAAGTGTGAGTCATACGCGATAAGATACAAGAGATGAACTTAGGCTTCGTAGTGGTTATCTATTTGGTGAAAAACTCGCCAATTCGAGATTGCTTCAGCTTCCGGCTGAAGGCTACTACTCTGAAGCAATTCTTTTACTTTGCTAATGGATTAATGAGAAGCCTGACCTTTTGCCAGTGTCCATTTACACTGCAATAGAGATTTTTTACAAAAGAAATGAGTCACGATTAAGATGTCTGCGTCCGCTTAATAGAGGAATCCGTTGACGAGGCATTTTTTGCAATGAATGTGGGGGAAATTTTTGGGACTTATGAAACACTCAGTCATACCACTATTTAAAAACACAAACAGTTCAGTGAACCTTAACGACACTCGGTTTTGTGTTCCTCAGAAAAGCGTATGATTAAGGGCGTCATGGTGTTTGAGTGATCGAACGAAACTGAAACTAAGTTAGTGTGCAGTCTAGGCATAAGTATTGTAATTCAAATGTAGTTATGTGCATAAAGGAAAGCAGAAGCGAATTGAAAGAACTGTAACTGTGCGCTTGCTGATGCTTTTCACTCTGAGTTTCAGCTGAGTCGCGTGTACCTCCAAGATCAGTCAACGACAACTGACCCGCCGGGAATCACGCGTCCATCCATTTAGCACAAAGCAAAGGAATTAGGTTTTGCTAAACAGATGGCGAAGATGGCAATGAACGAATTAACAAACATTGAATCGAAAGAAAAACAACAGCTACAGGGAAAGAAAACGGAAACCGAGGAATCTTCTGCGAAGGGAAATGCTGAAGGCGAAAAGGATGGAAACCCTAATGAGTCAGTTTCGGGTGAATCAAACGCAGCCGTTCCTAACAGTGGTCAACCTGGCCGGAGAGTTAGAAGTGAGTATGAGTGCCTTTTCCATGCTGTTATCTTTTATTCTTCCGTTTATGGATTGCAAAAGTGCATTAAAAAGAAAGTGAAACCCCACTTATCGACACTTAAACGAACAGGTGACACAGGTGGTCCAAATTATTTTTTAGCGCTGCTGTTTAGTGCATTTTACTGGGGATTTAGCTTCTAATTTGAATTGTATAAGGAAGAACTGAGACTCATTAGACACATGCAGGCCAGTTCTTGGTTGGGGGCTTGAAACAATGTTAAAAGGTTTTAAAGCTGCCTTGAACTGCAAAGCTCTATGACGTACCCAAGAGCTCTCAAGACAACGTACTTATATCAGATGAGTTGGTCTCATGGATTGCTCAACAGTTTCTATCTGTTTTGTCACATACCGCTTCCATGAGACTACACTATTTCAGACAAAACGTCAAATTCTGACTGATTGCTTTTTCATTTAATTTAATTTGCTGTATGTAAATTGGATAGGTCTGAAACAAACAACCCGAAATCTCGATCGACGAGAATCGCGACCTGGTTGACGGCCAAGGCCCTGGGGACCAGTTTGCGAAATTCGAGCTTACAGTCACTGGTGGTCAGCAGTTTTTCGATAAGACAAAACATAAGTGAACTTCCGTTCCTGTTCCTGAAACAAGCTGAAACAAAACATGGATTAACAATCGAACAACGTACCATGCCTTTTCATCTTCGGGAACTGGGCAACGTCATGTCAGACAGATATGAAGGTTAATATTAACTGTATTAAAACGTCCAAAACCCGGAAATTCTCTGTTGTTCTACAGTGGAACCTCGATTTAACGAAGTGCCACGGGACTACGAAAATTGTTCGTTATATCGAGGTTCTTTTCCATACATTTTAAAAAGCCGGGCTGTAGAATATCGTTCGTTATACCGAGGACTTGGTTATAAAGAGGTTCGTTAGTATTCACATTTGTCATCCGTTTCCACCACAGAGCTGAGAAACACTTCGTCGGTGGGTAATGAAATCGAAGACATGGATGATGAACCAGGTTATTGCTATCAGGTAAAGTTGTTGTTAAGATAAAACACCACACTGTTCCTTGAAGTGCTTCTTTGTGATATCCTTTACGACGAACAGCACGGTGAGGAAACAGACTTCATACAAATTTCACGTACACTTGAATTCATAACTATACATAAGTTCTTGGAATCCCTTTTTGACAGTTTTTTGCCTATTGTAACTACTACTTTGTGTAAAGCTGCTCACTTTGAAAATGAAGAAAACGTATAAAATGAGTGTAGTTAGTGCAGAACATAGAGCACAGTAGCTTGAAATGATGAGGAATGAGGAATACTTTGTTAGCTATATAGTCTGAAGTTCAGCCTCAGCTTACATACTGTCATACATGTTTAATCTCAATAGCGAATTAGGTTTAGCTTCAATAGCTTTTACCCCTTCTGATCCCCTGCAAAATGGTAACCGATGTGAAACTAGCCATCAGGTTAGATGTCAATGATGATGATGATGATGTCAATGATGGTGGTGGTCAGTTGTGTTATTGTTGTAATGGTGACGTTGATGACGGCAACAGCTGCCAAAATTTTGTCATTGAATGCATATGGGCTGTGTGGTCCCAACTACAAACAACAACAAAGAGATTACGTAATTAAGAAAATAATGAAAAGGATTTATAACTCACTGGTAGCTGTTGCTATTCACGGCAGGTAATAATTAGTTTTAAAAATCATTATGTTTTACACAAAAAGACAAAAACAAAGTCATATTTGTTCACTAAGCCCATTTTTTAAAAAAGGAAAGAAAGAGAGAAAATACAAATTACTAAGAAGGCGGTATAATAATAAAAGGACATAATAAAATTTAACCTGAAACCCCTACCTATTTTCAGACCTGTCCAAAACGTATAACTTGCACCTTTTCATTTTCTAACCAAATGCCAGTTGTAAGCTTTCTGGCTATACAACCTTGTAAGAGGTTTTCAGTGGGCTTATGAATGGGGGAGAGGGTAGGGAGGCTTTTAATAATATATATTATTGGACAGTTTTAATTTGTTTGCATGTATATGGACCTAAGTTTACATGGGAAGGCTTGCATCTGATAGTTTACAGTATAATAATTTTTGACACCATTTTCGGACTTGATGCCGAATAGGAAATTCAATTTCAGACCTGAGTCTTGAATTGATGTCCATTTTCAGACCCCAAAAATCTTACCAATTGGGGTGTGCAAACCTACTCTCATGCAGCTTGTATACATGGTTTCATGAATGTTTCTTTTGATTCTTTCTTAGGATGCAGCCATTTTTCTCCAGGAGGGAAAGAATAATGATCGCTTTGACACCCACCCTTCCCGTGGAACAGTCAGATGGTATCTCATAGCTCACAGTAAACTTTTCTATTTGCTGGATTTAATGGCTGCATTGCTTCTCCTTTGTTTGGGACTGACTGAAAAACCAGCTTCTGGGGAGGTGCCTCTTGATAATAAATTATTTCTACCAGTACCTGTAAGTAAATGTGAAGTTCCAGAAGATATCCATACTCCCCTACAGAAGGTTGTTTTACACCCCCTCCTCACAGGAAATTCCAGGCCAGCTTCATACTTTCCCTTTTAAAATTTTGGCCTCTTAGACCCCCCTTCCCCCTAAGAATTTCCAATGACCTTCCATGGGTAGGTATGGATTTTTTCTGGAACTGTTTTGTATAGCAACTTCTTAAAAGATAATACCAACAGTACATTAAGAGGATATCATAATTACCATCAAATTACTTCATCAAATCCTTGATTCACCCTTTCAGCTTTGTAAGGCTGACTTTGTTCAGAATTTAGTTTTGAGTATCAACTGAACCTCAGGTAATCTGGGGCATCCAAGATTTTGCTCTGGGAACCTACAATATTGGAAAGATTAAAATAAAAAATTACCCCCCCCCCCCCCAAAAAAAAAAAAAAATCAATGATGAATTTGCGCACAAACTGGTGTCTAACTTTTGCTCTCGGGTGATTAGAAAATCTTATTTTTTTCATACAAATCATGTGCTGGGCACCCTAGATTTTAAACTTTCGGAGCACTGGGCTCCCTTCAATTTTCCTTAGAGCACAGCCTTGACAAAGCAAAACGCACTATTTTTCAATCATTGAAATGGGTGGAGGGGTGGTCTTAATTTTTTCATTTGATATGTCCAAGATTGCAGTCTTGGACAGATTAAAATGAAAAATTAAACACCCCTCCCCCAAAATCAATGATGAATTTGTGCACAAAGCAAAACATACCATTTTTCCATCATTGAAATGGGGGGGGGGGAGGGGTGGTCTTAATTTTTCATTTGATCTGTCCAAGATTGTAGCATTTAACATCACAGGGGTTCAAATCGTGTCCGATTACATCAGGTTATTCAACCTATCTTGGTTCCAGGACCTTTGTAGAAGTCATTTTGTAATCACAGCTCAATCGATATCATCTCGACAGCAGTACCTAACATTCCGCAGGTTAGATCTTGAAATTTTTCTTAGGCAACAGCCAGACGAGCCTTGAGTATAGTCTGAATGATCACAAGATGAAAGTTATTATTGTTGACAATAAAATATTGCATATAATAATATATTATTTGTAGACCTTTAATTATATCTTTGGTAATTAAATCTTCAGGTTCACGGGGCCCTTGAAATTTTGTCACTCTCAGTTGTTGGTTGTGGTCTTGCCGTAAAACTAAAATGGCAAGGAACAAAGAGTTTCTTTACCCACAAGAGAACACTCCTGAAGGTAGGCCTCAAACATGACTTAGATTACCTTGTCAAGTGCTTGTAATTCTTGTGTTCTTGCATGCTTCATAACTTGTTAAGGGTACCAAATGAATGTAAAACTGTAAATGGCTTTGAACCCTGGAGTCGTGTCATATTTATTTAGTAGGTAAATTAAATAATTTATTGTGATCATCATCCAAGTGAGAGTAGCACAAAGAACAACTTTTTGAGGTGCATTGATCAGTGATGTTTTGACAATCTGAGTGGAAGTCATTATCAGTGATGTCCAGATTATAACCAAATGGTTAGCACAGCTTATTTAATTAAAAAGAAGAAAGATCCTCGCAGTTACTACGCAACTTATTAGCAGTTGGTGAAAAGAAAGCCTGAAAAAACATTCAGGCTTGAACGGGATTCGAACCCATGACCTCTGCGATGCCAGTGCAGTACTCTACCAACTGAGCCATCAAGCCAAGTGGGAGTTGGTCATATTGTGAGTTCGTAATATAGCCACGAAGGATGAATATATGAAAACATATATTGAAACATACATAATTATGTTTCATACATTTATATTCAATTACACCTTATAATGTTGCTCACTTTTGGTATGAGCATGGATCAGAGTTATGCCACAGCTATTTCTAGTGGGCAAGATTTTATGCTTTGTAGGAATGTGACATTCAGTACGATGATGGCAAGTTATGTTGTTAGCAAATGTTATCATGCTTGTGTTGAGTAATATTATTAGCCTCTGTTTTATTCTTACCAGGTTATTATTTTAGTTGTGATGTATGTGGAAGCTGTTACTGTTCTTATACGAAGGGAGAATCACGTCAGGGTGACAAGATCTCTTCGACCTCTCTTTCTTATAGACACTCATTATTGCTATGGGGTAAGAAGGTGAGAACTTGGGAAATATGTTTTCTACTTTGCTTTGTAACATTCTTCATACATTCTTAATATATATACAGTTTGCAGTGTCTTCCAAACTTATACCTCTATACCTTTAAAATACAACTACTTTCTTCTGTTAGTTAATCTGTCAATACACTGTATTTTCCAGCTAATTGTCATGGTGTCTTGTTGCATATTTTTGTCTTTAGTACCCGACCCTAATTGAAATTGATGTAATCGCTAATGATGGTTGTCCAGCTTCTAATAATTATTAGCCCATAATGGTTATTCTGGACAGCCGTGTACTCATTTTTATTTTATTTAGCCTAACTTTGTAATGTAATTCTTTAATTTGGGTACAAATTTGTTGTTGTTAAATGTTGTGTTGTGTTTTTGAAATGTCCACTACTACATTATATTAATAATAATATTGTTATTGTTATATTTATTATTATTATCATCATCATCATCATTATCTTTTGTATATTTATTCTTATTGGTTAAGTGTGAGGGGCCTTAATAATATAATTAATAGGGACACGACTAACATTACGTCCTAGTGGGGGAGGGGAGGGGGAGGATACTCCTTGGAATGTTTGGTGGGGGTGTGTGGCTCGGTTCTCCAAACCCTGACCCTATTTCAGTACCCTTTCACAGATCTGGCTGGTAATATCCTGCCCATTTTCCAGACCTGGTTTCTAGAAACCATGGATGCTGATTTTAATCTGTAAAATCCATACCCATTTTCTGACTTTCAGAACAGAATGGTTAAAATCTATACCCTATTTCAGACAAAAAAAGCTAAAAAACCATAGCCTTTGGTGCCACACATATCTATAGTGGAGTACTCCCCCCCCCCCCCCTGATTGATGGTGTAATACAGAAAAAAATAATGGTTGCTTGAATCTTGGACTTCAGAGTCCAAAAGTGTTGTTATCCCAACATGTGTGGCATTATGTTTTCAATTTTCCTTTTCAGAGTACTCCGACAGATCTTACTCTCACTTCCACCCATCTTGGACATGCTGTTTTTGTTATTATTTATTATGCTAATTTTTGCAATGCTGGGTAAGTTGGCTTTTAAATCACATATTTAATATTTTTCTTTAATTATAATAGGTATTAACTATTTTAGTAAATGACCAGTTACTCAGCTTTTGTTTCCCTCGTTTTGTTATTTGTACACTGATATGATTATTGTTGCCGTTTGATATCAGCCATTGTAGCTAGACATTTTAATATTGCTCATTTGTGGATTAATCAGAACAAATTGAAGTTGAAATAAACCCGAGGTACATGAGACTATAATTAATCTGCATTTTGAATCAGGCTCAAAACTCCTGTCTTTCTGAGGCATGTTCAAATTAACATTTAAATTAGCATTAATTATTAGTAATTATTAAAGTTAGGTTGCATGATCGTAGACGTTACATAATTATTTACCTTTCTTATTTTTAACAAATGTGCAAGGTTTGAATATTTAATGTTAATTGCTTCTGCAGGGTTTTATTTATTTTCTGACAATGAAGAAGATCAGGTATGAGATGTTTTATGAGATATTGTATTTATAATTTTTTAATTTATTTATTTATAATAATTATTGCCTGCTGAATATGAAAAAATTCCCAGTTCAACAAAAATGATATTTATACCTGTGAAGGGCAAAAGTTTCTTTTTCCTTCCAGTCCTATCAGGGATGCAAAATATGAACAGCAGACTAATCCTAATGAAAGAGGTGGTGAAAAGTAAACAAAATAGCTATAGAACAACTGGTTCCCTATCTAAGCAAGTGTCATGCTCACAGAAAAGAATGCTAGTCTTGCTCTCTTGGAAAGTTTCAAATTTTCGTTCTGTCACCCCACTGAAACACAGTTACCTGCATGAATGTAGCCAGGTGAATCCATTTGCTGAAAGTTTCATGGTTCTTGTTACTCCTGCTAATTCTCTCCTGGATTAATTTTGGTTCTTCTTGTGGTTTTTTAATTTTAGTATTTCAACAGTTTTTGGAGGAGCTTCATCAGCTTGTTTGTATTACTGACCACAGCTAAGTACGTACATGCAGTTACTACTTTAAATCAACTTTTAATGATAATATTGTTTTTCAGTAGCCCAATTTCGACATACCGTATTAAGCCTGAAACAATGAACATCACTGTAATACTCCAGGGAATAAAACCATAACTTAAGTTTGTCTTAACTGTAATTAATTTTAGTTAGATATTAACGAATGAAGAGCCACTCTGTGGAAATGCTGTTAATAAAGTCTTTATTATTATTATTATTATTATTATTATTATTATTATTATATAAACTCTATGATTTATTTCCCGGAGCCTAGAAGTGTTGTTATTGTTTCAGGCTGAATTTTAATAATTTTATTAACCCATTAAGCACCAGCCGTTTCCAGAGGTTTTCCAAAATTCAGCAAAATTGGCAAAGTGGTTATTTCCTAACCCATGTGCAGTAAAAATACATAACTTACAGGGCAAAAAAAACAACACCCCTTTGGTCTAAGATAGTTAAAATTACTAATTATGGAATAAAATACACTAGTTGCCAATTAAAAATTTTTCAAAAAACAAACTTGAAGGTAAAAATTTCCGAAATTTCGATGTAATTTGATCCGCGCGTCACATGGGCGAAATTGGATCCGTCTCGAGAGCATGTGTTTGTTTACGCAAGATTACACAGTTGTCACGTTTTCTCAATGAAAATAGAAAGAAAAACACACAGAAAGCTTTCCTAAATGAAAAATTTATTCAGAAAAGTCTTTGTTTACGCCTTAGAAAGAAACGCGTATAATTATAAATGCGAGACGAGCGACGCGCAAGCGATTTGAAGGAACAACAAGTCCAATTCGAAGCGAATTTATCGACCCGTGCGGGGCACGTTTCTCAATAATTTCGCAAAAACTGTTCAGAATACAAAGAATCGGTCAATTAGAATAGTATTTCAGTACAAATTCACAATCAAACCTGTATTTTTTTGGCTGTTGAATTCCCAGAAGTAGTCTAAAATTTCGCAGAAAGTCCGTGGCCTGAATAATGATTTGAGCTGTCCGCTCGCTCGTCGCCTGGATAAAACAACAATTCGTACTCGAAGCGCAATTTCTTCCCCGTTATTTCTCGGATTTTCGCTGTCGAAACTGTTGAGTATTCCTTAGCAGTTCTTCTTTCGATTTACCATTTCGAAAAGGTGTGTTTTCCTTCGGAAAACGCGAAAATCGGCGACTAAAAATTTAGCCGCGCGGCCCACGAGGCAACAAAAATTGAAATCGGACACCAATTCCTAAAGATAAAAAGCTCTTTTGTCTGGGCCCCCCTAAGACCTAAAAATATATGCGCAGTAAGTGGATTCTGATTGGTCAGTCCTTTCTGAAGACAATGAGAACAATAGGGGACAAAAAATTCCCTTCTAGGGGAGGTAGGCTCAAATCGTGGAGTGCGCGCAGATGAGGCCAAAATCACGGCCGGTTTTGGCCGGCACGGTGCGTTATGGGATAGTTATATGATCATACTGACGTAAGGCCCTTATACTCATGAAATTCTAGTCACCTGTCCTGCCTGCATATCATACTCTTCATTTAAGGCATACATGATTCCCTAACGTATTTGCCAAAGTCGCTACAAATTGTTATGATCAAATTAATTAGACTCGTGCTGTTGCCACCGGACAAAGTATTGCTTGTTTGTAACAAAATTTATTTTATATCTTTTTTGGCACCTTTCTACTGATGGATTTCATTACAACTGGCCAAATTATTAAAATTCCAGAACAACTTGAATGTGCATTCCGCAGACTTGTAATTTATCAGAAGGCAAAAGTGTAGTCTCCAACACAGCTGTTCTTTGTGCCGTCACGCAAGGCTCCTCTGAAGAAGAGCATTGCGTGATGACACAAAGAAGGGCCCCCTAGGAGAGTCACTAGCAAACATGTAACTTGACAAGTATTATACATGTACATGTAACACTGGTTCTGAGAGCACTAGTCTTAAAGGTTGTATTAAGTTATTTTTAATTTAATTTCTTTTTACTGTAGCTATCCAGATGTAATGATGCCAGCCTATAACCGTTCACGGTGGTCAGTCATCTTTTTCGTGGTTTATGTTACAGTTGTGCTGTACTTTCTCATGAATCTGGTAAGAATTTTGTCCTTACGTACAATACAGTGCATGTATGCTAAGTTTTTTCAGTTCAATTAGTTATTGACTAAAGGTAATAACATACATGAATGTATTGCACTAATTAACTCACAAGCTAGGTACTAAATGTAACGGCATGCAAGTTACTCAACTGGTTACAGTGTGGCCATTATACATTAAATTAATATGTAGCCCTGGACTGCACTTTAATTCCTAAGAGTAAATTGTTAAATGTTATGTTAAGCTGACACACTGACCACTGAAACATGCTTATGGTGTGGGTTTAAATCTCCAGGGCCTACCGGTAGTTGTTCAAAGCCTGATTAAGCTTATCCTGGATTAACGTGAACTTTGATTCAATCTTTACCTTAATTTAGCTTGAAATTAGGCTTTAAAACCACGTTAAGTTTAAGAGCAAGATGAAAACCTCAATTAACTTTTAATCATAGATTAGCGTTAATCGGCTTTCAAACAACCCGGCCCAGAGTTTCTAGCAATATATAATTTGTTTTCAATAAATTATTCTTGAACAGGCAGGTAAGAGGTCAGTGCACCTGGATATGATAGTTTGGTTGGATATGTTCTTTTACTGAAAAAGTTGGTCAAGATGTTAAAAGCAGCCAAGCAAAGTCATGTCCACAGACCATCAATTTGTCTGGTGCCCAGCTCTTAATGAAACCCCTGCTTTGAGGACCACTGTACCCACAAAATGAGAAAATTTGTATGCAAGTTGTACTAATTATTAATTTGTTATTTTCTCTGTTACAATGAACTTTCCCTTGGGAGCTCTGCTTTTATGCTTGCTTAATTTAATTACTTATTTATAAGTTATAAAATACTTTAGGATTTTAACCATACTTTCTAATTATTATTTGTAGCTTTTAGCTGTTGTTTATGACACATTTACCAACATTGAAAAGGAAAAGTTTAGAAAGCTGTACCTTCACAAGAGGTGAGGTTAATGTCTTATAGGTCCTCTGTTGTAAGTGTTTGTGAATTGATCAGTCTCGCCAAACACAAAATGGCATCAATCAAAAGACTTGCTTACTTATATTAGATCCATCCAAAAAGTTCACCTACAGTCAGTAATGTCATAATGTATAAATATTATATGTTGCAACGTCAGGTATTTTCTTTTTATTTCTAGGTACGCTGTTAGGCAAGCATACAAGCGACTTTGCTCTGAACATGTAAGATTCACATTCAGATCTACAGTATCTAAAAAGCATTTTGAGTTACTGTAACATTTTGTTGCCATCCACAGTTAGTATCTATAAGATCCAGCAGTTTTTAACAATTAGCTGTAAACAGAATTAACCTAGATGACAAATTAATAAGTGTTTAATTAATGATAGTCAGAACAAGATGAATTAAATTAAAGATTTAAGCTTTATAATAATTGATGTATCATTCCACTAGCCTCCTCATTGGATCCCCTGGCATCATTTTGTTGGCTTAATGTCATTCTACAAACCTAAAAGAAGTAAGTGATATTTCTTCTTTAAAGTGACAATGTCTAACAAAACAACACAACACCACCCTTCAGATCTGAGATTCAAGTTAACTTGCTATTAATTAATTGAAGCACCACACCACCTTGTCTTGTGGTACAACATACATGTATTGGTAGAATGTATTTTTTTCTCAGTGCGTGAGCGGGAAGAACTTTGTAAATCATGCAATCTGATTGGTTCTGGCAGCGAGTGGAATTTTTCGATGGTGGCTGCGAACCCGGCCAGTTAGATTTGTTGCAAAACCTGGGCCTTGTTTTCTTTTGGAAATAATTAAATGATATTTACCGGACTAGGTTGGTCCATATTGGGAGTACGCACTCAGGACCGTACCTCACGCACAGTTTTTTCCCAATACCTCTAGTGAATAACATTCATTGCCATCAGTACAGGAGATCGAGTGGGCTTAAAAGGTTATTAACACCAGCTGAAAGCTGTTAAATTCTTATGTTTGAACCTTGTTACTATCCAGTTATCTCTTTAAGATTTCACTGAATTAATCCGATTAATTATGGCAGACCTTCAAGGTCTGGCATAATTGATAACTTTAGAGTGTGGAAACAGTTTTTCTGAACTTGTAAACCACCCATGGATTGAAATTTATATTTGTAGCCACAAATATGTTTTCTAGTTTGCAGAGGGTCTTGCTATACTAATATTTATTATGAATAACCTCTTTAAGCATGAGGCCTCAACAAGCTTACTTGCAATCATTGAATTTTTAACAGCACTTCTGGAGAAATATCTTGTTTACAAGTCACTAGATGCAAGCCAAACTCAGCAACTGAGGTAAGTCATTGTAAGTTTATTATCTAAGAACCTGGCCTGGTATTGCTTTAAAAAATTCATTTGAAATGAATTTGATATGAATTGCGATTATTTAAGATTCGGTTTGTGTAACACTTACTTCCCAACGTGACCAGGGGAACTTGGTCTGTTGGAATGGTTATCAAGGAACAAAGAAAAATGGAATTCAATTGTGGAGAAAGTTGAGAACTCTTACAAACAAACCTTCACACTTAATCTGGGACAGAAATAAATCTAAATAATTTGTTATAAATAACTGACAAGTGTCAGTTTTGCAAGCTGATTAATTTCTCCGGTTTTCCCCTCTCGTCACAAACCAACATTTCCAAATTCCAATTCATTCTGGATTTTATTGTCAAGCACTTTATCATGAGCCTCTGGCTCTGGAGATTGTGCAAGCACTCCTTGTGTTATTGGCATTACTTTACTTTACTTTACTTTGCTCTACTCTACTCTACTCTACTCTACTCTACTCTCCTCTACTCTCCTCTCCTCTCCTCTCCTCTCCTCTCCTCTCCTCTCCTCTCCTCTCCTCTCCTCTCCTCTCCTCTCCTCTCCTCTCCTCTCCTCTCCTCTCCTCTCCTCTCCTCTCCTCTCCTCTTCTCTCCTCTCCTCTCCTCTCCTCTCCTCTCCTCTCCTCTACTCTACTCTACTCTACTCTACTTTACTTTACCTTATTTTATACTACAAAGTCTTTATTAACATCAAACACATTCTGCTCTACTATAATCCTAAAAAATTCTAGTCCATTTCAGTTAAGGTTATTTATCTTACTTGTAAACTCTTGCAAATAACAAATAGACAAAAGTTTAAAACTTTTATTATGGCCGCATCAATATATATATTGCTGATGGTGAGATCTTCTTTAATTTTTCATTAGTTTGGATGAATTTTATCAAGTGTTTGAGAACAGCGAGATGAAATGGAAAAGGGTATGTATATGTATCTTTGCATTATTCATACTTTGTTATGTTTAGCTTGATATCCTTCAGAAGCATTTCTTAGTCAACAGTTTTCAACACATACCTGCAGCAAAGCCAGAGTGATGCACATGGTCAAACGCGCAATATATGAACAGCAAAATCACCTAGAAAGAGTGCGCTATTAAATCGGGATTTTCCACAAGATTGAGCAGGATAATTGTTTAAACTATTATTCAACATTACACATTGATAACAAAGCACAGTTTTATTGCAGAAAAACTGGAGGTGATCTTTATTTTGAGTAACATTAAAAATAGCTTAAACGGAGTGAATCCGTCTTGCCTTCCTCTGCGGATGTACCAAAAGTTTGACATCTAGTAAATTACTTGAAAGATGTATATATCTGAATTGTTAAGCTTGAAATACGAGAAGCAGAGTAGTTAACCTGCATTAAACTTGTGAGCTCTGTGGCTGCTTGGCGTTTTAGGACTGAACCTTTTTTGCAGAAAACAGAGCACTACAATCAGTGGTACGTTTGCCTTAAATCATGGAAATGTTTGTACCACACAGTCAAAGGTGAGATACAATAAATGCGAATTATTTATGGTCAAAGTAATGTGTACAATAAAGAATTGAAAAAATGTCACTTGTGAAATGTTCGTGGCTAGTCTGACGCGGCGTTTCGTCTCGGCCAAGAGACTCTTCAGAGACCTTTAGAATTTGTAGGCAAACTCGTTGAGCATCGCGCTCAAAGTCCCGTTCGCAAATTCAAGATGTTAGCATAAATTTCAACTCGTGTACGTGCGGTTGGGAATCCTTCTGCGATAGATGGCCAGACTGCTAACATCTTGAATTTGCGAACGGGACTTTGAGCGCGATGCTCAACGAGTTTGCCTACAAATTCTAAAGGTCTCTGAAGAGTCTCTTGGCCGAGACGAAACGCCGCGTCAGACTAGCCACGAACATTTCACAAGTGAAAAGTAATGTGAAATAGTAAAATCAAAGGGGAAGTCGCATGGGGTTTTTGACCTGTTTGGTTAAAAATGGTGAAATTAAAGACCTTCACGTAGCTACAAAACAATTTAGAACAACGAGAGGAGAGAGATCAAGTCAATTCTTGAAAAGAACAGCTCGTGATCTGTTCTAGCGCATTTTGAAAACAAAAATGCGAGAACTTGAAAAACGTTAGCCTACTCTGTCTCTGGCCAGAGGCACCTATCGACAGTTTTATTGCACTGGGGTGATAATTTATAACAAAACTAGACAATTGTTTTATGTTTCTGTTGACAGACAAACATTTTTGGGTTTTGAAATGGCATCAAATTCGCGTGATACTTCCCCTTTAAAGTAAATAAACAAGAAACCATGAATTAGTTGTAATCAACTTGAAGCAGTTGACCATTGACAATTGAAATGTAGAAAATACTTCTGAGCATTTGAACGTCATAACCTATAAATTTCTTTCTTTGTTTCCGTAAGTTAAGAATAATCGTGGCTAAGCCACGAGCGTTTTGGGAAACTAACACAAATTGTTCAGCCTTTGGCTCAGATTTCCATTGCTTTACTCTTTGCTGTCAGCTCTCCACCTTTCGTAATTTCACGGTATGTCATAAACAAAATACTTCCTAGATCTGGAATAAATGTGATGGTATATGTCATTCACTGAATAACACATCGTTCTCATTCATTCGCCATCACATTTATTCCATTGCGAATATGTCACACATGACATTCAAATCCTGGCAGTATGCAGGATGTTTGTCCCATGAACCTAGTTTAATGACCTTAGCTCCCACGAGTCTCCTGTAGCTCAGTGATAGAGCATCCCAACTAGTAATCGGAAGGTCTTAGGTTCGACTCCTGGTAGGAGCACTCGAATTTACTTTTTCCGAGTATGCCTGTATCACTCACTGAATGATACATCATTCTCTTCCTAGATCTGGTTAAACTTTACCTTCCCTTTTGAAACACCGGTTTTTTTTTTCTTTTTTTTGTCTAAACAGGGATCCGCTGGTTGATCACAAGAAAACTATTTGAGTTCTTCATTTGTAAGTTTTTTCAGTTTTCTGCATAAACTACATACAAGTTTCAATTTATGCACAGGGTCGGCGGCAGTTAGTACATTTTTGTTTTCTTTGTTTGTTTTTATAAGGACAACAAGAACAACAACAACAACAATCTTTATTCGTGCCCAGAAATTATACAGTGTAACATTAATACAAGAAAGAAAAATTATTAAAGAAGAGGGCACAGCCACTTAGAAATAGCAAGCTAATCGAGCTAAGTGGCTGGGCCAAGCGGAAAATTGAAAGCGTTGTCTTGGTTACTTTTCAACAGCCACGCCTTTCTAAAATACTAAATTAGGTATTCATGGAGCCTCTAGAACCAGGGTAGGCACAGCAATGACAGCATTGCTTCTCTTTTGGCCTTAATAGGGAGCTTTACCAACGACGACGACAACGGCAGCCAAAACTTCACCAATCAAAAGTACTGTCATTAATCATGAAACGTATCAATCCTTTAAGCCCTAACAGCGATCAGCTTCAAATTTCCCTTTGTAATATCAATGCTTATTCAACCCCTGAGGTCATGAAAATTAAGGGTATGATCACCCAAAGTAAGGTGGATTTTCTTGATATTTTAATAACTTCTCCCTAGAACTTTTATAAGAAAAGTGTTGGGACAAGATAGGAGAATTCTCGTTCTTTGTAACTAGCTGACACTTACCAATAATAATTGTTTTAAGCATTTCAACGTCTTCAATCTGCAGATGCTGTGATCTTTTCGAATGGAATCTCCTTTATCATTGATATTATTGTGTTTTCGAGTAAGTATCTCAGTTAATTTTAAAATTTCTTGCATTTTTAATAACAAAAGTCTAGGCAATGTGTAACGAGGTAGATTTGTTTGATTCATATTTTATTACAAGGTTGATTTGTTTGATTAAATTCACAGACACACCACAAAACGAACGGTCCAATAAGAGGGAGGAAATTATGTGGTATCATATCGCCTTCATTTCTGGTGAGTTGTAATAAGTTAAAGGGACTGTGTCAGCTAGGGCACATGCGCAGTAGAGTTTAGTTGGGACTAATTTGCATTCAACTCGTCGCGGGATTTTTGATTTTCCTCCATTGCAAAAGCTTTCAAAATATCGCAACACACAACTTCTGTAATTACTAAAGAACGTTTGTAAATACAAAATTGAGCAACTTTCCGAAGATGAACGCGATTCCAACAGACGAAAACAGCTTCCTGAACTCTCCGACGGTATTTGAAAATCATCAACGCACGCATGCGCCTGAGGTGACATAATATTGCCTGAGGATTGTTGGTTGATAGATTTGCCTGATCATATTCAATGGAAAACATACCTCTGATATGATAAGAATACCTCCTAGCGTCATAAACAGCATGTTCCACTGTGTGTTAACTCGCAAGTTTATAAATAAATCTGTTCGTTTTTCTTCAGTTTATGCGGTTGAAGCCTTCCTCAAAATTGTAGGCCTGGGATTAAGGAAGTATTTTCTCTCTGGTTGGAATATGTGAGTATTTTTATGCATTCAATTTTCACTTCCCTGTAAGTAGTCATTCAGTAAGTGACACAAGCATACCAGGAAAAAAATCCGAGTGCTCCTATCAGGAGTCGAACCTAAGACCTTCTGATTACTAGTTCGAATGCTCTACCACTGAGCTACAGGAGACTCGTGGGAGCTAAGGCCATTAAACTAGGTTCATGTGACAAACATCCTTCCCACGAGTCTCCTGTAGCTCAGTGGTAGAGCATCCAAACTAGTGATGGGATGGTCTTAGGTTCGACTCCTGATAGGGGCACTCGGATTTCTTTTTTTTTTAAATATGCCTGTGTCATTGCCTGAATTATATATCAAGGCATTCTCCAAATTTGTAGTGACCTTGAATCCCGGACCAATATTTGCATTGTGTATCACTTTTGTTTTGTTTTTTTGTTTTTAGATTTGATTTTGTTGTGACTCTCTTTGGTGTCATTGGAGCCATCAGTCCCACATCTTTCAGTTTTATTGTGTGCCTCAGACCTCTTAGACTTTTGCTGTAAGTTTTTCAATTTTACTTCTATGCTTTCTCCGTTTTCTTGTCCGTATATGTTAGTAGCGGAGGTTTTGTTTTTGCGGCCACACCGTACACACGAACTTTATTTCACCTTGGATTTGAGAGTAGCAAAAATGTGTTAATGCCTTCAACATAAAAGGCCAAAACTTCGCTTTTATAAGAAATATGCATGTAATGATTACAGTAATTTACATAAAAATATATATAAAATACAAACAGTAGATCATAATCATTCCAAAAATCAACATACATGGGTATTATGCCTAAAATAACTTGAAAAAAAAAGCAATGAAAACTCAAGGTATCACTTTTTACCAATTACACCAATTGACGAACCAGAAGTCAACCAACAAATGTAGGCAGTGCCAAACGCCGGAAAAATGATGTTTAAGTAACACAGGTAACATTTTCATGTAAAGTAGACTGCAAACAATCCTTTGTTTTTCTTAACGGTAGAAAGGTGAACGAACCTCGCGAGCGCGCGCACAAATTGCCTCCACGTGTCGCGTCTCCTCGCGGGAGACAATTTTCGCGCGCGCGCCTGGTTCGATTCCCAGCTTTACTATCCCTAAAGTCTACATGTACGCATAGTTGTAAAGAGCATAATAAACCGATTATAAGACCAAGAGAAAACACTTTGTACTACTCTATTCACTGCTTATTTCCAATCACAAACCGGAAAAGTTTTCTATAACGCTTTAATTAATTTAAGCGACAATTTTTTGGTTTTCTCTGCAGGCTGTTTAAATTAAAGCAGAGATACCGTGACGTGTTTGAAACGTTGATGGTGTTACTACCGCGCATGCTCAGGTAATGCAAAGGATTTATTGGTTAGTAAGGGGCATAACTGCATGTGTCACGTTTACAAACCATTACGTGGTGAAATTAGGTAACGCGAGCAGCGTAACACAAAGTAAGAGAAGATTTGTGAACGTTGTTTGAATCTACTGAAGGTAAAAGCATCACTCACCACCCCCCACCTCTATCCCCGCCCCTACTCCCCCATCTTCCCGGCCCCTACCCCCCCCCCCCCCCTCCCCACACACCCACACACACACCCTCTTGGAGATCCTTTGAGGTGCATCCAACTGAAGCGATGCTGCATGTTAGAGAGAATTCCGGTTTGGCTTTTTGGCATGGTGTTCTTACAATGCTCTATTCTTCTTCTCTCTCTCTCTCTTTTTTTTTTTTTAGTGTGGCTTTAGTGATCATTTTGCTGTATTACTCGTTTGGAATTGTTGGAATAGAATGCTTCTCTGGACTTCAGCTCAAGAACTGTTGTCAGTAAGTGTCTTTATTTTTTCGTTACTTTAAATGAAATGTTGAGCACACTTCCTTGGAGTACAGAGAAGTCGTGTTGCAAGATAGCAAAGGGGATATGTTGGTTGAAATTCTAATATATGAAACTCTTGACAGCAAGGAAATTCTGTGTATCAGTAGTATAATATGACCATCGTTAAAGAGAATTTTAAAACCACGTTTAAAAGCGTTGTTTTCTGTTGCTAATTACCTCTAAAACCTCTTTCCTCATAAGCGTTTCGTAAACTTCGAGTTCTTTTAGCAGTATTTTAAGTTCGTTTTCCTAAAAAGTTTTTTTGTTCTCTATACAGGAACCTGTCAATTGCAGAAGAATACACAGAATCTGGACATTATTATTTGAACAATTTCAATGATTTGCTTCATTCATACGGTAGGGTATTACTCATTTGTTTAGCATTTCAATTCCATGGCGTGTCTTTAACTAATAGCAGCAGTGAATTCAGCATAACAAGATTCATTGTTTATCTTTATCTTCCAACAGTGACACTGTTTGAGCTGACAGTAGTAAACAATTGGTTCATAATAATGGTAAGAACTCGTAACATTCTAATGGAAAATATTCTTCAATCACTAACAAATTTAAGAGAAGGTTCAACAGAGCTTTCGGGTCCCATCCAAGTTCCTTTCTCAATGATGCAGTCACTGATGTGCAGCCTCGTTTTGGTGGCGAGGCTGTTTCCCTTTTTTAATTTAAGTGTATATATACGATGACAAAATTGCCTACTCAGGATTAATATTATTTGCAAAGGTACTACCTCATATCTCTCCCTTGATGAGGAAGTTGGAAACTTTGTAGGCTTGACGTAGAGAGTCTGGCGTTATTTTCTGTAATATATCGAAAGAGTTTTCTCACAAAAACCAAACTGAACTAGTTCTAAAAGATCACAGGAAAGCGTGCTCAGCCAAAATTACTGTCAAGAAGCTGCAACTCACAATCCCTTGACTGCTCTGTTTTATTGATCTGTCTGTTAAATTAACCGGAATTTGACCTTCGACTGACGTGTGCCTTTCACGTGATAGGAAGGGATTGTTTACGTGACGTCAGAGTGGGCAAGAATCTTCTTCATGTCCTTCTACATTGTTACCATGGTGAGTAGTGACAGGTAGCACTCCAGATATTAATAAACACACCCCTTTGTTCATACAGAAGTTAAATCTCCTCCTGTAGTTAACGGACAGCCTCGCCCTATTATCCCACGTGAGCTGAACGATGTAGTCTGATGATGGAGACGATGATGACGGCGAGCAAAACGACAATTATGAATACGATTTAGCTACGCTGTTACGACAATGTTAGTTTTTCTCGGCGCACAGGGTCACAATTGATAATAATTACGAGTATACCTGTCTCACTGGCCAGATTATCTTAAAATGATAAAACAGGAATGCCCTAAGGAACTACGCTCAAGCAATTTAATTAGATTAGTGGTCCCGACCGAAAATGGCAATCTCCAAGATAATGCGTCGAAACTATTTAACAATCTACCAGAAACTACTAGAAACTGTGAAGACTACAGAACCTTTATGAGACTCTCAAGGAATTTTTTAAGAAACAGAGTACAAAGCGATTAGTTAGTTTTACTGTAATTGGTTTCCGTTAATCCTGTTTCTACTGTATAATTTGTAAATAACTTAATTTGATATATTTTGTAATTGTACTTAATGTAATTTAACAGGGAAGAGCCACCCAGTGGATCTGTTAATAAACCATTATTATTATTATTATTATTATTATTATTATTATTATTATTATTATTATTATTATTATTATTATTATTATTATTATTAAAAGATACATCTATCATTTATTCACCAGGCTTAAAAAATAACATCACATTTCTTTCCCATATGCCACTCATTGTCATTCCAATCCTAGCAGTATGCAGGATATTTGTCCCATGAACCTACAACTGCAGTCATAATTAGTTGAAACACTTCGGTTAACACCCAAGGTAACTAACGTGCCAGTTATATAGCACGTACTCGCCCTCGCCTCTCCTCCAATGTTGTGTTCGTAGCGTGTCTTTCACTCCGGCTCGGTGAAATTCAACATTGAAGGGGAAGAAAGAAGGGAACCGTTTCAACAATTTTGTCTGAGCATGTAGTTTAACGGCCCTAGCTCCCACGAGTCTCCTGTAGCTCAGTGGTAGAGCATCCGAATTAGTAATCGGAAGGTCTTAGGTTTGACTCCAGTTGACTCGAGTATGCCTGTGTCACTGTAAGGAAGTCGCGAAATATTTTTTTTATAAACATTGCGTGGACATTTGTATAAGCGCATTAGGAAAGTGTTTGTGAAGCTTCTCTGGTGTCTTACATTTTTTGGGGTTGTTTTGTTTTGTGTGTTTACACTGTTTCTGGTATCCTTTAAGTCCAAATGTAAAATGCATTAGGCAGGCTCATTGGTTTGACTGCAATCGTGTTTGTTTTTTATTTAGGTTGTTATGACAATCATTGTAGCGTTTATCCTTGAAGCTTTCCTCTTTCGAATTGAATATCGTAAAGAACATCCAACAGACGAGAAAGGTATGTTACTGTTGTTAGTTTAGGACGCTTTTTTTTCTTATTTTAGAAAGCTCGTGTCACAAGTATTAAAGAGCATATATTTACAGCTGCAGTTATCGTAAAGAAAATTCTCTTTGATTAGTTGTCGTACAGTTTAAAGGGACTATGTCACCCCAGGCGCATGCGCGCGTTGATGAGAAGCACTTTGAAATCGTTAGCCCAACTTTTTCAAATACCGTCGGAGAGTTCAGGAAGCTGTTTTCATCTGTTTGAATCGCGTTCATCTTCGGAAAGTTTGCTGATTTTTTTATTTAAAAACACTCTATAGTAATAACAGAAGCTGTTTGTTGCGATGTTTTTGATAGATTTCGCAGTAAATGGCGGAAAAGCAAAAATCCTGCCAAACAAAAAAAAGAAAAGAAAAAAAATAAATAAATAAATAAAAATCGTGCGACGACTTGTATGCAAATTATTGTAATCTCAATCGGACTCTACTTCGCATTTGCCCCAGCTGACATAGCGAAGGTATTAACGTAATCAATTTCGGAATCGATTGGAAAAATTAACCAACGAATCAGCTGTGATTTGGGCAATAAGTCAGTTTGCTTAATTGGTCCCTTGAAGGAACCAGCAAAATTTGAAGGAAGGCCGTCTCTCACGAGCTTTTTTATCATTGATGGACTAGTTTCCATTTTACGTACAGTAAAACTCTGAATACAGATTCATTTTTTTCTCCATCAACAGAGGACATGAAAATCCGGAGAGAAATCACGGTTTCGTATGAAGAGCTCCAGTGTTTGGGTGAAGAATATGTGACGGACCTACAGCCCAATCAGACGGTGAGAGACATCCATGGCTGTGCTTTTTCAGTTATTAGAGAAATTTACCATCGCGTTTACGTGAAACGGCAAACGTCACCTTCCGTTTCACGTTTCACCTAAAATAGCGTGAAGCTTTTGGCTTTAGCTTTAATTTTGCGAGTTTCGATGAAGCTGTTTTGCGACTCACTGTGGTGAGTTCATGAAGAAAAGTGCGGTAAGGAGTGAGTTATGAAGGATTTTTGAACCTAAAACTTTTATTTTCCCTAGTATGACTTGCCGGAAAAATTATTGGGGTACTTGTTTTCAACAATTAGCTACTTATATGTATAAGAAGAAACGAAGAAATACTTACGTAGTTCTCACTTAGACAGCAAACGCGAAATAACCTGTTTTCACGTAGAAACGGCAACCGGCAAACGCGAAAAATGGCGGGAAAATCGTGGTCACGTGGTCATTTTTTCCGTTCGCTTTTCACGCATACGCGAAATCTCGCCAAATCTCTATTATTTTCACATCGTTCTGTGGAGGCGGCTGTGAGAATTTGAGAGTTAAGTTTTGCATTCAGAGATGAACCTTTGCGAAGGGTTTTCTCAACTCTCCTTACCAGTTTGCTTGGTATTGTATTGCTGTTATAAGGAGACTTTGGACGCTGGTACGGCAATTTGGTTGCGCATCCATTATTTTCGATACCATCACAAAAGTAAACAAAGAACTAGCTTCACATTATTTTCATCTATTGCAGGTGTTGTACATTGGGAAAAGATCCAAAACAAAGATGGATTTAAGCGTCAAAATGTACGCAGATGAAGTTCAGGTATGTAGGTTGCCTTTGCTTGCATTTGTGATTATCTGTTAGGGAAGTTTAGTGTACAAGCAGTGTTCCAGATTAAATAAGGGAAGGATCTCAAGTCAAAAACCCAGCAAAGCTGACTTCCTGACCCAACAAACTGAATGGTGAACTTAAGAAGATTTGGAGAGAATCACACATATTGACCCCTCAAAATTCTACATCGACTCCCTGACTCTAAAGGTAATCTGGAACAGTGATAAGGAATTGATTTGTCACACGCAAAAATGGTTTATTTCTTGAGACTTCTCGTTGGTACAATGTACTTATCAACCTTTGAACGTCACAAAGGGTCTTGTGACTGGCGCGTCGAGAAAGACCCCGTTTCTCCCCACCCTGGTGTATAAATGGACCCCGGTGAGGCTTTGGGAAAGCAAAGTGTTGTGGGATAGGGTGCACAAAAATCGGGTGAATTGAACGAACGGTGCGAGGCTTTGGTAAGGGAGGGTCTTCAGAGCGGAAAAACGTTCTGCGCAATTTTTCTGCGCATATCCGTTCGCGGGCGCAAGTAAACTGGAAACGCTGCCGTTCGATTCTGTTGCATTGTTGAGCAGTGGCTTTTGTGGTAAAAATACATTTTATCATCTACGTTTTGTCCAATTTCATCAAATATGCTATAAAATCGGACCGGGCATTTTACCAACACCGTGTAAGGACAAGAACGAAAACTGGACTTGCGGTTCAGGTTCCGGTACATGACTATAAACACAGCAAAGGGACACTTCTTTCGTAACTATGCTACACGACCTTCATCTCTATTTAATTCTCTATGTTCCTCATTACAAGGCAATTCAATTTGCCGTCAGCACAACTGAAATTGAAGTAAGATTCTATTTAAAAAGTTGCAGCTGGTCAACCTCTGCTCACTGGATGCATTTATTTATTTATTTTTTTTGTTTCTAAAACAAAATTGCGCGACGAGTGAATGATTGCAAGAGTGCGACCACGGAAGGCTTTGTGAAACAAATTCAAATCCCCGCTAAGCACAGTGACAAAAGGGATTATTTGCGAAGTTTCCGTAACTAAAGATAGTTTTCCTGCCTTCAGTTGACCTGTGCAGATAAACACTGTTACACATCAGTTTTGTAATTGACCTGAGCCTACTAGATAGATGCACACACACCGTGTCAAAAACAAACTTTTTTATTGTGTTTATCAGGATCAACTTTTAGCTAATTATACTGGACCGCAAGTCGCGAAAGCTAAAACTAAACTAAAGGAAATAAAACAGTACAATATACTAAGAGATCGAAAGTATCTGAAGTATTAGACGCATCGCATGAAAATGTTCCCTCGACACCGATAATTAGATCCTTGCGAAAAAATTAAAAACCCACTCTGGCAAACAATTATATACTTTGGCAAACTCAGGAATTAACGACTAACTATTTTTCTACTCAGGGTTGAGCTCTCCACCTTAAATATTCAGGGGTTTGCTTATATAGATGCTTTTTGTAAAAAGATCCATGACAATAACATACCCGTAGAGGCGATTTGTTTACACGCCACGGGAACAATGAAGGTTTGAAAATCTTTCTTTAAGTCTAAGAAGCCCTAAGAAAATCGAACCACAGCAAGGTTACATCAGCAGCTATCTTCTTGTGTGGGATAATTATCGCTACTTACCGAGATATCTGCGGTAGCATAGTAAATTGTTGAAAATAAGAAAATTAAAATTGCCGCCATTTTTGAAACTTTTGGTGCCCCTTTGGTGCCCAGCCCTCACGCAGAGTTCGCGCATGCTTTTTGCGTTTTTCCGCTCTGAAGGGAGGGTCCTACTACACTCGCACCACCAGGTCCTCATTTCCCTATAAGGATCCTGCACCAGCTAACGAAGTCGGACGTTTAAAACATGGCCATTATGTCCTTGTCTTTTTTTTAGCAATGGATTCAAAGCGAAAGGGTGATCGACTTGGGAGAATCCCTTGCTCAGTTTGAAGTCGTGGAAGAAGCACCGCGCATGCCTGCCACTCCCTCGTCACCAGGCTCCACAAACGTCACACCGAATGGCCCCTTGGCTGTAGATCTGTGCTTGGGTGAAATTAACACGTCTATGGATGAGAATGAGGGATTATAGCGTTTCCTGTTAATACTGGATTGAGAAAAATGAGCGAGTGTGAGGTACATGGGAAGCATTGCCCTCCCCTACCCCCCTCCCCTCTGATGTACAATATTGCTATGTAGAACGATTTGCCGTTTAAGGGGATGTGTCGCCTATTTTTAAAATTACTTTAAAAAGCTAACAGACACTTTAGAATCAAGAGAAATCCAGAAACACTGGTTCAGTTTTGTTTAGCATTTCTCTAATAGTTTTCCAAGTTTATAAATAAGAGGTTTTTGGCGACTGGTGACCAGGATGAAAATGGATTGCAATTTGAATAATTTGGGACCAAGTTTTTGTTGTTGTTTTTTTTACAAATTCTTCCCTTGCATCTAACCTTTAACCCCGTAAACCGTTTTTCTGGCTTTGTAAATGAACGCTTAAATTGGTTTCAAATTTCGTGCCACAAACTTGAGCTCTAACCAATCAGAGTTCGGTAGAGTTTTAGCAGCCAATCATGAGCAAAGTATCAACAAGTTGATTTGGTGCGCGCGAGTTTTCCCGCGCTCACGGCTTACTCCGTGTTTGGGACGACTTGTTACTGTTTGCAGTGATTGGCCAGACAGGCTCCGCTCTGCAAGGTTAGGCCCATAGTTGGGAGATTGAAAAAAGTTATCTGAGAACCTTGAGGATAGACAACTTAGTTGTCTTTTTGTAGTTACGTTCTGTATATATTTTCTGAGTTCTTCTTCAAGGGAGGGGTGTTGAAATAAGCTATTGATCCTAAGAAGATTGATGCTTTATCAAAGTCCGTCTCCCTTATTGTTGTTCAAGGTGGTGGTACAATTATACGTTTACTTGTTGTTTTTGAATGTTTGTATAAAGTCAGTGAACTTGTTTTAAAATGATTTCTCGGTCTGAAACGATGTCAAAAGGAATCTAGTTACGTTTGCTTTGTTCACTGCTGTGCAGTTAAAGTGCGAGAAACTTGTGTATCACGTCAGGATGAAAAGCTATTTGTGAGAGAAGTGCAAACATGGTGGTCAGAATATTAGGATGTCAGTTTTATTAATTGTTATTATTATCGTTATCATCATCAACATCATCATCATTATCATTATTACTATTAATTTGCCTTTCAAAATTTTATTTTACATATATTTTAACAAACAAAAAATACATTTAATTTTTCGTGCAGTATTTTAACGTTGGCAAACTGATACTAGAATTCATGACTTTTTTGTATAAAATGTAAAAGAAATATTTTGTATCAGAAAGTACCGTAAACTAGTGCCTTTCGATTTTATCGAGAGCGAAAATATCCAGTAAAATATATATGCTTTGATTTTTCCCAAAATTTATTGAATACGAGACAGAATAGAATAATAATAAGAAATCTGGCGTTAATAGCCAGTACAGATACAGATACATTTGCATTCAATTCGTGAGAGAAAATGAAAAATGACTACATCAATTGTATAATAAATAATCATGATATTTTTGTAATATTAAATAGATTATCATGAAAATTCTTACGGAATTATTTCAGTTGTAAATTAATGAAAACATAACAATCAATAAAATGGAAAGTTTACAAAACTAAACGGGTGGTCGAGAGATACTTTTCAGTTGGTTATACAAACCACTTTTGCTTTCGTTTTGTTGATTAATTTTTTTTTTTTCGGTCAGTTTTTTTTCTGGGCGTTTACAATAGTCTTGATCAGGTCCCGGTTGTTCAAGGCGAGGTTAACTTAACCTTATCTAACAACGTGAGGTGATAAGTATCAGTTCTAATTTCTTGTGCATAATTTTCATATGTTGCTTTGTGTAATTATTTCATCGCTACCTTGTTGCTTTAAATGCTTTCAAACGGCAACTGAATCAACAGATTATCTTTAACCCGCTTTTGACCAACCGAGCCTGGGGAAAAAATTATTATTCTTAAGTTCAAATCACGAAATTCATGCTCTATTTGTATAACACTCGGTGTTCTTTTTGACATCCTTTCAAAGCGTACGTTCAGTTCAATAAAGAGTTCCGTTTAATAAATCAGGAACATTCTGTCTTCATTCCGCACAATTGTTGCAAGGTTTACATAGTCTCATGTCTGTTCACATGCGGATATCCTGAAGTATTCACTTCATAATATCGGGGACGTTCTGCCAGATTGTCATAAGCGCGCATTGCACCATTGGAAGGTAACACAGTCACATGATAGTACAGCATGTTTTGGCTCGTTTAAGGGCGTTTATCGAGAGCATGTTGCCCAGTTGGCGGGTAATCTCCTCATTCATTTCTAAATGTTGTACCATGATCCAGGCGTTGGGATTGTTACTGAATGGATCACTTCTCTCCAGGTCAGCTTTGTGTATTTTCTTTTCGTCTCGCTGTTTTTGTTTCACTGCAAATTCTTCATCAACCGCATCCTCGCTCTTCTCCGGTTCTGTTAAAAGTACTTTCACCGTTTGCCCCTGGAGACATGTCTCGACTTTCGGTTCTTCGTTGGCGGCCTCTTCGTTGCTGACTCGAACTTCTTCACCACTGGTTTTCGGCTCGGTTTTATCTTCGGATTCACGTTCAGAAACTCGCATTGCTTCGGCATCTTCCGTTTTGGGTTCGGTTTCTTGGTCGACTTCTGGCTCAAAGTCTCTTGATTTCTCTTCCTCGGAGTATTCTTCGACGTCACCAGTCTTGTGATTATTTTGTTGTTCAACTGCCGACTCCATGACTTCGGTTTCCGAAGATTTTACGACATCTTCGGCTTTTGGTTCTGTTTTGTGCTCTCGTAGTGATTCGCTGACTTGTGATGTCTCGGTTTCCGAAGATTCTACGACATCTTCGGCTTTTGGTTCTGTTTTGTGCTCTGCTTGTGATTCGCTGAATTGTGATGTCTCAGCTTCCAAAGATTCTTCAGTCTTGTGTACAGTTGTGGACTCGGTGACTTGTAATTTCTCGGGTTCTGAAGATTCTTGAGTATCTTTGGTTTTCGTTTCTGCCTCCTGCTCTGTTAGTGGTTCGCTGACTAATGATGTCTCAGCTTCTGAAGGTTCTTCGGTATTGTGTACAGTTTGTTGTTCAACTGTGAACTCGACAACTTGAGTTGTCTTGGTTTCGAGAGACTCGCAAGGTTCTTCGGTTACTGACTCTGTATTAAATTGTGGCTCGGTCTCTCGTGTTGTGTCGGCCTCCGTAGATTCTTCGGCATCCTGGTCGACTGCTGACTCGCTGGCTTCTGATTTTTCCGAATACTGTTTGGCATCTTCGGTTATTGGTTCTGTTTTGTATTCTACTTGTGGCTCGGTCTTTTGTGATGTGTCGGCTTCCGAAGACTCTTCGGCATCCCGGTCGACTGGTGACTCGCTGGCTTCGGATTTTTCCGAATCATGTTTGTCATCTTCGGTTATTGCTTCTGTTTTGCATTCTACTTGTGGCTCGGTCTCTCGTGTTGTGTCGGCTTTCGAAGATTCTTCGGCATCCTGATCGACTGGTGGCTTGCTGGCTTCGGATTTTTCCGAATCGTGTTTGGCATCTTCGGTTATTGGTTCTGTTTTGCATTTTACTTGTGGCTCGGTCTCTCGTGTTGTGTCGGCTTTCGAAGATTCTTTGGCATCCTGGTCGACTGGTGACTCGCTGACTTCGGATTTTTCCGAATACTGTTCGGCATCTTCGGTTGTCGCTCCTCGTTTCTGGTCGACTGGGACTTGTGGTTCGGTGACTTGTGACGCCTCTTTTTCCGAAGATTCTTTTTCATCTTCGGCTTTTGGTTCCGTCGTGTCTTCGCGGTTTGTTTCGGCCGCTTCCAGTAACTCAGTTTCCGAAGATTTTTCTTCGTCTCCAGTGTTCGGTTCCGTTATGCCTTCCGATTTTGTATCGGCTACTTGAGGTTTCTCCGTATGCGAAGATTCTCCTTCCTGGGTTTGTCGCAATTCTTCGTCTTGGGGCTTGGGTTCGGTTTTGTGTTCCGCTGCTGCTTCGTTAATCGATGAAACAACAATTGCGGATACAATTGTGAGGTCGGAGTCATACGCTTCCTCATCGGTGTCTTCTTCTTCTTCTGTCATATCGTCATCACTCGTGGGCCTTTCACTGGAGCCAGCCTTGTCACCAGTGCTTGATTCGACGTTTTCTTCACCGTGAACGCAGTTTTCTTTACCAATCTGCCCCTCTCTCTTCTCCATGACGTCAACCAACTCATCTATGACCGTTTTCATTTGCTCACGATAAACTCCCTGAGCTTCGCTCGATGTTTCGTCTTCGTCTTGCGTGTCGTCGCGCGCGATCGGCTCGTGTGAAATTTCATCTTGAACACCGCCTTCTTTGTTTTCTGTTTGCTCTTCCTTACTGTTCTTTTGTTTCGAGAGTTCATTGTTTGCTTGAGGATTAAACTCATCAGCACACTCATCTTTCTCTTTGGTGAACTCTTCAACAGTTTGGTCGTTAGCGATTGCCTCTTGTTCTTCATCTTCGTCACTTTCTAATTCGTCGTAATTTTCACTATCTGCGTCGTCTCCTTCACAGTTTTCGTAGTCTTTTTTCGTCCTTTTCATGGCTCGAATGCGTCCAATGTTCTCTAAATCGCTCGTCTTTCTCTTCACTGCATCGAGCGAACCTTCTTCTTTTGTCGTCTCGGCTGTTGTTGTTTCCTCTTCTGTGGCTTGTTTCGGCTCAGAATTTTCCCCTTTATCTGACTGCTCCATTTTCTTCTCATCTTCGTCGTTCTTGTTCACGATATTTTCATTTTCTTGTGCCTTTTTCTTCCCCTGCTGAGATTTGTTATTCGGAGACAAACGCTTTCTAAATGAGCGCAAAATTCTTGATTTTCTGTTTTTCTTTGTAGAAGCTTGGCTCGTTTCTTCAGCTCCACCTGTTGCTCCTTCGTTAGCCTTTATTTCCGGGCTGCTCATTTCTTCCTTGTTAGATTCGTCTTTCATTTCCGCTGCTCCTGACGTTTCTTCCATTTGTAGATCAGCTGTTTCCGCTGCGTTTAAATCGCTTTTATCTTCAGTTTTAACCGTCTTCTCTTCCAGTAGAACACCTTCCATAGCGCTGACATCATCACTTTTGCTCGCGGAATTTTTCTCGCTTTTATTTAATTCAGCGTTCAGTTCATCTTCGCTTTTCGACGATTTCTTCTTCTTAGAGTGTTGCTTGCTTCGCTTTAGGCCAAGAAATGATCCTTTTCTTTTCACATTGCCAGCACCTTTTCTTTCATTTTCTTCGGCTCTAGCGTCAAAACTTTCTTTGGTTAAATCGCTGTTGTCAAGAGCAGCAGGTTCATTTGACGTAGCGTCGATGTTTTGACTTCTCTCACTTCCAGATCCTTCAGCCCTAACCGGACTTTCCTCTTTAGCCGACTCTTGCGTTTCGCTATCGGGTGATTCATCTTCCTTACTCTTCATTGCAATATCCGGTCTCTTCTTGTTGCGTCCAAAGCTCGCAAATTGCTTTAATTTCTTTCCTTTGTTGCCTTTGTTGATTGGTCTTTCTTGTACTCCCTCGGGGGACTTGTCAAACTCTTTGGTTTTCATGTCCACAAAGATTGCACCAAGTTCGGTTTTCGCCGCCTCATCGTACATTTCCTCTTGTTGCTGCTCGCTTGTTTCGCTTTCCTTCTCCGCGGCTCCCTTTGTTTCTACTCCAGAACTTTCACCTCCGCCTTCCATGTCCTGAACAATTTTATCTTCGCCGTAGGAGAGCCTGCCTTTCGAAAATCTTTTCGAGCCGCGGAGAAACGTCAAAGACGACCGTTTGGTTTTCTTGCTGCTGTCAGCTCCATCTTTTTCATTTGCTATGTCACTTTTGACGTCTTGCTTTCTGTCGGTCGAGTCTTGAACCAATTTGGGATCTTGTGGAACATCTTTGTTTACAATCTGTTCGTTGTTTTTGTCCACTTGTTCTATCCCATCAGCTGCCATTTCGTCGCCGTGTTGTGTACTTCCTTCCTTCCCTTCTTTAGAAATAATTTGTCTCTTTTCTCCAATATTTACCATGGAATCTCCGTCATTTTCTTCGACGTTTTGTTCATTACCAGGCGAAGTACCAGCGGAACATTCCTGGCTTTTACTCTCTAAATTTTCGTTGAATTTCGCTCGGCCGAACTTTTTGCTTCGTTTGCGCTTTTTCTTCCCTTCCTTTCCAGGGTTGCTTTTGGCGCTGTCCAATGGCTTGCCTAATCCAGTCGATTTTGAACTGTCTGCCATTTTCAAGGATCTTCAGGACGTTCTCTTCGCTTCAGTCGCGTTACCAACTTGTTCCCTGCAAAAGTGAATATTTTAGTTGAAAGAAAAATGTTAAATAGGTCTACAAATCAAGGAGGTGTCAAGCTATTCAATCGTAGTCACGTGGTGTTTTGTGCACGTGAAGTTACAAATTTCCACGAGAAATTTAGCAAAACTCGTGTTCTTTTAACTCCCTTTCCTTCAATTCAATTTTCATCCTTCCAAAAAAGCTTTATTTTACGGAATCAGTTATGAATTAAAAGAGCTGCGTTATAAACTGGTATAAGCGACCAATGGGAATTGTTTTTTAAGGCGGTTCAAAGTCTATTCCACAAGTTTGCAGAGTGCGAAGGTGACACCTAACCTCGGAACCTTTCAGTGCGGCACGCGCGCGTGTGAAATTTGCATGTGAAAACAGCGTGATCTGCGAGATCAAAACAAAAATTCTGTGGTGTATGCGAAGCGGTTTGAATAAATCGTCGTACTATTAATCTTGAAACTAGAATTCAAGCTCCATTTCCGGCGTAATTCGCCGATTAAAGAGCGAAATATGCGTGCGAGAAAGAAAGAATCGGGCGCAATTCATAATATAATTTTATCACGACACGACCGAAAAAGTATCAACGTCTTAATTCTCCTTACAACTGCAATTTGTCGATGAGATGACAAGTATAGAGAAAAAAGAAGTTAATCTGTTATGTCGAATTGTTTGAACTTCGGACTGAGTATAATAAATAACCGTTTGAACACTGTGTTCATTGTGCGTTCCCGATGTAAAATGGCTGAGGTCTCAGTGCAAACAGTTCGACAAACTATAATTCAGTTTTCGTATGAAAATATTTCGGAATAGTGTATGGCTAAATTCGTTTTATGGCACTGTCTTTTTTTTTTGTTACTAATTGTACGTCAACAAATCAGTTTGGCCTCACACTGTTCTCTGAAAAAAGTACAAGATATCCATGAATATTATGCCATAACAAATTTTTTGTCCTTCCAATACTGACTACCAGACTCTTGTCTGTCCAAAGCGCATAAGAAACTCCAGGTACCTTTTCACTTGTCCAAAAAAGCAGAGAGTGGATTTCTGTATCTAGATACTCGATTGCTGACTGTAACCTTATTTTTTTAAACATTTCAAAACAACGACTCAACGGTTGAGTTTATAAGACATGTTTCCGATACTTTAATATCAATCGCCAGTTCAAGGATGTTTACAAATTTTTGACCATGTATATAGCAGAGAGTAAGGAAGTGCTGATTATAAATTGCAGAAATAATAACTGATTGTGAATAACGTGATACGGATACAAATCTGTGAAAATATTACATTTTTTTAAATAATTCGTTATTAACCGCAAAACAACGATCTTACTAAAAATATAGTAAAAAGAGACAACGAATTTTACAATTAATGTAAAATCCCCAAAATGCGAATTTTGCAATTTTTAATATATAACTTAAGTATTGTGTCAAATTTTCACATTTACTGTGTTGCATTGTGTAAATGTCAAAATTTTACATAGAACAAAATTAGCGAAGTGCAAATAAAGTGATACGGATACAAATCTATGAAATTGTGATACAATACTAAAGGGAAACAAGAAAATACTTCTATGAAAAACAAAAAGCGTAGTGACGATGACATGGAGATGAAAATTAAAGTAAAAGTGGAAAGTCCATCTTGGACTCGGCTCACACGATTTCCACTGACAGACTTAACATTAAAGAAGCTCTTCATATTGAAGGGAACGACCCGCACTGAACAAACAACTTAAATATGTTTTTCTTTTTTTTTTTTTGCTTTTTGTTTTGTATCTCATTTCATATAAGTATTTCGTTGTATCCTTTAGTATTATATAATCACTTCACAGATTTATGTCGCTATCACGTCATTTGCACAGTTGATTTGCACCCTTCAAAAGCTCTATTTTCACTGGACCCTTATAACCTGCAGCTGCCTTGTTTTTTAGGGTTAGGAACATTGTTCTGTTGTTCGTTCTTTTGTCCTTCCGACCAACCATGTAAAATTTTTTAAATGGTGCAGGTCGCCCGCCATTTGCAATTCGCTAATTTTGTTGTACTACGTAATATTTTCACATATTTGTATCGGCATCACATTTCATCACGTTTTTGTATCAGCATCACGTTTTTTCACAATTAGCTAAAATTTCTACTTTTTTTATTTAACACACCCTTCTTTCTGCTTTTCGCATAGTCAAAAATTTGTAAAACATCTTTGAACTGACGATGTATACTGAAGTATCCGAAACATGTCTTCCGGCTAAACTCAAACGACGTCTCGTTGTTTTGAAATGTTTAATACCTATTCTACTGCTTCGAAAATTCGGTAACTTTTTGTTTTGTTTTTGTTTTTCTTAGCTTTGTTGGGGCCCCCGGCGTCACTTACAAATACAGTAATATCAATACATTTATCCAGGGGAAACTCTGACTTGTTCGCATAGGCCATTCTATTCTCGATGGGGAGGGTGTAACTCTTCGCGTTAGGCGCCATATTGGATTGCTCAAAACACAAGGGACTAAGAATTAACCACTTATTTACAAGCAGAACTTTTTCTTAGCAATACCTCGAGAAAAAACGATTATAATAACTGTTGTTTGGTCAAACCTTTTTTACAGGATTTACCCTCTTTTCTGAGGAGTCGCCTACTGGAGCGAATTCTTATCAGGGAAATCAACTGCTCTGATTGAAAGGTCGAATGTCCGTCTTCAGACAAGTCTACAATTTAATGTATCTAGCGAAGCCGTGAGAGCAAATTCCAGACACATTAAGGCAAATAAGCTTACTTTGTACATACCGCTAAAACAACTTGAAAAACGTGTGATGTTCCTCTCGCGGGATGTATCATTCGCTCGCAAAGGCGGAATTCTTTTTTCTTTCTTTTTTTTAGCCCTGAAACAAATCACGAAAATAAATAAACACGTGTATTCCACCAGACCAGACCAGTTCAAATTCTCCATGACTCTTCCAAGGCGAAGGTCGAATTCCCCTACCCCCACCCCCCTCACTTCCCCCCCCCCCAACCCGCTTGGAAGGGCTACCGCGCCAAACTCTCTTTTTCGGGGTATGCTCGGGGGGGGGAGGGGGGATGCATATGTTTTGAGTTGATCGGCTCATTAAAGCGGCCTTCACACGGCAAACTAAAGTTGGCAAACTCGTGTTGGCGACCTTCAAAAAGTTGGCAAACTCGTGCCTTCACACGTCAAACTCGCGTCAAATCACAAAACGCTAAATTTGCAACATGGCCGACGTAGTGCAGGGGCACTCACGAAGAGTTGCCGCTTGTGTCTTGGTCCTATTGTATGTTAATCGCCGAAGAAGAAACAGAAAGCGCTGGAAAAATAGAAACGTTTGGACAAAACCTTATATCAGTAGAAATCCCACCCTTGGAGCGTACAACACGCTCGTCCAAGAGCTTCGCGCGGAAGATGCTGCGGCATTCAAAAATTTTTTTGCGAATGGATCAAACTTGCTTGTTTTTGTGTCTTTGTACGCTGCGGACAAAACGTCCCACAGATCTGGACAGTTTTGAACTTCCTCGATGAATTGAAAATTTGCATGTTCGTCTCCACGTCCGTCCGCCATTTTGTGAAGTGTCACGCAAATCACGTGAATAGAGCACGTGTTTTGATTGGTTGACAGTCACCAACACACGTTTGCCAACCGTTCAACCGTCAAATACGAGTTTACCAACACGAAAAAGTTGGTGAAAAAGTTGGCGAGAATAGAGGTTAGTTTTATTTGTCGCCAACAGTTTGCCAACTTGTTTGCCGACTGTTTTTGTGCCGTTCACACACACCAATTTGAGTTTGCCAACTTTAGTTTGCCGTGTGAAGGCCGCTTAAGTGATTTGCGTTTAATCGATTTACCGCGATTCATTCCAGGACATTTCGACCGGAATTTTTTCAAGTTTTCATCAGCGGAAACTTGTTACCACTCCAAACTGGCCGTCTAACACTTCGTACAATTTGTAACTTCTCCCGTTTCCAGTCTACTATCACGTGATCAAAGTCCACAAAATGAAATCCATTTTGCTTCACCGTGGTTGTTTATGGGTGTTTGCAAGATCAGCGTGGAATAATGATAAGGTTTTTTTTACAAAATGCCATCTGGCAAAGACGGCGCTTCCGTCAACTGGTCAGCGCTTAATTACGCCCTCGTTATTGCCAAGTACCACATTTTTAGCACTAGTGTTTGCAATGGCATTTTAAACTTTGAAGGCTTTGTTTTACGCCTGAAAAACAAAATCTCTGTTATGCGAACATTAGCAGTTCCAAATAATAAATTAGAACAATTTGTTCAATCCTGGGCCCCTGTGTTTTTGTAATTTGTATGCACGTGTTTCTCTGTTCGTGAAGAATGCTGTGTAAAGACTTGTAAATAATTTTAGTTTCAAACTTCACGTGCAGTGTGTATTTATATGTAAGTGTGTGTATGTGTTAATTCCGTAAAGTGTCTGAAAGTCCATGTAACCGGGTTAAGCTTTAAGCGTTATCTTGTAACTTAACTTGTATATATGTATCTCGTAAGTTAGCAGGTTTTATTTTGTATTTGTAAGTAACGTTTTCAATCATTGAATTAAAAACAAAAAAAAACAAAAACAGTCGCGGCTATATAGAGGCCACGCGGCTCTCGCTACTCCGGTTGGGCTGACACGTGCTTCGCTCAAATACAAATACACAGTCACATTTTTTCACCACAGTTTATTTATTCACAAGATTGATTACATAAACAAGCATAAGCACGCCTTTCTTGGTAAAGCCGATCACTAAAAAACAGTAATCTCATCGAATGTTGAATGATTCAGTCAATTATTCAAAGTCAAGATGATATGCCTAGCATAACGCAATACTAAAATCATTTCCGTCCAAAAGCTTCCAAACAATGGTTAAAAATGATCAAACGTTGTCGTAATTCAGTGATTTAAATAAACTCTATTTTTGTTGTCTTCATGGCAAGCAAATAAAATGTTTGCGACTGCAAATTTATGTTTAGTTTTTTATAATATGTCCTTCAAATTAAGTAACCAATTTGATTTCTTTGAGAAAAACAAATGAAGAATAGAGCTAAAACCATTTTAAAAATTTAACCAATTTAATTAGCTTGACTAGGGCCTACTCTAAGGTGCATGCGAAATTATGAGGATTGAAAAAAGCTCAAACAATATTTGGTTAAAGCGAAAGCCAAACAAAATAATCATTTCAAGCCAATTGCACTCACAGCAAACACGTGAACAGAACTCCACGTCATTATGCAACATTACATTCAAGCGCGGGAAACATTTCTGTTTCGTGATTACCGATTGGCTGAAAAAATGCCCTTAGTATGTCCGTTCTGATTGGTACGGACACGCAACGACCCTTCACCCTTTTATTTTTAACTGAAAAGCACAGCAATTTTGAAGAGCCAAATCAAATACTTGAAGCTTACTTCAGTTTGAAGGTCATTCGCGAGCTCTTATTGAAACGAAATTAATCTTCGTTTGAAATGGACTCTGTATGAGTCGTGTGAACTTTAGACTCTTCCTCGGGTTTGCTTAGCCGTTTCCTTTTCTTCACCTGAATGTTGAAACACTGCGGATATCGCTTGATTAAGGAGGAAACAAAATACAACAAAAGCTGCCTAAAGGCGTCACTGGCCTTACTGACAATAAAACTCCACAAACGAATTAGCTTAGCGGGACTGAAGTCACGTACAGACAGGCAAATTTCAAAATGAGAAAATGAGGAAAATGCGGCAACCCTAGCTCTGTTCAAACTGTTAAATGCAAGCCCCATTATGGGACTTGTCTTCTCCGCTACTAGGTCGCTGTATTCCTCGGGATTCGGGATTGTTACGACCAAAGAGTTAACGTCGGGGAAAGTCTCTTGACTAAACATGCCGGCAGGCTCTTGAATGTTCGTGGTAACATCTGAAATCACGTCTTTTGGAACGGCATCTTTAAGCAGCACGAGAAATGCTTCCTTCTCTTCCTCTACAGACCTGACGCTTTCAACGATCAGTTCGTTTCCGTCTTTGCTGCATCCTGTAAAATCGATGGCTGTCTCAAAAGTCACCTTGTTTGACTTTGGTGTTGCATTAGACCCTTCTGGGAGGAAACATTGTGCAGCTGAATGCACTCCTGGCTTCTCTATGGCTTTGGATTTCCCAAACGGCAATCTTCGGCGTGTTTTTCTCGGTTTTTCAATTTCGATTGGTGCCACTGGGGGTATGCCATCAGACTCGTCAGCTGTTTCTGTACCGGGGCGATTTCCATCGTCTGCTTTGTAGTTATGAAACTTCCAATCTTTTGGGAATCTAACCGAAGGCAGTCTTCTGTGTTTCTTCTTCTTCGTTGTAGCAGGATCGTCGGCTTTTCTCTGATCGCGTTTCTTTTTTAAGACGCCACCAAACTTTGGGGACGCACCTTCAGACATGTTCCGCGTCTTGCTGAGCTTGAAAACTCACCAGTTGAATTCTGAACTTTACTGAACAAGTGTTGGAGCTTATAAAACACACGAAAATGACACTTGAAGTGGATTATTCGTTATGTACTCTCTTGTGTCTCTCCCAGTATTGTTTACTTATGAAAACAAAGCGGACTTTATATAAGGAAAATTAGTGGTTCCGATCAAGGTCCAAATTTCATCCTTATTCGACTCCAAAACACAAGCTCAACACAAATTACAAAACCTTCGAAGTTTCTCACCTCTAGAATAATAAGATCAATAATTATTTATTAGTCTATTTATTATTTTGTTCACATATCATTTGAGCTTTTGAAACTCACGGCTTTCACTGTCAATTTTTCGGATTTTGGACCTGTGCGGTTTTCACCGTCAAGTTTAGAAAGAGACGTGAGTGGACTTAAATTTTCACTGCGTGATTTAGCAGATGATGACGAGATCAAGTACAGAATATCCATACAAAATCATAAATCGACGCCACGTGAATTAAAAAAAATAAGGTTGTCGGCTCTAAGAGGACTGCAAATTCAAACCTAAAATATGCTCAGCGAAAGAAACAGTCTTGTTTCCGGAAGACACTTGCGCTATATCTTATGGTGTGTATGGACATTTCAAAGGGGGGTGGTTTTCATAGATCTCGCTCAGTTAAATCGGCTAATAAGGTGGATTAATTTCAGTCCGCAAGAAACAGTTTTTTTGCTTCGAGTTACTCATATACAAGGACTGTACAAGAAAAATCAACAGTAACATAGAACACGCGAAAACTTGCACAAACAGCAACATTCAATTGATTTTAAAAGCAGTTGGAAACAATAGATTTGCAGGAAGGATTTAAGCGGGAGTTGTTTTTCAAAGAAAGTGCACGATGGAAACACGTGAGGAAAGGGGAGAAGGTAGAATCGTGTGAGCAGTGAATGTGTACCTTGAACCTGGCAATTGAAGTGAATGACTCATAATTTATAAATATTCCTTATTGTAGAAAGACAATGGACTTTAAGCAACGAACATTACGAGTTATGTAAATGTCTCGTGTTTGTGTACAGTAGATTGGCAGGGATGTGATGACAGATCCCCAATAGCGGGCTATATACGGATTGTCTGTGTTTATGTATAAAACTGCTTTGGTTACCGTAGAATTCCGCAAGGAACGCCCCCCCCCCCCCCCCCCGCTCCCTCTTCCCCCGAAAGTAACATTTTTTTCCAATTTATTAAGGATCATAAACATCTACTGAATAAAAAGAACCTTAGAAAGATGTACCCCCAATACCAGAGTACGATTCCGTGACGTTTTCAAATGGCTATCCGTTTTACATTTCACTCGTAATTTTTTGTTCAAAACTTTCAGTCGACCCCAGTATGGTGTGACGGAGAGAGGTTTGACAGTTACAAATTAAACCCCTAGAGGTAACAAGACTTTGCCTGTTACCCTTAGCATCTACATGTGCAGATTTTTAGCCTTTGAAAACTGTGAGTCATTGTGAGCGTAGAGCTAGGGACAAATTCTGTTCCAGGCGTTAAGACGTCTTAAATCAACGAGCTGAAGATGGCAACTACGAAACGCGCGCTTGCAGTATTACACATTTTAAAAATTTTATTAGCACTCGCTAGGAACAGACTGCAAGGCAAAGAGGTGGTATTGTAGATATCCAATCAGCAGTGTAAACATAAACATAGCATCATAAAAAGAAAATGAAAAGGCTAGTCCCATATATGGAATTGGTAACATGTTATCTCGGAGCGAAATGCACGCCGTGATATCTGAAACCTGAACTTGGCTATAAATGTGTGCAATGAAGGTCTTTCTGCTATGTTGTCAAGCCCAAACAAAGGCGAACGAGTCGGATCTTGCAAAATATATCAGTTATAAATAGGAATCTATGCAGTCGGCGAGAGGTTTGCCTGGATCCTCCTTATCTCATTACATACAACCAAACTTGGGTTGTACAAACGCTCTGTCTAGCTGGAACTCTGATCAAGACTTTCATGCAGTAAAAGGCTATAAAAGCTTCGAAGACTTAAGCTGATATCAAAAAGCCCTCTTAGGTAGTCTGCAGAACAAGCGTTAAGGCTGGTTTCCATATGATCGCAGATCGCAATAAGGTCTGCGATCCTGCGATCGTGATCGCAGACGATCGCAGAAGATAGAACCATGTTCTATCTAAAGGCTGGTTTCCATATGATCGCAGATCGCAGATCGCAAACAATCGCAATTGATCGCAGACGATCGCAGGAGATAGAACATGGTTCTATCTTCTGCGATCACGATCGCAGGATCGCAGACGATCGCAGACCTTATTGTGATCTGCGATCATATGGAAACCAGCCTTTATTTTTTAACGTGCACAAAAGAAAATATTATTTTATTATTTTCTTTTGTGCAATATTTTCTTTTGTGCACCTTACATTTAAAATTGGGGTCAAGTAGACTGTTGACCTAAACAACAACAGACAACAAAAGAACGCGAGCCATGTGGTTTACGAGAACTAACATTTCGTAATCGTCCTTGCTCCGTTAACCGGGAAGTGCATAAAACTTCTCATTTATACTTCCTCTACTAAATCTATTGAAGGTTGCAGAGTTGTTGTTGTCTCCAAGGACATTTTTTCCGTGCTGTTGAGCCGTTAACGTATGTTTTCGTGGGAGCTTGCGGAAGATAGGACCGGTATACACCGTCCATACAAAACGCTGTGATTGGTTGGAGATTTGGGGGTGTGTTTGGGGACGGACTAGCATGAACAATGGTGTGTTGCGCGTTCGCCTTGCGCTTTCTTCCGCGCGTCTAAAAAACGAGAAAAACTAAAATCACGCCTCAGTGTTCTGCAGGCTACAAAATCCATGACCGGTCTCGCTCCCTGTGACGGGAAGAGGAGAAGAGACTCTGGGAGCGTGATTGCCGGATAACGTGATTTCCGGGAAAAAAAAAATTTTGTCATCACGGGATTCCCCATACAAACCCTCTGTTTGCCGTGAAGTGGCAGCAAACCAGTTTTGCAGGCCTAAGAAAACACGAAGGATTTTGCTGGGGATTTTTGCTTTCACGAATGAGTCAACAGAGTATAAGTATGTTCCTTTACAGAGGGCCAAACTATTGTTAAAAGATGTTTCATTTATAGAGGCGCCATGTTATGTAATAGAATGCCTCTCGTGCCGAAAAGCAGGGCTTGTACTGTCGAGAATATCAGAGTATCGGTGCGATTATAAAATTCGCTGAAACTTCTGAAACACAACGTTTAAAGTGATCTACTAGCGTGCACAAATGTCTGTAGGCCGCGTGACTCGTAGAACTTGTGAAATGAAACTATAATTATAAAGTGTACTGAAATAAGAATGTGGGAGTGCTGTGAAAGGTGAAATCCTTATAAATCAGGAGAATATATTGATAAGGAGTCGTTCCAACCTCAGTATTCTTTGCCTGTTGTGAGGAGTGAAAGCCTTATAAATCACGAGTTTTTATTTGAAGGGTTCCACCTTCACAGAACTCACACTTAATGATTTCATTTCACTTTTAAAATGTCACTGAATTACTTTTGTTTTTGGTAGTTTTGTCGATTCATAGAATCATTGTACTTGAGGGAATTATCGTGTATAAATAATAAAAAGTACTTACCTTTCTGAAGCGACTTGCTCAATACTGTTGCGTGAGATGGCAGTGAATCTTTCCTGCTTGTACTCCTGTAAACATGACGTGTCAATTAAATTAAGTCGCGAAAAGAAATGCGATTTTCCTGTCAAAGTTCGTTACTTGACACGAAACGAGCTTGTGACAAGGATGTGCACGGACAGGACGACAGCGTCAACGAAAAGGCAACTTAAACATTACATTCGTGTTTTCTGAAAAAATTCGCAATAATTTCTTCTCATTTAGTTTGTGCAATATGGCCGAACTATCCAGGAGATATAATATAATGCGGTTAGGGGTGGCTTTAAAGTTCAGAAAGAGAAATGAAAATTTTAAAATCATCATGCGTTCACGTTCTCCATAAAGCATTGCGTGTGGTCCGAGTGTCACGTTGTTGTCCGATCCATGGTGCGTGCACGCGCGTGTATGGTTCGCGCACGTTTTGTGTGCACGATGAACAGCAAATTTAGTTTACTGAAGGAACTTTCTGGAAAATAGCCCTTACATACCGTTCAGAGTGTTGAATTTCCACTAAAAAAAAGTTGTCCTACATTAATAAATTTTATAACAGTAGAACTTTGTCAACTTTTAAAATACAGCGTTGTTTACATTCCACCCCTGGGACAAAGAATCACCTGGTTGAGCAACCTGCACACGCGCGTCAGTGCATTTCCAAGGGACAGCTTTGTCCTAAGCATTGTTTGTTTACAATAGCCCTTTGTTGGCTTAACAATAGACAATAGGTTAGCAAATTATTTCAATTTCAATGATGTGTATTTAATGAGTTTTAAATAGTGTAAGGCTTGGTGGCATTTTTTGCTTCGTTAGAATTTAGTAAAAGATAGTTAATTATCTTGAAATCATCTCTCTTTTCAAAAATTCCAAGCATTACATTATTAGTAAATCCCGCACGTTAAAAGGTAAAAATCCTGTAGTTACACGTAGTTACAATCTATAGAACCTAAAATATAATTCACAGTCCGGGCGATCCAAAGTACAAACATGAGGGTTATCGAATGGTCCCATTCAATTTAAAAGTGCTCGCAAAATTTGGCCTTTGCTCGAATTGCTCGCAAAAATTACACGAGTGCTCGCTTGATCGTGCTCGCAAAATTTTTGCAACTGCTCGCATTCTTGTTAACATGTGCTCGATTGCTCGAAATTTCGATAATTCTCCTTTGCAGTTACTTTTTATACGTATATAAATGATAGGGTTAAAACAAAAAGGTTTAAACATCCTTACCTCTTGCTTCACTCTTTCTTCAACAGTTCAGCCTGTAACTATTGTTCTGTTTTGGAGGTGTCAGCCAGATTGTTAGCTATTACTTGGCACAAAACATTTATCCTATTAATAAAAGAGAGATTCTGGCTAGAGGAAAATTTACGAAATACTCGAAGTGCTCGTTGCTCGCCATCTGTATTTTTCTAAAGTGCTCGCTGCTCGCAAGAAAAATTTGATAACTGCTCGTGCTCGCAAAAATAAACATACCGCTCGCATGCTCGCAAAGACCATTCGATAGCCCTAACATGTATACATGAAACATTTTGAGTTGAAAAGCGTTGGAAAAAAGTTCATGGCACAAGTTAAAACTCAAAACAATTTGAAAATTTGACTTTTGCTTTGAAACAATTCTCCTTCTTTTCACGTATACAGTCGACTCCAGATAACTCGAACCTTCAAGCCGGGAAATTGAATATGGTTCGAGTTATCGGAAGTTCGAGTTAAATTATATAGAAAATGCCCGGGGGGGGGGGGGTACTTGGGTTCAGTTTTGCCGTGTATGTTCCGCTGGCCTCTCAGAGCCCCTGCCCCATTATAGTCTATTTTGTGGCCAATTATAGACCCCATCTTAGTCACTTTTTGGGAAAATGTAATTTTCGCGATCCCAACTAAGTCACTTTCTATTTATGCATCTACTTTCAAGAACGGAATGTAATGCGAGGTGATTGTTACATTTAATAAACAACAACTTTCTGAACTTTTTAACCGAGACCATTTTGAATCCCTACTTAATATAACTTTCTTACCCCAAAAATCCGAAAATGTGCGACCCCCTTCTAGTAACTCTATTAAAAATGCAACCCCATTCTAGTCAATCCACTCGTGAAAATGCGACCCCATCCAGCGGCATATCCCCATTAGCCTCTTATAAGGAAGTACCCCCACCCCCCCCCCCCCCCGGAGAAAATGGCCTGAAAGGAAAGGAAAATTGGTTCGAGTTAGCGGGAGTCGACTGTACATATAAATTACGCCGATCCAATGTTAATTATATAAATAGTTTCTGACCAAACACACAGACACAATAGACCAATTTTGATATATTAAAATTCTATCTTGGCTACGACGCTAAGAGGAATAAAATCAAAACCAAGGAAATTAATTATTCATCTCTGAGCCTCAACATAATTTCTGTTGGGTCATTCCCCTAAGCCTCGTAGCCAAGCTAGAATTTTAATATATCGAAATAGAAAACAAAGACAACTCACGCCTCACTTCCATTCAATGGTCAGGTCACTAAGAACACAAACATTCGCGCGGCAAGCTCTCAAGATTTGTTGTGTGAGGTAAGTTAATGTCCAGTTTTCATCCCTATGAATCCCTATAAGCCCGAAATAATGTGCCTTATAACGCCTTTAGTCTAACGTGGGTTCGAAATTCGTTATAGTTCGCGTGAAAATTAGACCCGTGAATGTTAATGGACATACAAGCGCAAAGGTGTTAGTAACACGACGCTTACAACAACAACAAAACTTTATTAAAGCACAAGCAGATAAATTCATTCAAATATTCTTCCACCCGCATGTAGTTAAAAAAAAACGAGACGGACGATCTGCCGATTATAGACGTTTCCTTCTGTACTAAAGCTGGTATTTTTCTCATTTTTTGATGGGCTTCGTAAAACATCGCGAGAATTTTACCCCAGAAATATTCTGAACATCTTAAATGGCGTCCACCAAAAAATGCCATGACAAGAAAAGTTAACTCTCTAGAAAACCTACTCCGATGGCGTGAATTTTCATTACAAAATCTTGCACACACTTTCAGGTTCAACCTCCTTGTACGAAGAATTTTTCATTCTCAAATAAAATATGCGCCTCGCATCTTCCTTTTCAAAAACCTCAGGGTCCAGATCTATGACTGTCCATTCGCCGATCGATGAAAAAAATACCGGGCTTTCGGAAATTCCCGCTTCATCTTTAGCACTCGTGCGATATACCTCCGCACTCTTCGCTCTTCGCCATAACTTTGGTCTGACTTTGGTATTGTCCTCCTCTTTCCTTCCAAAGTAGCAGTTTGGTTTCTGCTTCTTGTAATTGATTCGTCCGTCCGACTTGGCTCTAACATTTAAACTCACGTATTCGGAATCCTCTTCAGATTTCTCGACGCCACGGTTCTGTTTCTCGGGTTTGCGTGCGATCTGCACAGGAATCAAATCTTTGTTCGTAGTTTCCGTTGACGCGGATGAATCAGGTAGTGTGTTATTGTCCATATCTTTTCTGGTGCTGTGTTTCCCTAAACAGTCTTCGGAAATCAAGTCGTCGGCATTGCGATCAAGAGTTTCCTCCGTCGTGTGTGTTTGCTTTGGATCGCCTTTCGTTTCAGCGCACTTCGTTATTTGGCAGCAAGGACATTGAAAATGGTACGAATCGTGGGTTTGGTTCTCCTTTTTCGTCATTGATTCCACTTCAGATTTTTCTTGCTTTCCTTCAACAAAATAAAACAAAACAATTCGGTTCCGTTGGCATTTTACAAACCTCTTGGGAATTTTAATCACATCAACACAATGAAACTTATAACAATATTTTCAATGTGCTAAAAAATGTCATTCTCCATACTAATGACGAACGTGGAAGGAGTGATATAAATTGAAGTCAAAGCTATGTTAGTCAGTGGAATGTTTAACCATTGGTTGTCAATGTAAAAACCTATCTTGTTCCTAGGGTCTCTCCTCGATTCCTGGGAACGATGTTGTCAAAATGGTTCGTTTTACTGTACATCCCTGCCATTCAGGCTAGTATACAGAGGAAAAAAATTGGCGATGTAATGGCTCGCAGTTTTATTTATTATTTTTTTTTTTCTGTTTTGTGTGTTTGTTTTGTCGTCCAATTTTTTTAATGCGCGTAGAAAATTTGCGAATTCGAAGCAAAGAGATGTAACCGACGTCAAGCGCGGGAAAACGCGTAGCGTGCGAGCAAATCGTGATTGGTTTTGTTTTACTTCTCATTGGTTGAGAAAGTGGCGGGAGTTCTGACAACCAATCACAGAACGTAGTAAAGCACAACCAAAGACACTCAAATCAAAATCGCTCTAAGTTCAAATCAAATCACGCCGACTCAACGACAGGACACAGCCCGAGGCCATCGCTTCTCCACGAGGGGCGTAAAAATAAAAAGGAATACGAGCCTGATAATCGTTTCCTTGCAAGGATGCATTACGGTGCAAATGCGTTGAAGAATTATTGTATTCGCATGCTCAATTAAGGACACTTTTTTCTGCCTTTGGAAAATATTTCGAGTATTTCAAAAAAAAAAGAAAACATGAATAACACACAGATTAACCAAAGTTCCTAGAGTGATTTCTACATCGCTAACGCGTAAAAAAACAGATAATAGTTATATAGACAATTCAAATAAACTACTATGCAATGGACGCGAAGGGGCCTCAAGGGCGAATCCAGGAATTTTTGATAGAGGGGATCCAAACTTTGATTAGGCAAATTACTTATCCCCCACACCTCCGAGTCCCCTTTTCCCCGTCTCCCCCACTCGCGGTTACACGTTATAAGAAACCCCTTACCGTTTACATGAATTCTACTATTAAAGGATGCACCCTTGGAACATCCTGCTTTTGTGCTTGGTAACAAAGGTTGTACAGATGTCATCAATATCAGAAAGCAGAGAAGAGCTCATGTTTCTGTGAACACCGGTCGGACAATACTGCTTTGCGAGCAGAGGTGAGCAGACCACTAGAGGGTACCCCCCAAAAATTACAATTTTGAATATACCTGGAATTTAGTTTAATGGCAAAATGATTTAAAAAAATCTACTAATTGAATAGTGATATGCTATCCTGTCGATGAAAAAATTTAAGTGTCAAACAAGTAGTAAAAGAAACCAAGGGGTCTTATGGGGGAGGGGGGTCCGGACCCGCCAGACCCTCCCCCTGGATCCGCCACTGGGCCTATGTTACGCCACAAAATCTAATAACTAACACAAAATATTGAAACATATCTTATTAAAAAAACGTAGTTTTATACCAAAGTTTAGTAAACAAAGAAATGCATTTGTCCCTTTTCGAAGGCTTTTGTCCATGCAAAAATACTGTTCCGAGGCGCTTTTTCCTGGGTGCGCCATATGAATTTCCCGCTAGCTCACCTATTCACGCTTTCTTCCCTTAAACATGTTAAAAATCAAAGTACCTTTTGGAAATTTTCGAGGTGTCCATCAGTTAACCAAACCACAGTTGCTTTGCGCTAAAAATCACCCATTGGTCCCTAAAATCGCGATTTCGGGACTGAAAAGAACTGTCCCTTACAAAGCCTTATATTTCGAAGAAATACATACCACCCAAAATATTATTACATTTTGTGCTATTACATTTTGCGTTACTTACATGTGTTACATTTGCGTCAAAAGTTATTACATTTTGCGTTACCGACGTTATTTCATTTTACGCCGAAAGTTATTAAAGTTTGTGTCAATATTACATTTTGTGGCGTGGGCCTATCCTCGCTTATATCCCTGCTGCATGTCTCCTAGCATGTCCCGACCTTTAACCGGTCCTACGTCCAACCTTCCTACTAAGTTCTCGCGACTAAGTCTTCCGTCCTCGAGGCTACTGTTGTAAAATACTGAAGCAAATTTGGCAGGGTAATAGCTACCTGCCTTATGATAAGCTGTGAACATCAGCAACGACTTATAACATTTTCGTTCTGATAAAAATGGAGAAAAAGGCAACGGTCAAAAAAATAGAGTCGAGTCCTAGCAACGACCGTGGACGATAATCCTGCTGGTATACGTTGGATCAATTGTTGATCTGATCGGCTTAACAAAACAAATGATAAAAGAAGCAGAGACCGATACAAGTAGAATTACGGTTTAAAGGTTACTATTTCGGCTGGCCAAACCAGCCTTCTTCAGGTACAATGAAAATTTACATTGGGACATACGCTTATATAGCTGACAAATATTTGCGCAATAGCGGTACTCATTAAACTAAATTGATTGACAGTATAAAATATTAAGCAAATGAAATAATAATAATAACAGAAAATAAAAATAATAAAAGGAAAAAAAGCTAGTACATTTCTTCGCGAATATTGAGGCCATGTGGAAAAAGTGTTCTGCCTTTTGAGATTAAAAAGGCTTCCCTGGCCTTACGGATTGGGTCTCGGTTAGAGTAGACTTTTTCTATGGGGATTAATTGCATGTCGTTAGCAGTGTGGTTAGGAGCGGTGAGGAAGTGTTCTGCGGCACCATAGATAACCCTAATACTAAATCTAAACCCACCACAGCCGCAGAACACTTCCTCACCGCTCCTAACGACACCGCCTACGACATGCAATTAAGCCCCATAGAAAAAGTCTACTCTAACCGAGACTCAATCCGTAAGGCCAGGGAAACCTTTTTTAATCTCAAAAGGCAGAACACTTTTTCCACATGGCCTCAATATTCGCGAAGAAATGTACTAGCTTTTTTTCCTTTTATTATTTTTATTTTTTGTTATTATTATTATTTTATTTGCTTCATATTTTATACTGTCAATCAATTTAGTTTAACGTAGTTCTGCTATTGCGCAAATATTTGTCAGCTATATAAGCGTATGTCCCAATGTAAATTTTCATTGTACCTGAAAAAGGCTGGTTTGGCCAGCCGAAATATAGTAAACCTTTAAACCGTAATTCTACGTTGTATCGGTCTCTGCTTCTTGTATCAAAAAAATAGAGTCGAAAATCAGACAGACTGAAAGTTAATTGATAGCCAATACCACGATCATGCGCCGAGCCGCCCACTTGTCGCGTGTAGCGTCGCACGCCGCGACTCGGTCTGACATTTTTTTAAGTGGCTCCGCTAAAAAAATAATAAAGGAATAAGCGACTAAAACTAATTAAGATGTAATAAAAGTTATTTAACAAGGTAAAAATTGTTTAGCATGTTTACAAAAGGTGAAAACATGAAGAAAGAAAAGACTTGCGTGACTTGTGAAACGAAACACTTTTAAGTCGACTACCTCAAAAAAAAAATTACTTCATCGCTTGTTATTGTTAATATAAAGCACAGTTGAATTAGAAAAGAAGATACCTTAATATGTCTTAATATGTCAATTAATGTCCCTGCACCTCCGACGAGCAATTGTGAATGAATATGTAGCTCAGTTATTGAGATATATATACAGTAATCGATAATATTTTCAGAGATTAAATCGAAAACGGAGAAATATCACCTTCATTGTCGAAACTAAATGGCAAGATTTCTTTCATGACGAATATCACTCTACATTTTTGCGATTGAAATATGGCAAGCCAGTTGCAGCAATATTCAATTTCAATTCAAGGATTTGCTACAAATGGCTTGCAATAATTGAACTTTGAATCTATTCAATGCAACAAGTATTTTACGGACTTTCTAGAATTAAATCCAAACTTTGTACCTACCAACCGAAATTTCGTCATAGTTCACACGAGGTCAATACCTTCGGGGATGTGTTTAATATTGGGTCGTTCGATTTGCAGACGTTGTTTTTGATCTTGCAGGATCAGTTTCACTGATGAATTAAACGAGGTTGCGATCCTTACATTTGTTTCAGGAAAGCAATGAAGCGATCTATAATTAATACACAGAAGTTGTATCGTACCTTCGTGAGCAGAGAGTTCCTTCAAACACTCCGTCCCTCGCATTTTCAAGTTACACTGCAAACGCTCCCTTCCTATGATCTCGAAGAAATATTATCTCCGCTTTGTTTGTTTTTTTCAGTTTCTTTCCATGATTCCTCAGCATCATCAATGTATTTTTGAATATTTGCGAATTCGTTCTTCCGTATTACGACTCGTGACTAGTGAATTTGACGTCTATTTGTTTGTACAGGACAACACGAGATATGACTGTACTCTCGATATGACCCGATATGGCTGCTTATTTCATCAAACGTCGAAGCAGCGAAAATAAACCTCTTTTTTCCCAATATGAGCCGTTCACTCACCTTTTGCTTGAGTTTCACCTTCCTCGCGTCAGTTCTGGCGGCCAGTTTAGTATACAGTTAGTCACGAGGCTGTGCAGTTCCGCCTAGCTTGCGGCAAACAGGAAATGAGGCATGAAGTGTCGCGCAACTAGCATTGTTGTACATAACTCGGGGGTCACACAACTGAGGTGATTATTGCCATTCTTGAACATTAATGAACTTAATTATGTTCAGTGCAGTAAACGTAACTTTCTAATATGACCAAATTCAGAGCGATATTTTACAGAATGTTTCAAATCGAACCTGTATAATGGGTGTGTAAGGGGGGATAGCACTGAAAAATACCTCTCTGATGACGCACTTTACTCGTGATCAAAGAGGCGAAACTAAAATGAAGTATAGTATGCTGCTCCTGATTGGCTAGAATCAGTTTTACTTGTCTCGTAACAGGAAGTGTAAACTGGATGTACAAAGTTCAAAGGAAATCCTCCAGTCCAGCCTCATGCCCAGTCCTCCTCGAATGTGACTCTGCTGTTGGGAGAGATTTGTCTCGTGAGTCGTAACTCGCTTCGAACCTAGGATAATAATTTTCAGAATGTCACTTGCTCTCTGCTGGGCCGTGTTACAAAAAATAACGTCAAACTATGTTGGTAAGGAAATAACCCTTTTCTTAGGTATTTGTTTGTTACACTATGAATACTACGTCATTCCGCTTGTTACGTCACCCCCTCGACGTGATACGTTGTCTCACTGATGTTCCTCGGTCCAAAGTTCGTCCATATGACTTCCCGACCATCTGTATCTGCAACTGTTATGTATAATCTACAAGCGTTTGTACCTGTTTTTCCCAGATTGTTGTTTATGTCAAATTTACAAAAACAAAAGGAAATGAGAAGAAAACGATAAGTAACAAAAATTCATTGAAGTCGTATCGAGAAGCGCGCGTGCATATTCCTCCCGCGCTCCGCGAAGATGGGATCTCAGGAAACTCTGACACTGAAATTCCGAAATTGAAAGAATCTTCTTTTACTTGATTTGTAAAATGCAGTCGGCCAGTCCTTTATTACAGGTAAAAACTGACAAATTAAAACTTTGCTGAGATTTTGCTAAAATCACAAATGTAAAATGATACAAATAAAAAACCTAAAAACTATGAAACAGATAAATTCACATGAAAACATTCCCAGCAGCACCTCCGAACAATCTTGTACCCAGTCTCTGCTCTCCTCAGTCAGCAGTAGGCCGACGACCTACCACTGACCAAGGAGAGCAGAGACTCTGGGTACGAGATTGCTCCTCTGTACTAAAGTCTTGTTCAAGTGGAACGCTCCCCCCCCCCCCCCCCCATGGGCTTCCATAAGGTTTCATTACTCGCAGAGTGCTCTATGCATATTCATAAGTAGCTAAGACTTCAATACACCATCAACCACAGCAAACCCTACTTTCAAAATTCCATTTTGATCAGGATTATTGTCAAGCACTTTATCATGAGCCTCTGGTTCAGGAGATTGCATAAAAAAACTCCCCGTGTTATTGACAATAAATAAATACAAATTACTATAAACAGTGTAATTTCCATTGAATAGTAAATTAGAAAAATGTGCTTAAATGGAATTTCTGCTCTCAATCAAAATGAATGATGCAATGCATTTCTTTTTCGTAACTCACATATGTAAGCTAATGCAGAGGCTCGATTTTGTAGTTTTTTTCGTTTAACTTCTTTTGTTATCTTAATTTTTTTTTTTCGTCTCTTCTTTTCTTTTTCTCTATCACTTAGTTGTCTTTTTTTTTTCTCTTTTAACTTAACAGAAAAGTACTTTGTAAAATTCAGATACTGTATAAGTGTAAGTAATTTATATAAGTGTAAGCAACCTAAGTGTATTAGTGTATTTGCGTATTTAAATAAAGCGTGTTATAATAAATAATAATAATAAAAAAAATAAAAATAAAAAAAAATAAACAGTGTAATTTAACACAATTTATTTGATTCTTTCACCATAAAGATACCAGAACTAAATGCTATTTTGCAATTTGTCCCTGCTATATTGTTAATATTATCATATTTGAATACTTTAACATATAATTTCATCTATAATCTACAGAGGAATTTTGTACTATCTTATCCATTCATTCAGAGAACCAAGTATGATGAATTGAATACAATGGGTTATCAACAAATGTAAAACTGACCAATATGGTATATTACAATAAACAGATATGCAAAAAAGACAGAGTCAATAATAAGAACTTAATTAGAGCAAAATTATCAATGAAGATTACATCAACATGATCAAGCACAAGAAAACACGTGCAAATCAGTCACAGCTGGTTTGCATTTAACTTACTGATAAATTGATTGAGAAAAGATTCAGTGTTGTTAAGTAAATCCAACGTAAATGCATTTACAACTCAAAGCAAGTTGTATAATCGAAAAAGCTCAAGACCGAAATTAAAGAACTTGTGTGCAATGTACAGAGAATATATACAATCTGTTAGCTATAGCTACCACAAAACCAAAATTCCTCGCAGCCGACTGCATAACAAATCATACTGCCAGTAGTTAGCCAAACAGCGATTAGTGCAACTGCAGATCAAAAAAGTTAATGTTCTCTGCTAAAACTGGAAAACACATGTTAACATCTAAGTAAAAAAGGAAAATCCTGTTTATACAAGAATCTAATTCATCAACTTGTTCCCAGTTCTTTCTTTGGCACTGCTGTACCATCACATGCTTGGACATACGTGTTACCCTGAACTGCCTTAGCATATGTATAAAATCTTAAACAACTAATCTAGTAACAGGAAAATGCATTTCATGCCAAATCTAAGTGATGTATTCTGCTCATCGTGATTATTTAAGGATGGTGTCTACTAATACACAGGTATTTTTGCAAAGTTTAAACTTTATGACTATATGAGAAAGGCAGATATTAGCAAGGGCTATTAAAATCCAAGAAAGAAAATTGGGGATAACCATGCACTTTTCAGAGATAATCAAGCAACAACAATAGACCGTATATTTTGCATCGGTTTGTTATATGAATGCGTATGAATATTTGCATGAAGAAGCACCTTGCAAGTTCATGCTTTCAGCAATAACATTCATGTCTCCCTCCTTGAATTTAACGAAAAAATACAACTATCTTTCAGTCTACTTGGGAGGGACTTCATTGAATTACACACATACCACCCCTGGGTAGTTGGAATGTACCAAATGTAAAGTACTCCAATTTTACACTGTTACCCTTTAAAACAATCATACAGTCAAATAAGACTTTGCAGATTTAGTAGTCTAGCCACCAAACACATTTTATGAATCTACTCCTTAGGTTAGTAAAGATCATCCTTAACCCTTCAAGAGCTAACAGTGATCAGCATCAAATTTCTCCTTGTAATTTCAATGATTTTTCAACCCCTGAGGTCATGAGAATTAAGGATATGATCACCCAAGGTGAATTTTCTTGACATTTTAATAACTTCTCCCCAGTACTTTTATAAGAAAAGTACAGGGGCAAGATAGGAGAATTTGTTCTTTGATATTAGGGGTTGAAGGGTTAAAAATAGCAATCTTATGTATAGGCCTGTTCTATTTTAAAATAACATTTGCCGTGAAACATGTTTAAAATTATATGCAAGTCCCTAAATTGTTCATGGGCCAAACACCTTGAGGTCGAGGAAAGAGAAGCCATAAAATTATAGTCAGCTTGCCTGACATTAGAACAATATTTTTCTTATTAACATGTTCATTTTACCTCCTATTTCTGTCGAATGACAGCAAATAAACTGACCCCTTCATGTATGTTACATCCGTTCCACATACATGTCATAACTTAGAAGCTTTACAACCAGCTAAAAGTAAAATACCTTATCTATATCTATTAAATTTAATATACAGTCAAACTTTCTTACAATCACATTATTGAACAACATGCCTGATCATTTCCGTACACAGAACTCAAAAGAAGCAGGTTTTCTTTAATCTCAAAAGTTGAGTTGTTGACATCCACATAGATCCATTCTTCGTAAGCCTTGGCATTGTCTGCTGAAAGTTCTGTTGATCTTTCCTTCGAAGATTCTGACATACCAGCGAAGTCTTGGTCTGTGACAACAACCATTTCATCTATGTCCAGCTCTTCGTCGTTTTCGCTGATCATCTGTGTTTCCTCCGTTACTTGCTCGATGCCGATATCAATGTGGTCTTCATTTGGATTATCATCCACTCTGAGCTCGATGCTTTCAATCGTTTGCGTTTCTACGCCACTATCCGCCATAAATATTTTCCAAAAATCTCCAAACTATCAAACGAAAGCTCGATCGAACAAAATTGGTCGTCGCGTCTTTAAATCGTAGCGTGTCTTGGCGTGTAGTAAAACAGAAAGTAGAAATCACCTCTTGTTCAGCTGATACAGCGAAAACCTCACGTATAGCCTTCTTCTTGCTTTGCACCTGGCCACAAGAACTTTGTTTCTTATTTGAACAACATGCAACAAAGGTTTTTATGTCCTCAGCAAATATTAAAACGTGACCATCATGATCAAAGTTTACAACATGTTTCCGGATATATGCCTCGCCTCGGTTTCAAGTTACCAATTCCCGCCCCAGTCCCACCTCGACCTCTGCTTGTGTTTTTGTTGAACCCGGGGGCTGCTTCTTCGGGAAAAAATGACAGTAATCGAGGGGATAAAATTTGGACTGGAGTTTCTGCGGATCGTTTTTGGTTACCTTAAAAATTCCAGCTGTAAATGTTACGAAATCCACCCTGCTAGTACATGTAACTGACTCATGCAGGAGCCCATCAATCGGCTCCTGACTTGTGACGGTCGCGGTCAAGAGATGATGAACCCGTGACTGTTTTTCAGTTTGTGTCCGTGATCGGGTCTGACGGATCCTGGACAGATCCGCGATGAGTTTTACCTTAACCTTTATGTGTAGCTACCTTAAACCACGATAGCTTGGCAATGTTGGAGAGGATCTTATAACTGATTGAGTTTGAGCGTCTTTCAAACGGCTCCGAACGGGTATTTGGAGGGGGGGGGGGGGGTGACTACCCCATCTCTAGAGATTTGTTCTCTAAATATCGCTAGACTTAATATAACGGACTATGTATCTTATAGGGTCCCTCGATCGACATATCGACTGATGTATCAGTCGATATGTTGGTCGTTACTCCATCGATACTCGACCAACACGCGAACGATATGCCCGTGGAAAGGGCAAAAATTTGTTTTTTTAAAAAAACAAATATATTTCAGTTATTCTAGCTTTTGTTGTCTGTTCTATTAAGCTCGTCACCTCCGCCGTTGGGATCACTCTGCCGTTAATATTTGCTGATCCAGGTCTACAAGTGATCCGGCACCACTCATTGGTTTGTCGCTGTGGAATTGCAGATTTTATTGTATTCGTTTGGCTATCGACCGAGAGTCGACCGCCAGCGCACCGATATAGACCATCGACCGTCAATCAATGAAAATCCACCGATAGTGAATTCCGACGGGGTTCGCCGCTCCTACGATCCGGGTAAAAAACTAAACACAGAAATAAACTCTGGTAACCAGAGTAGTATTTAACCATCGTATTTAAGTGTTTCTTGCTGTACGGCTATACGTAGCCTAGCTACGCCTTGCACCCCTTCCATGGACTCTTACTGCATAAGCTCCGTGTGGTATTTACTATAAAAGCTGTGATAGGGACCTAGTGATAATTATGCTAGGGATCCTTAGCCCTTCGTTCATGACCGAGTGCTTTTCTTACGAAAAGAACTGTCTAGTTCACCCGAGAACTATGGTCGAAGAGGGACTTTGAACCTTACGCTCACGAGAATTCAATTAGACTGCAAGCAGTCCTTTCCCGCTAAATAGTCGAGCAGGGGAAATGTAAAGAGAATCTCCGATTCTGATCGAACAAGCCATAGGGAAGCTCACTTTGCCCTATGGAAATATCCCCGAAGCATCTTCTGTTTTATCTGACATAAAGGTATATGGCCTCTTTTCTTCTCCTAACTACAGAGATGAGCGAAAAGCCCCGAGGACTTGTCTAGTTTGAAAACAAGTTAGCAGCACCTGCGTCATGTAAACCAATAATACCATGTATCGCAGATGTGTTGATTACACTGATACATTTTAATAACAAATTTTCATGATATTTACATCCTAATATATATCTTCCATCAACACCCGGAAGGCAAGTAACTGAGTTTGAAAGCAAATGATAAGAATGACATTTAGTTTTTGTAACACTGGTGAAAAAACGGCCCAAATGTGCACGGGATAGAAAATAGTCCTCACTGCTTAGCTAACTGCTTGCTGTTGTTGATTACATTATAGAACAATTTCCTCCTCTGCCGCACATGCACTTCACAGTCTTTTCATCAAGATCATCGACGCTCCGTGACAGCTCACGCCTCTGTTTCACTATTGCAGGTTCCGAGTTCAAATCAACGTCCACAAATTGCGCTTCCTCCAAGCTCGCGGCTTCCTCTACCGAACCTGCTTCGCTGTGTTTAAGTGTCAACGGTTGTCTGGCGGCTATATTTTCAAATACAAGTGCAGAAAGTTGAGGTTTGAATGACGATTTCACCACGTCATCGTGGACACTGTCCCTCGACTCTACACTTTCGTTTGATTTCCTTGTGGCGTAGAAATCTTTACCCAGAGACGATTCAATCACAAACTTTGGCTTGTCATTCTTCGATTTCGACTTTGTGGATTTCGAAGCTTCCTTAGGTTTCTTCTCTCCCTCGAACGGAGCTGTGCCAAATTTGTCTTTTTTGATGTCCTTTTTAGGTTGCTCTTTCTCCGATTTTTTCTCCTCCTCAACATGACCTTCTTTGTCTGGTTCCGCCACAAATTCTTTCTCAGGTTCCTCCGAGTCAGGACTCACTATTTTTCGTTGACGACTTCGCGATCGCCTGGCATGCTGGGCGTATTCACCCAGAGTATCGATACCAGGCCCATCCGCGCTTTTCGGCGTTCCTATATCGGTTCTTTCTTCAGTCTCGCTGTCACCAGATCTCTCTGTTGGAATATCAATTTTTAAGCCTGGGGAAACAGCTTTGTTTACTACTGGTTTTGTTTCTTCCTTCTCCTCGGTAATTTTTGCAGTGTCTCTTGGGACAGTTTGCTTTTTATCGACCGTATCTTCTTTAACAGTTTCGCCAAATTCCAAATCCACTTTTGGCGGCGGTTTCTGCTGCACTTGTGGTTCTTTAGCTGTTTGATTTCCGCTCTCGGCCGGTTGCAGGACAATGTCGTCAATGTTAACCTTTTCCCTGATATTTTTATTGTCATCTTTCTCTGTAAACAGCTTCAAATCCTCCAACTCAGGTTGGTTTTCTTTGTTGATATCGGGAGCATAGCTCTTCAAAACCTCACAGATTAAATCCTCGGCTTCTTTGGAATCCAACATCGCGAGTCCCTTCGCGCGTTTTTCCTCTTCCAGTTTCTCGATTTCCCTTTCTTGCCTCAAAAATTCATCATCATCGTTATCATCATCATCATTGTCATCTATACCTCCTCTATCAATCACCTCCACCTCTATCGGCTCATCTCGTAGTATTTGCTCCATTCTCTTAGCCTCAGAGAAAATGTATTTGTCCAAGGGCGACTCAGCAGCATCCTTACGTATTGGAGTGCTGGGGGGCGTGGCCGGTTCAGCGGGGCTAGATGACTCCTTCTCCATGGAACGCTGTCTCCCTCCCAGCGTTGGTATTGCCTGTTTAGGCTTGGAACCGGCTTGCTCGTTTCCATTAGTTATATTTGACTTCGGCATTGATGCAAGTTTAGGGATTTTGTTCTTGGTTTCTACAGGAGAGGATATTCCTGTTTGTACAGTCTCTGAATTTGAAACTTTACGAGCAGATTTTTCGCCTGGATATCCGGGAATTCTGCTCCCTTGCGCCGACTCTCCTGGTTTTGGGATCCCACTAGTCTTAGGAGCAATTGGTAATGAGCTCGGCGGAGACTTGGTTGGAGTCTTGGACCCTCCAGGAGTAGGTAACTTCGACTCGACGGCCTTACTTGAGGGCGTGGTTGGAATCGTTGGAATGCGTGACTGGTTCACAACTGGTCCATCTGGCTCCGTGACGTTAGACCCTCCAGGGGTTAGCAATTTGGACTCAGGTGCCTTGTTTGCAGGTGTTGTGGGGTGTGTTGGAATGCATGACTGGTTAGAAGCAGGTTCGTCCTGTTTTGGAGTTGCTTTGGTGAACGACGGGATCCTGCTGATTCCCAATGGGATACCAGTCCCCTGCTGGGCGGGAACTGCTCCGGGGATTTTACTCTTGGTAGAGTCACTCACTGGAGATTGTACCTCCGCTGTGCCGTTCTTTTTCGATGGCTCCTCATTCTGGCTTTCTTTTCTTGTCACTGAAGGGATTTTAGATTTGGGAATAGATGATTTGCCAAACGATGGTATTTTGCTGAGTTGTTTGGCTGGTTCGTGTCTGTTTGCGGTAGGATCCTTATTTTCTTTGGCCGAATCAGGTCTGTTTTGTGAAAGCGTCGAGGATGCAGGTATCTTGCTTGTAGGCTTTTCTTTCTGTGAGGCGCTCTCTCTACGACCTGTCGTGGGGATTTGAGATCTCTTCACCGCCTCTTGCCCTTTATCACCTTTATTTTTAGATGGAATTTTACTCTTGGGCGGTGTGCGCTCTTCGCTCCCATTTTGTTTCGCGATGGAGGGGATACGAGAAACGTGCGACTCTGGCTTTTCAGCGTTCGCTGGCGAACGAGCGAGTGACGGAATCTTGGACATCTCGCTACTGCTTCCTGAGCGAGAACGACTTCCTTCGATTGAACTTTTTGAGGGCGATTTAGACAAAGTATTTGAAGTCAAACTTCTGTTACTAGACGATCTACTTATGTCACCTACTGACTGCTCGTTACTCACAATTGGCGAGTTAGTTCTTGATTGGCCTCTCGGTCGAGCTACGTCACTTTTTTCCCGTCTTACACCTGGCAAGCCGCGGTGTTTGGTGACGTCACTACCTTCACGCTGAAGACCAGCCGGTGAATGTGAGCGCGGGCTCGCTGTACTATTGTCTTGTTTAAGACTAGAGGAGGAGTTTGATCGCGCGGGCCTCGGGATTGCAGAAACGGGTGATTGCGTGCGATGCGGTCTGACGATGTCACTTTTTTCGCGGCGGAGGTTACCGTTTTTCACGGTATCCTGAGAAAGCCGGTTTGGAGCACCAACTAGCGGTCTAGATTCACCTGGCCTTCTCGGTGCGGTAAAGCTAGCGCTTCTTCTCGGCCGAACTGGCTGCTTGCTCTGGGGATTGTCCTGTTTTGCAGCGCCTTGATTCGAGGCCCTGTTGACAGGCTTTACGATGCGGGGTTTGTTCTGAGCCTGCGCACTGTTGTTGACTTGTATAAACAGCGGGTATCGGTTAGACGGATCGTCTGATTCTTGGGAAAGGTCCGGCAAAGGGAAAACGATATCACCGGCTTGATCTGTACTATCACTTCCTTCCGATCCGGGGGATAATGGAGCTTGAAATTCGGAATCTCCGTTACAAGTCACACCGTTCAGATGTTCACTTTCGCTCTCGCTATGTTTTCTTAGCTGGCTGAAATCTCCTGACTTGCGTCTCAAATTGGGCCTTTTTCTGAGTCCTACATCACTGTGGCTCCTTTTGACCTTCCTTGGTTGCGGGGCTTTTTTGACTGGGGCTGGTCTAAACTGGGGCTTGGTCTCTGCTGGTGTGAGGCCAAAGCTTGGTCCGGCACCAAAGATGGCGGAAGCGTTGCGATTTCTGCACGACGGGTCAGGAAGCCTGGAAACGAAATATAGAAAATTAGAAGGAGAAGGAATAAGCAAGCGCGGGAATAATCTTTGACTGGATCTGACTGACAGTGAAGACGGGCACGTTCGATTTGAATCCTACGTAACCAGGCAGTTCTTTCGCGCACGCGCGCGCGCACTCGCGCGGTTATCGCGGCTAACTGTTTATGAAAACGCGAAATAGAAACCTTAGGGTTACGGAAAGGGTTAATAATTGAGCTGAACTAACTTAAATCCAAACCAGGTGAGTTATTCCTTTAAATTCACTGAAATTGAAAGCTTCATCTGTTGTTTTCTTTGGGTTTAGAGCATAAATAAAGTAACAAAACACTTGAAAACCCAGCTGCAAAAATGTTTATTTGGATTTTAAGACCCGTCCTTCACAAATGTCACCAAATTCTTATGGTCAGATTACAATGTGCTTCTAAAAACAACAAAGCGTGCTAGCGGAACAAGATCGCATAGATTCTCCGATGTGATGTTTCATGGCAAAACTTTTGAAGAAGAAGAAGAGCTTTGAGCTAAGATCTATAATTTATACAACATAGCGGGAACTAGCAAACTGGATCAGAAAGCAAAAAAGACTCAAGCTGTTCATGTTTTTGTTATGAAAACATACCCATCGTTTGTGTTCCATTCTCAAACAAGTTTTACAGTCGGATTACTATAGTAAACACAGTCAGTGTTTACGCAGTTGAGTAATCTCGTGCATTGCTGCTTCGCTAGGCAAACCAGCGTTTAGCCCGCTTCTTTTTGGAAGACAACAGTTTTAAATGAATTTCTCTAATTGGAGCTCCCACGAGGCCCTTTAGTTTAGAGGTAATTGATTTTAAGGGTGATATTGAATAGAAAGCACGTGGAAAAATCCTTTAATTAAGTTGATAATAGTTCCCTACCAATACGCGGTAAAACACAAAAAACAATACCAATTTAAGCGCACAAAAGACAAACTTTGCTAGTGAATAATGACCCACTGTACAAAGGAACAATGATCAAAGCTTGCAAACGAACCCGACGCGATACAAATCCATCAATTTCACTTGTGACCGTGTATAATTTTGTACATTTGCATAATGCGTGTTATTTCAAATAATTTTGCAACAAAAACCAGCGGTGAAAATTGTTTCGACCATAAAATGGCACGTGCCATGAAACTTATAACTCTTTTGCATGTAACCGCAAAACAAAAGAGAAAAAAAAAACCAACGAGGCTGAACTCCAAAAAACTTGTTAAGGAAGTTTCTAGACATTATTTGTAAAAGGTGCTAAATTCTTATGATAATATACGTAATGGCAGAAATCATGAGATCTCAATAGATTGTTTTCTATCACTCGAGCGGGTGAAATTTAACAAACAAAAACTCACAAAGGCACTGAATTTGAGTTAACGCGAGCGAACAAAACGTAACTATTTTGGTACGAATACATTAAACTTATCTCAATTCAAAGCAATTTTTAAACACGGAATACTATAAACTTAACGAAACCTTGACCCAAGACTAATAATGCTCTTGATTTCTATTTAATAAGTGTGTCAGAAAAATCCATTTGAGAAAATTAGTAGAAAAATTCAGTATTTTAAAGACAGTTAATGCGCTACGTGCGAAATGTTTACCGGAAAAATAAAAAATTCAGACTAGAATATTCATTGGCAGAACGTAAACAATGTAAACATTCAACTCCTTTAACCGCAAATTAAAGCAACGTTCCAGTATCTCCGAATTCAAGCAAAACCTTAATTTTTAACACTTGAAGAAAGCTAAATTGTACTTACGTTCCGAAACCTGTTTAACTTATTTCCAAGCCTTCTCGAGATTGAAAGATCACAAAGCGCGAATTGGGTGATGTCAAACAATTTGCTTTCCCTGCGTGAAACAGCTTTGCTTTACGATCCTTACCCAATATTATTCTGAACGCTCATAGAGACTAAAGGTAAAACTGTCTCCTGTTTTGATAATAATAAAATCTTTCTTGGAGAACGTGACAGCCGAAATCACACGTGAAGGGCCATTTCAGATTTCAGCAGTCAAAATGTGACATGTTTTAAGCGAATATTGGACAGATGTCGACAAATGGTTTTTGTTCAACGAGAGCTTGAAACAGCCTACTTTCGCTAAATTAGGTTTTAAAATTTTCTCCAGTCAACACAACACGTCATTTAGTAATTCACCTCAAGAGTTAACTTCTTCGATACGACGAAACTGCCATTCTGGATTTAAGAAAAAACGAAATTATTGAGCAATATACCGAAGAAACAGTTTTCAAACTCTACCGGCGTATGTTTTACCTGTAACATTTAATGAACGAATTTAATTCATACTGCTGTATTTCACGATAACACCACCGATATTGTGATTTGAATTGTTGTTTTGATCGTACAATATCGAGGGTGTTTGGGAATAAAATCTTACTTACGGTTGAGAAAGCATTTCCCAGAAAGAAGCCATGTTTAGTCGAACCGTAGTGGTATCGCTTCCAGAACAATATCGACAACGAGGCTGCACCTGTGATCATCAAGTTATCTTTTTCTTTAATTTCACTCGAAACAGTCATCGAGCTGAAGGAACTGTTTCCACATTCGTTCGGCATCTAGCAAACCAAGCTTTGTAGTGGCAAAATGTCTTCGATCCAAACCATAGTATCCTTGCCGCAACAAACACACCATAACCTCAACACCCGAAGCCTTGTCATAACAAAACGGGCTGGCCAAAATTTCACGAAAGCGCGCTAAATATATTTGAATGTACAGCAAATCGGTCCTCCCGTGCGGTTTGGCTGTTAAATTTTTCTAAAAATACGGATGATAACATCCGCCTTAGAAAAGAAAGCTTATTTACATTTTCAACAGACTAGGATGTATGCCCTGCTGGTTATTTGCCAGGACCTATCAAGAGCCAACTACAAACAATAGCTCTATTTTTTGACCACTTGGGCGTAACCGGCTGTAGCGGTTACATTATTTATGAGCATAAAAATTCAGGAAAGAGTATCGACAACTGCGACATTTGCAAAACTAATCATGGAGTAACCTTCAGTGTTGACGGTAAAGAAACCTCACGGTTTGTTTTCTGCTCAAATAAATTCTCCCAATCAACGGTTGTCTTAGCTTTAAAAATCTCCTATGTAATACCCAATGTATTTTACTGGAAGATATTTTGATAAAAACCGTGACAGGTATCAAGATTTGATGCAGGTATTATAACAAGCGTACTTATGGTAACGTTTTGTAACTTGCCGTGAAAGAAATGTTTTCTTAATGTCACATGAAATAGCGATGTGCCGTCCGAATGTCGACTGTTCTGTCTTAAACGGGAATGATTTTCTCGTGAGAGGAGTACACCATTAAAGATTTTCTTAATTGCCTCTATTTGCATAAAGAAACATGAAAACATCAGTGTTACATAGCGAATTTTTGGAAGCTGAACGCGTCGCTACCCAAAGGTGAAACGGCCGACCGTAAAATATTGAATTCCCTAGAAGAACGCGGAACGAGGAAAACGTTTTGTTATAAGCGATCTACGAGCTTTTTCCGCAATAGTGTCTTGATTTGCACGTTTTTAATTACAGTTCTCTGTTTTCACTTCAAGGCCTCCTCCTTTGTATAAAGCATGAAGAACGCAGCAACCAAGACTGATTTCATTCCTTCAAGTTAACCATTCCCTTGCCCGCACTCCGCAGAAATGATTTTCATCTTTCAATTTCCCTTCAAGAACGGCACACGATGGAAAATCGTTAAATGTGCCAAACAAAAGAGAAGTGTGCAAAATACGTCACAGAATCCTGAAAGGCGCTAATGTTCTGCTACCCTATTTAACACACACAACTCGCACTAGCACTCAAAATCTTTGGCGCATTTCCGCCTATTCTCGTAGTCAATAACGCCACAAAATTCCGACATTGTCAAAAAATGTTAGCTTGGTGGAAGGTAATTGCGACTTGGGTGTCATTGTAGACAGAGATGTGGGCGATAAAACCCCTTCTTGTTTCATCCAAATAATCTTAACGCAAAGAAAACTTTTTTAGTTTGAATAGACTTGAGAACTTTATAGTCGATCAAACATTCGGTGTGAAATAAAGCACGTACCTACCCAGGCTGTCTCTAAGGTAGCAGTGAACGAACGTCCAGTTTTTCAGAGCAAAAACTTCGCACAAATCGTCGCTGTTTGGGTCGGGTCGTGAAATACAGAGGGTCAATAGTAAAGTTTTGCTGGTTGCATTCTGACAAAGACACGATTATGCAAATAAGAAGTGTTTTGCGACAAGTTATCACTAATGTGCGGAAGGACGTCACAAAATGTGCCCCTCAAGAACCAATCAGCGGTCACCTTTGGCAAGCTTTCATGACCTAGCGAGTTTTTATGTGTTTGTATTTGGTAAATAGGAGCAGGAAGTTATTATTTCTTTATTCAATAGAGTTTCGCAATATTATGCTTTCTATTCATGGTACAATATCGCAGATCGGAAAGATTATAAGCCAGACAACAGGTACAACGGGTATAAGCTTCAAGGTGTTGTTTCACAGATGCTACATGGTGACACATGTTGTAGGTGTGCACATTTCTTCACGTTCCTCTCGGCCTCTTGAATTTCTTTCGTTTTCGAGAACATGTCACCAGCTTGATATTTCGCTTTCTGTAAACCCTTCTTTCAAACACTTGATAAACAAGTTCTTCAACCCGATATCGATCGGACAAATAACAGAAACAATAGACCACGTGAGGTATTGTGCTACGGTTCGATGAATATTCGTCAATTCTAAAAATAATGGCGACCAGGAGCTGTGGCGACTCGATAGTGATTATTCGACAGTTTGATTTCTCTGTCATCTGGTGGTATTATGATTCTCAAACAAACAAGTACGACTCAAGAAAGAAGATTCTGCAGTTTTCTTGTAGAGTAAAAAGAAGATTTCTTTCGAAATTAACAAATCAAATGGATGATTGGTACAATAGTATAAGGGGGGCCTATAAGATGTAACGCTGTTATCTTTGCCAAAAAACGAAGATATACAAGAAATATAAGTATTTCCCTTTATCGAATTGTACCGGTTTTAATTCGAAAATGAAATCACATTCGGCGTCTTCTTGTCGACAATAAATCTTGGTTTCTACAAATCTCCCCTTTGAACTTGCGTTCACATGCACTCGTACTCTCCATCATCGGTCCCTCATCCTCTACCCTCCTCCCCCTTCCCCTCCCCTCCCCCTCCCCTGGCCTGGCCTGCTTGTGTGAAAACCCAGACAAAACGAAGAAAAGGTCTCTCTTGGTGTGAACGAGGCGATTTCTTCCTGTGATTTAGAGAGTTGATCTCGAAATGAATTCCACAGATTGACGGCGGAGACACAATCCGATGGCACCTGTCAATTCATCCCTGGTGTATTCCTGTCAGGTCTTCAAATGAGACACCCCTGTAACACGTGATTTCACTAAAGTTAACCTGACTGTCAATCAAAAAAGCTAAGTGAACATTCAAAGAAACGTAGAGGTTTTTCAAAATAATTAAGCTTCAAATTGAAGCAGATTTTATTTTATTTGAAACTGCCCCTGGAGGCTTTGATGATCTAGTCAGTTCAATCTATTAACATACGCGCATGCGCGCAACACGTGTCTGCTACCATGGAAGGGAAGCAGTTGATCGTTACTATTTGTTTGTTAAGTTTGTTTGTTCGTTCGTTCCACGATGTATATATCTGCTTGTTGGCTTGTCTGTCCTTCTAATGGTTGTTCTTCACGGTCAATCCCCTGATCACGTGACGCAATCCCCTGATCATGTGACTGCGTCAGATTAGTCGTGAATGAGTGAAGGGATAACATGACGTCACGTTTTACTCGGGCCAACTCTCCACGTGGTTAAATTCGCGGACAATGTTGAATTAAGTAATGGCGGCAAACTGAAGGTGGAGATTCACTTGAAATAATTAAACTTCCAGCTGGAATTACAACTTAAAATTTGGCATGGTTTGCACTTTCCTCCTATACTTTCGAATGCTAAAGATAAAAGGAAAGATAAAAATTTTGATCACAGTCGCAAGTTACAAATATAAAGTTAAGCAACAGATCGTTTTACACCCTTTTAAAGATAAATTTGTATCAAGCTTACAAAGTTTTGTCTGTCTGGATTATTCAGCTGAATATTTAAATGGTATAAAAGTTAGGGAGCGTAATCTTTTCCTCCGAAATTTCCGAGCGGCTCTTGATTTTTCGAAAATGCTAGCTGACCTTACCTCGCACTATAAACAACATATGTGCCACTCCGAAAACCAAAAGGAATTAGTTTTCCAGTGTGGTTACGACAGTTTTGCTGGGACGTGTCATTAGAGCGCTTTTCAATTGAGTGTCGAAAGTAATTTCGCGTTTGCTTTGGTTTTGCATTACTACGCTCTGTGATTGGCTAACAAAACTAGCGCCACTTTCTCAACCAATGGGAATCCAAACCAAAACTAATCGTGTTTTCGCCGCACGCGTTTTCCTGCGCTTGGCGCCAGTTACATGTATTTGCTTCGGATTCTGATTGGCTCGTTGTGTTGTTTACAACTATTGCCATTGGCCAGAGTAATTACTTTGATTTTGGTTTTACGACACTTAATTGGAAACCGTTCTAAAGAACACGCGTTAATTAAGTTTTCCTTCGCAATTTAATCCAAATTTCTCAGGTGCGTAAAACTGTAGTTTAATTTTGGGATGTTCATTTAGTTGTTACTTAGTTTACAATAATTCTTGCAGTGTTTTTGTGACCGAAGTTAAATGCAAGCATTTTCTTTTTTTTTTTTTTTGTCCAAGAAATGTAAGTCTGCGCGTGAGGTTACCCAACGTCTCCTCGAAAGTTGAAGTGGGAAAACACTTACTCTTCCTTAACCTGATTGGCTGTCTGCTTATCAATTTCCTGAGGCCAGTTGGCCTGTTTGTGTGTTTTGGCTTTCTTTATCACTTATCTTTTCAAAATACTATCTGCAACTCTCTGACGTCGAATCACAAACATGATAACCTTAAGGCGCGAAATCGTAACTTGCAGGGATTTCATTAAGTTTTGAAGTTGGGGGGCACCTATAGGAGAGTAGCTGGGCAGAAAATTACACTTGAAGTGAATTTCTTTATGTTCAGTTTGAAAGTAGGCAGGTACTGACTCTTGTGTATCCTGGTACTGGTACCCGGGTCCCGCCTTCTAATGAGAACCCTGAACTTGTAGTTTTTGGATAAGCAGATATCTCGTTAAGAATGCCGCAAAAAAAAAAAATGGCCAGCTAGCATTTTTGGAAAGCCAACAGCAGCTGCTAAATTCGGGGTATAAGATTCCCTTCCCTTAAATTCTCGGCAATTTAATTTTCAGCTGAAGTATTCAAACAGATTAAACAGAAATTTGCCTTTTCATGGCCATAAAATGATGTGGGATTGAAGGAAAGAACCTTTTTAACTGTTTTGCTTTAATTGTCTCGTTGGTAGCCCCTGGTAAAGGAGAATTCGCTTTTTAAAAAAGGCTCAAAGCCCTGGTAACTCTAACGCTTAAGCCAAGCGAGTACTCCCGCAGCAATACTGCCGAGCAGATTCCTCAGAAACGAACCGTCGGGACACATCACATGACAGAACAGGCAAGTGCCGAACCGGGAATCACACGGTAATCTACTATAATTTAAGTGTTCCTAAAGTTAGATCCAGACAAATGCGTTTTGTTTTGTTTGGCTTTGTGTGTTTTTCTTTACGGATAAACTCTGAAGACTTCATAACGATAATCGGTAGTATCAAATGAACAGGAAAATTCAAGCAGCTTACATCAAAGATATATTGGTGGCTGACCAAAGTTTGACGACCTCTTTCAACGACCATAGAAAAAAACCATGGTTACAGCAATTAACAGTATTGTTTAAAGCCATTGAAGCAAATTCCTTGGGAAGTGCCCTCTCATGGATAACTAATTTATAGAAAATTTTATAAATTTGAATCGTATTTCTACTTCAGTGCCATACTGAATCAAGCGTAACATGCTTTTAAACTGTCATATTTGAGAGCAAAAGTTTACATATTTCCAGCTTGTGAAGATGAAAATCCGGAAAGGAAATAGACCCATATAAAAAGATAGAAAAAGATTAGCGAAACAAAAGCTAAGTGCACGACTTCACTTGATACCTGTTGCTATCAGGTCTGATCAGTTATAAAAACAAAACAGAAGATCGTAAAATTATGTTAAACTAAGTTTCTCTTTCGGACGCAAAAATGTTGGAAAAGAATTAAAGAATGGCATGCATTTTAAATGTTGTGAAATCTCCAGAAACGTCAATGACCTTCTTAGTTAACGTAATGGCTATATTTGGCATCGCAAGAATGATTATGTTCTGGAAATCTTAGAAAACTATTGCGAACCAAATTAAAATAAAAAGAACGATGAATTGGATGAAATAGAAGTCGAAATTATTACATTAAAAAATCACACGTCTTTCCTTGTATTTAACAGACGTTATTTCTTGCAAACCAGAGAACGTGATCCAGCTAAAAATAAGTTACAGGAAAGGCAGTCGAACGCACGTCCAGTAACCGCCGCTTAAAACCTCGTTTAAACAGAGAAAACACAGAAATCGATCCGGAGCGCGTGATAAAATATGATGATTGAAAATGAAGTGGTTTCGAATGTGGACTGTAAAATGAAATGAACCAAGCTGCGTTGAATGATTGCAGACTTATAAGTAGGGTTGTAAGGATTACAGAATAGACATAAAATACAAATAATGAAATATACTGTACCAACCTTGGCTCTCTTTCACCGAAAAACGCGAGCATCGCCGAAACCTCACAGAACGACACAACGTAACAACCTACTGACCAAAATTTCGGCTATCGCGTCCTCAATCGGCACATCGCGGGAGAATATTTCAGCCACAAATGCTCGCCACAGAATGAAAAGGTTCGGAAATAAACACACAATGGTTGAACCACACTTCAGGTGATCGACTGTAAAACGATATTAGTACATTACTTGTCAATCATCGGACGAGTGCATTTATTATGGTCGATTGCAGACATGTTCAACAATAGGTTGCAACGAGGCAATAGTTTTCAAGTGCTCATAACCAAGTTCTGCTTAAAAAAAAGACGTCATCGAATTCTTTTTTTGGTTTTTCATTTTGTGTTAATTAATTAAGTGAACGTGACTCAAAAGCCAAGTCGCCCACAAAGAGAGGATTCCGGATTTTCCTTAATTTAAGAAGGTGTGTCAATAGGTGTTGTGCACAACCGTTCTTCACTAGAAGTTAGGGGACAGATTGCAAATTAAAAGGATTAAAGACAAGTACTTGCGCAATTCTGGATTACCGATAAGCTCCTCAGAGCATTTACTGAAATTTCAATAATTACAACAACATCTTTCATTTTGTGTATCAAATGTGTGCAAGTCTAATATAAAAGCCTTTTTATTGCAATAGAGTTAATCTTGTTCAGCCACTTAACCGCTTGGAATTTTGCCTGTCGAGTCGAATCAGAAAATTTCCGGGATTTAAACTAAAAATCCTTTTATCTAATTATACTTAAGCATGCAGACCGGCGGAATTATTTTCAGCGAAAAACGGATTAATTATGATACTGATCGGCTGCACTCTTGTGTGTGATTCTAGACATTCTAAGCTCGTTATAAAATTGCTTGGTGAGACGAAAGCCAAAGAGATTTTCAAAGAGCTGAATCCAGTCTCTCCCCCCCCCCTCCCCTCCCCTCGTAAAGTCTGCTCAGAACAAGGGTACCTCCCGACTCGATTCCGTGATGATTTGCTGGGCGGGAGTCGAGATAAGGATCCGAGAGTTCAAGCTATCGTGTAATCATGATATTAAGCCTCTCTTGGCCAAGACTTAGAATCTTCCTCCACGGAGGGTTTGTCAGCAAATGAAGTGTGAAAATTGTAAAATATGTCGCAGATTATTCCGGTAAGGGCTGTGTTTATAAGCCTCAGGCAAAATCAGGACAGGCGGCCACTTACAAGCTTACCACGACAGGAAAGGCACGCAGATACGACATGGGTCACTTGAGACTCAAGACAGATTATAAGAAAATGCATAAGTGATCAAAGCATTCAGGGTATAAATAACCCTTAAACACTAGAATAAAACTATTCGGACAAGTAACTCATGTGACGTTCTCTTACCAAAAAATCTTGGTCCTTTAACATTATTACTGAGCGCCAGTTTTTCCACGCATGCCGGAACCAGTAGATTGGATGTATTTTTTAAACTAAATGAGTGGCTCTTTCATCCTCTGTTTCCAGGTTGAATTGGAATTAAGGAATCAAAAACCACCGGAGATGGTTAGGGACGAGAACCAACAACAGACCAGGAATCGAACCCGAGCCACATTGGTGGGAGGCGAGTGCTTTCACCACTGCTCCCCGAACCGGCTATTGTTGGTTACGTTCACTAGATTTTCGATTTTGCGTCATTTTTGCGTTCATAAAACTTTTCTTATCAAATTACAGTCAATATCATGAACCCTGCTCACAAAATTGTATTTTGTATCATTTTGATCGAATGTTGAAATTTTCACTGCAGATAACTCTTACATTTTTACGAAACGTTGACTTTGCAAGGCCCCTTTATTTAGTTTTCAGAATTTTGGATCGATATTAAAATAACTTATCATAATAAAAGGTTTAAAAAAAATAAGAAGTACATTCAAAACACTCTTGGTCAGTCTTCTTCTTCGCTTCTTTTTCTGTCGTGATCGTGTAAGCACAGAGACGTCGGAAATATTCATAATATGCACTTTTTAAGTTAAAAGGAAACATTTACAGTTTTGATTTTCTGCAAGTGCTGTTTTGAAAATCGTTTCACTGCAACGTGATTTGAATGTTAAAAGAATTTCATTATTGATGACCATACTCCGCTGTTTTTGATGGATGCTTAGCAACTAAAAGGTTCAAACAATATCTTAAATCATAATTTAATCGTCGCAATACTGCTCCTTAAACAACAATGAAATCAGAACTGACAACAACTGCAATTTTTCCCATTATTTTAAGTTGACGATATAAAAAGAGTGATTTTAGATATTTCCGTTTTGTTTGATTTCTTGTTCAGTTGAAATGGTTTTTCGGAAAATTTCAACATCTTCCTGACAAGGAACGTTAGGGGAGAAAAGAGTGTGTTGAACAGCCTTCAAGTTAGGTATATATATTGAATGATTTATTCCACTAAACACAAAAGACGTTTCTAGTGTCCTTGCGACAATGACATCGACTTGTATTATCAAATAGGAATCTCGAGTTTTCCCAGCATATATCAGCAATATAATAAGTTGGGATTTTCATAACAAAGACCCCTTGCGGTCTTGCCAGTAAAAATACAACAGTATATGTTCTTTAGTTCTTCCTTTTTTCAAAATGTAGAACTAAAAATGTTTGGAAGCCCTTACTCATTTTAAATATCTGAGCCGAAAACGTGGTTTTCTCCTTAGATGAAAACTTCTATCTGATGAAGGGTGTTATAACTTGCAATTTAGTCGACGGAAAGCGGTGACTAGCTTGACTCCTTGTGTTCCGAATTTTAATAAATCTGTTGATTAATCAAGTGTGCAGTGTAGTTTCCAATGCCTGAAAGGCGCTGTGACTATTTTCCTCAACTCAAAAACTGAGATCTTCAGTAACTGTTCGATTTTAGAACGTACAGTTGTTACACGAGTTCCTACTCTCCTTCGTAACACTGAGCTACAATGCATAAGCCATGAATCAATCAGTTGTACAACTTACACCAGTCATGAATACTGCTCTTACGAACGCCTCGCTGGTCCTATTTTAATAAAAATCAGGGTTGAAAGGATTGTTTTTGAGATTTCAAATAAGTTCAGTATTAATTCGCAGCAAGAGAGCCCGACCCAGTGAAAATAAAATGCTAACGATTCTCATCTCATCTCGGAAAAGATCTTGGAGAAGGCTTGATAAAATAAACGGCAGAAGAGGAATTTATCAGTTAAACGGTAAAAGTAAACAGGAATTAAAGAAACTGATATGATAAAATCATTCCTCTGTCAACTGTAATGTTTAGCGTCTTGCAACTTCAATTTTATTGGAATAAAATATTGAAATTCAGCCTTGACAATCAAGTAAAAGTGAATAAATAATTGCACAATAACAAACCAGTGATGCGGTTGTGCATTGAAGAAAAAATACACTTTTATCCTTACAGAATTAGAAAAACTGATGTTCCATTCAGCTTTTATGAAAAACCCGAGTCCGGCAACAGCCGTCGATATATTTCTACTTGATCATGTATTTCTACTTGATCATGTATAATGCCGGACTACGAGCTACATCTTGTTTGGGCGAGTAGCGACAGAGATAAATTTCATCAGTATTTATGAATCAACGCCGGTGAATTTCTCAAAATATTCTGACCGGTCGAGTCAAAGAAACAAATTACGTGTTATTATAACATAATATGCTGGAAAAGTAGTAAAATATATTTTTTAAGCCACGATATCGGCGCGGTCTGTAGAATGTTGTGTCGAACTCACGAAGCACAATAAAGCAAGTGAATATGGCATTAATGATCTCGTAAGTCTCTCTTGAAAGCTTTACGGCAACGCAATTTTAACGCGGGAAATTGGATCCCCGCTTTTGTCTACAAAAAGGAAACGTTTTGGCAATAGCAACTTTTTATATAAACGCAAAATGTAAAAAAGGGGCTTCCTAAGACAAATTTCTTCAAATTCAAACGCCTTACTCTAAACGGATGTTTTAAACACCTGTCAGTCTTTCAAATGCAGTCAACGTTGCCGCAAACAATATCCGTGAAACCCACGCCCAACATCGCTGAACGGGAATTGATTGAGTACAAGCTTTATAAGTGGAATGAACCTACTAAGGTGTACTTACAAAACAGGATCTCTTGTGTTGGCGGGTTCTCTCGTCACATCCAAAATTCTGCGAACGTGAAAGGTTAAAGTATGACTAACACGAGTTCTTTCGAACAATGCGACACTCCTATCTACCAATGGTGATTTTGTATTCAGATGAGACCAATAAAGGCAATGTTTACCTCTGGCGTTCCTTAAGCCGTAAGCTTTCCATAGCGTTCTAGTAGCTTCGAGAAATCCTGACGTCGTTTTCAACTCGTCTTTTTACAAAACCTCGCAGTTTTATGAACCGGAAAACGTAATTTTTCCTCGACCATGTTGAACGCGCCTGGCAAAAACAAAAATTAAGTAATAAACTTAGATTACTTCAGACAAGCCAAAACGATCGAGACAGGTGAAAGAGGAATCGATGGTAAAATTTATGCCAAATTTCTGTTAGCGTCTTCTTGATTTACGCCAAACTCTTTGACGTGATTGGGTAAGGAAGCTAAAAGGTTAATGTGTATTGTATTCAAATCAAAAAATTAATGACAAAATCTACATCAGTTGGCGTATGTTTTCTGGAAAGCGCGACTTCCATTTTAAGGGTAGGAAACTGATGTAATTGACTTTGAATTGATAAACTTATCATGTTTTCCTCGGGCTAATGTTTTTTTAAAATAATCTCAGATTGTATAAATTATTAAAAAATAGAAGCCTTTTCAACTCGAAATATATATTACCCCAAGCGAGTACACGTCGTCGATAAGATGTTACATTAATACTGACTTTCGAGAATTTGACGTTGTATCAAGGTAATTTCTTAGTGCTGTCATCTAACTGACCGGGGAAATGCGAGGTTGATCGCTCTGTTGAAAATCGATCACGAATTCAGTTCCACTGTACCCGTTCTTGTTTTTATGTTTGAAACAAAAACAACAATATGTTTTAGAAAATAGAAAACAAACATTTCTCGTGTTTATCTGGAAAGAACTATATTTCCACAAGAGCCCATGACCCTAATTTCTGCCAACCAGAATGTGGTGAGTTCAGAAAAAAGTAACTCGTAGGGGAGGGTGGGAAGTGTGCAAAACATCCCCCACCCTACGCGTCTTTCCAAGGTTTTCTGAACTAAACATTCCTGCTTTGTGGTAAAGTTTCTAAGTGATTTGCTATTTTTACAGTCAATCTTCATCACACGTGACCAGTATTTTTGAAAATTTACATAGTCTTGAATATCGCCAGCAAGATTTCAGAGTTCTCGTAGAAATTTCCCTAGTTTATTGACGGTATAAAGTTATGAATTTTTCTTTAGATTACAGCACAAGTATTTTAAAAATCGCAATTGCTTCCCAAGTATTTTGCTCTTTTTTCCGTTTATGGGTCTTTTGCGGAAAGCCTTCCTAGAGAAAGGATTCCATTCAAATGCCGGACATTACAAAGAAGAATTCGAATGACCAGTATTTCTGAGACTGAAATGAACTTGCGTGACATAGGGTGGATTTTCTGGTTAGACTTTGAACGTTTATGTTTTTAGTAGTAAACAACGCCCCAAACTTTGTGACTTTTTCCAAAATTTGTGTTCATTGAATATGTTGCCATGGCAACCAAATTTTGACAGGCAGGTCTTTCAGAAATTGGAATATCATTCCCTGTGTCTCACCCTATTAATATCCATCTTGTTGCCATTTTTCAAAAGTTCGTGTTAATTTTATGTAAAAGCACCCTTTAATCCAGTCACTTTAACAAAGCAGTCAGATTTTTGTGCATTGACTTCCAGGGGTCACTGTGTGATAGGGCAATAAGAAATCATGGAATAACAGGCACCTGGCAAACCAAGATATTGTTTTCATTGGTTAAACATGGATGCTAAGCTCCACAAAACATGTCCAAGGCAAAATCAGTTATTATCCAAAATATTAAACAATCCAGGAATTGAAATAAGTATAAACAATTAGTGTAACATTATTACGCGGGATGCCCTGAGGGGGCATACCGTGTCTAAAAACGGGTCGATTTCTTTTTTTTTTTTTTTTTTTTCTTTTTTCTTCCTCGTAGCTACAAATCGGTACATTAATTTATTCATTAAACTCTCCCCTCTCCTACTCGGGATGTATTGTTATGATTGTCTTCAACAACAGCAGGCCAATCAAAATCCATTCTTGTCGCTTATATCGCTAGGGAGGGGACCCACTCACCCTTACCTGTGTGACGTTAACGCATCATTTGATTTCTTCATAAAAACTGCATTACATTGTGGCGCCATATTGTTTATAACATATTCTGGACTCAAGTGTGCCGTTTTCAAACAGCAATTTTACCATTTTGAAGAGGCAAATCGAAAGAATAACTTCTAAGGAGCACTCGACATTTAAAACGGTGGAAATTGGTGAGTTCGTGGCGAAGGAATCGTGCTTTGTTTGACAGTCTTAGACGAAGACGCGAGACTAAAAAGAGGTCATTGAAAAGCTTACATTATCGTAATGGAATTTTACAGATTTCCGGTAATAGTCTGAGTCGCGTAACACAAGGTAAACAACGTAACGCGATCGTCGTGACTCAAACTATTCCATTAGCAAGGATAGTTTTATCAATCGGCGAAGCATACAGTTGGAATAAATGAATCAGCCCCAGCATCACGCGTAATGCCAGTGTAGCAGGCATCTTGTTTTACCAAAAACAACAATTTAATTTCCTTTTAAACATAGCTTGTTATGCCAGGAATGAGTCTCTGGTATATTTCATCTGTACCATATTAGGCAAGCAGCTAGCAGTTCATCATTATTACACAACTACTGTCAAAAGGTGAAAGGTTTCCTCTGCCCACACCATATAAGCTAGTTTCTTGATCCATTCTTGAATTTACATTATGTGGCCTTCTGTTTCTCCCACTGTGCAGGTTTCATTGTTTTAATGGTTATCGCATGGATGGTTTTCAGTTCCTCAACTAAGCAATCGTTCACCATCCTGTGCTGGGCTAAAAGTGGCTTCCCTTCAAATTTGTCAGAAACAATGACTACAGAGAACTTTGCACCACAGCCATCAGAGAGATCAACCACTTCCTGAAGAGAGGAAAGATTCCATAAGTAACTTCACATAAACTGACCATTATTTTAAATTGGGGCGAATCTGGTGTGAAAGACAGTGTGTGTATGGGAAATTATCCAGTGACAAACAATTTCTGTACAAATTGATTTTGGAGAAACTCAAACCTCCCATGTATTTCATGTATTCATTTTTAGGGGATTCCCCTGAAAACGACTGCATGCGAGGCTAGAGAAACTCAAACTCTGGGTCAATTAGCATTATAAGGCTTATTGGAGAGGAGATTTAACCCTTTCACCCCTAACATCAAAGAACAAATTCTCCTATCTTGTCCCCATACTTGTCTTATAAAGGTACTAAGGAGAAGTTATTAAAATATCAAAATGTATGCAATTATGCATACAGTTTGCGACTCAAACTCTATTCATGCTCGTTCTTTGTGTAAGAGGGTTAGTATGACAGCAATGCATGTATAATTTTACAATAACTGTCCAAATTCCCGCATGCTGATTGGCTCGTAGCTATTGTCTATAAGAGTACAGACAATAAAAATAACGTCAGATGTAACGCACACGCTTTTTCAACGAAAAAATAGTCAATTCCGCTCGTACTTTTTCCATGTTGTTGTAAAAAACAAATCGACGGCAGTTTTCTATGGTCTATACTCTTATAGACCATAAAATGACGCCATAAAATGTCCAAAACTTGGCAGTGGAACCACGAGCCGCAGTTTTGAACATTTTTTGATGTCATTTTATGGTCTATAAGAGTATAGACCATAGAAAACTGCCATCGATTTGTTAAATAGCTGTGTGGAAATCTTTCCCAATATTGTGTGGCCATATACATTGTGAGGCCCAGTATTGTGAGGTGATTGGCACGAGGCCATCAAATGCCCGAGTGTAGACTAAGGCCCGATCCCCGGGTAGGAAAATGCCCGGGGGGGGGGGGGGGGGGCGGATGGGGCACTGTTGATGCATTGATGCATTACCCCATTGATGCATTACTCCAGATTAATTGGTGGTTTTCACCTCACACATCGTCACGCAAGTAAAAAAATTAAATCCTCAACCATTCAATAGATAAAGTCAAGAAATTGATATTTTGGAGAAGAGTGATACGTAAACACCGTGTGAAAGCCACGGGGCTGTGCGATATCTCATAATCGAGTTATTCGAGAAAATGTACCACGGAAAATTACAGAGTTTAGTATGGGACGCCATGTTGGTGGACACCAACATAGCCACCAACATGGCGGCCGGAAACCAGCAAAAACATCTGGAGTTCACTTTGGCTATTTCAAAGCCTTTCTTCTCCCTGCTGAACTTTCACACATTGACATAGACGTTTCTACTACATGTTAGCTGATCAGACCTAAAAAAAATCGAGGCAAATCGATGTTTTCATGTACGTGACATGTTTAGAGCAGCTGAATCCTTCTGTCACGCAGTACGCAAAAATCTAAAATTCAAACTGCTCTATTTTCAAAACGAAGAATGCTATCCTGCTGAAAACAAGCAAGCCGATTGGAATTTATATTTTCTTTTATGTGATGAAGATAAAAACCCAAAATTGCGTTTTGTTATGAATTTCAGTTTTTTATGACGTCACGTGAAAACCAAGAATTGGCGTATTAAACAGTTAAAGTACCCGATTGTGAAATACAGATCGTCAGAGAGGGCTTTAAAGAGTACTAGGCCAGTTGATCTTACCAAATGGATAGGGTTTAACTCCTTTTGAAGCTTTTCCTGGAGATATTCGCTCGTGTATTGGCTCATGCTTCCGTCTTTGTCTTGATCTTTCGATGGAAGAGAGGACACTGGGAACGAATGAAGCATGATTTCCGTGTAGGCGTAAGTGAAGAAAAATTATCCTCCTGTTATTTCCGCTGACTGAACTTACCGAAGTCGTGTAATTCTTATTTCTTCCATTTTACGGCATTTTGTGAAGCTGTTCTTCGGAAAACGTTCGTAAAATGGGAAAGAAACAACATCAGAAAGACAAATTGTAAGTGACATACCTAAAAAAATTATGCCTTGTTGGTTTGGTTGAAAATCTAAAAGGATTTTTGATTTACGTTTCAAGATATTTGACGAACAAGGAATGGAAAGAAGAATGGGGTGGAAAGAAAGCTGGTTAGTTTTTTCACCTTTATTTTTTCGTTCCTTCACTTAAGTTAATTGCTTATTATGATCTAGAGGCTGTATGCATGTCTGTGATTCATCACGCTTTCTGTAAACTTTAGAGTTTCACCAACTGCAAGTGGGCCCATTTCAAATTTACCTTTTCTTGTCTACATGTATATAAACTTAAAACTTCTGTACAAACTTTTACCCCAGCTCACACCAGAGCTCACATTGACTTAAACCCACCCGGGTCGAGTCATCTATAAGGCCAGAAAAAAACAGGGTTAAATCTCATCATGAAAAAATTACGTTCAGATTAACCCTAAGGAGAGCTGAATAAGGGAATACCGGTCAACTCGCCTACGTGCAAACTCGCCTATGCCAACTCGCCTACGCCTACTGGTTAACTCGCCTACGTAGGCGAATTTAGAACATAGCACGCTTGTTTAGGTTTATGGATTAAAGAACGAGTTAGATAGAACATAAAGTTATTTAAAAGGCATACATTACTTGAGTGAACTCGCCTATGTCAGGAAGAGAAGTTGCCTACGTAGGCGAGCTGACAAGTTGTAGGCGAGTTTGTTCGTAGGCGAGTTTGCACGTAGGCGAGTTGACCGGATACCGAATAAGGTGATGCAGTCCTAACTTAACCTAAATCCATTTTAATAATCCAAGTCAGGGTTGTTCTAACACTTTGCCCTGTGCAATCCCACAATGTTGATAACAGTGACTTGTAATGCCAAAAACTGTTTGGCTCAAGATTGAGTGGATAGAATAATAGGATACACATTTAGGTATATTTTCATCAAAAATTCTGGCGAGGAATGGAGATTCGCTTTTCTTTAACCCTGACTCGTCCCTAGTCGTCTCTCATGGTCGAAAGGAGAAGCGCGTCATCCCCTTTGTTGCGTTGCCATCCTGGTCTCCTCTTGGCCGTAAAATATCATAAGAGACGACTGGGGATGAGTCAGTGCTTAACCTGTCCGAAGCTTAGGGTAAGTAAATTATTGTAGTGTGCAAATGCTACATGCTAGAAACTGTATTTTGGAAATTACTCCAAGACAGGATAGGGTAGAACTATTTAGCTAAACTTCCTTTGTGTTCTTGATCACTCAGACATTCCTGAGAAAGCAAACTTTAGAAGGTTACCATTCCACTGTTGCAGGTTTGTTACAATCTTGATTCACATTCGAGTAATTTTCCATTGATCGTAGGGATACAAATTGGAATTTTTGCATCACACAACATGAAAGTTAGCAGAGGATTTACCTTGTTATCATTTGTACATTAGCCTCAGACTTGAAGCACTTTAATTATTTTAAGTTGTACAAACTTTTAAACAGTTTTTATCATTAGTCTATGTTTACTTCATATAATTATTAATTGGGTGGAACCCAACAATTAAGCTGTGCAACTTTAATTTTCATCATGTGAAAATAAAGGCTCTCTGTTGTCTCATTTGCTCATAAGGATTCCAAATTAACTGCCTAATAATTAGGCAGAGGACAGAATTTATTGGCTCGTGCTAGTGATAGAATTTTTGTTCAAAATCGCAGCAAATTCTTGTGGTCTTGTTTATATCCCATTACAATGCAGTTTCTTCTGTCTTGCTTCTTTCCAGTCTTTCCATGCAGCCATTTGAACATCCACTCTGCACCAAAGATGGCATCATATTTGACTTACTGTAAGTATACTAGTCAACATTTATGCTCAGTCTTCCCTTGTTTGAGATAATAAATATTTAAAGAAAAAAAAAAACTGGGGTGGTCCACTCATTTAGTAAATCAGGGAGATGGTTGCTTTTATTACCAGAATTCAACACTCACCAACAACAAATAACAGAATTATGATAGTCATCAGTGTGGTATGAGAATATTGTAATAGAGTCCAGTGTAATAGAGTCTATTAATGTTTGATAAAATTGATGAAGACTGTGCTAGATAATTTAATCTTCTCTTTCAGTGCTATTGAGCTTAATATGTACATACATGTATGTAATTATTGTACTTTTCTCTCATTGTCAGAAATATTGTTCCGTATCTCAAGAAGTATGGCAAAAATCCAGTGACAGGAGAGGTATGTAGTCTGAAAACTACTGTGTAGCAATGGCAAAAACAACAACAACAACAAATAAAAACAGCCAAAATGTTGTGTTGCTAATTACAACAGATCTGAAACGATTTGATTGAAAAAAGTAATTTATAGGACAAGTGGTTGCTTATGAAAGATCTAAAGAATAATGATTTGACTGAAACAATTCAGTATCATGAGAAAGTAGTTAGCTACAATGTAAGAGAGGTACTCACTTCCAATAAGTGTAAACTTGCACAAGGAGGCTGAAGAAAATAAGTGTTATTATTAGTAAACGGGATGTAGCCAAGAAAAACCTCAGCAGGCTCATTAATAAGCCCAACCGACTCTTTTAGACTGTGCACCTTTAAAATTAACCTCAAGTATTTGCGTTCTGTTGAAATTTCAGCTCTTAGCAACATTCCTGAATAAAATAATTATTTTTACGTTTCTTGACAGCCTCTCCAGGTGAAAGAACTCACAAAACTGAATTTCCACAAAAATGTTGAAGGTAAGGTAGCGAAGGAGAAAGTCAACAAGTCAGTAGCACTTTATCCTACTATTTTGTTACATTTGCCAACTTTTATCTTGTTTAACATTGTCTTTTTTTATATTTAATATACTGTGTTATTGCTGTCTTTTTTTTTATACAGACCAGTATCATTGTCCTGTAACATTCAAAGTCTTCAATAACAACTCACACATTGTTGCAGTTAAGCCCACTGGAAATGTCTTCTCCTATGAAGTGAGTTTAAAAAGCTTTCTTACAGTGCAATGATGTAATTTATTATCAACCAATACGCATTGGTTTCATACCATGATCTTTGTGAAATTAGTGTCATTTTCATACAGTACAACCCTACTTTACAACCACCTTTAGACTTGTATACAAGTTGAGCTCAGAGAGCATGAAGCGCGATTGTGCACCTTCCTTAGAAGCAGTGCTAAGCATGATCGTCAGAGCTCTTTCGAGAAAGTCTAAACCACCTTATGTTGTGTCATGTTGTCGGGTTATGCATCTTTTGTTATTAAAAACATTGTCCTTTAATCCTATGTTAATGGTAATATTAAATAGAGTTTTGAAACTGATTAAATCATAGCACTCTTGAGCCAATATTCAGTCACCACAAACTATATTTTTGTCCTCAAACATTTGTACTTATTTTGTTAATTTGTTGATGGCAGGCAGTGGAACAGTTAAACCTAAAAGCAAAGAACTTTAAAGACCTCTTGACAGATGAACCATTTACAAGGAAGGACATAATAACAATACAGGTGAATTGTTGTACACATTACATGTACCTTTTTGGGTTTAGACAAGTGCAGTGAACTGTGAGAGTCGTCACAATGACCAGGCTAAAACATTTTAAAGAGTCATCGCAATGACCAGGCTAAAACATTTTAGATTAATTTGCATCTATAATCATTATACTTCCAAGTTCATTGTTTGTTTCTTTCATTTTTATTCATGTGTCCTTCTGGACAGGATCCAACAAGTCTTGATAAGTTTAACCTGGCCAATTTCCACCATCTAAAGAACAACCTAAAAGTTGTTAATGAAGGTCAGTTGGCATTACTTTACTAGTACTTTGATACTGGTTATAACCCAGTTATAAAGTCCTATTAAGCTGCACTGTACATTGTGTATACCAGTAGTTACAGTACAGTTACTGGAGATGTAACTAGGCATGTATACTATGGAGTGGTTTTTCAGTAGCAGTGCACATTATGTGTATAATAGAAAGGCTGTTGTCAAAGAAAATAATAGTCCAAGAATCATTTTATAAACTCAGACTTAGGAGGCCAGATTCTGAGTTAGGTGTTACAACCATAATAATATTATTCAGGGCAACTATAGAGCATTTTCGTTCACGTGACTACTGGCCATATTGGTTTACTGAAACAAAGAAAGTATTTGCATAAAAAATAGAGTTCAATTCCCAGAGGTTTAGTTTGGGACACCAACATGGCCATTGTGACGTCATGTGAAAACACTCTATGGGCTTGATTGCCAGCCGCTGTTTGGAAACTGAGCCCACGGTCACCCCACTTTCCCCTGTCAGGGAGGAACAGATACTGTACCAGACTCGAGAGAGCAGTGGAAATCGAGCATAGGGCAGCTATGCAGTCTCCTCAGTGTAGTGGACAATAGCCTGGTATTATGGTAACTGTGTAAAGGACATAACGTGTGCCACATAGTAGTTATAACTGCTCTCTAAAAATCCTTGTACATTGCCACTCATTTTTTTAGAGGAGGAGAAGGCTAAAAAGGATCCAAAGTACTATTTAAACAGAGCCAATAAAGACACACTTGGTATTCTGAGTGAACTGGAGAAAACTTACAAAGAACCTGTAAGTCTTGTTTGTTACCAATTCATGCTATTTTGTCATAATTATTTGCTTGTGACCATGGGGTAGGTTAGTCGCTTCCCTTTTTTCTGGCACATTTTCAACCCCCCTTCCCCACTGCATTTGCCCCAGGCCCTCACGTTACAGTGAGTTCTAGATCCATCACTGTTTGTCAGGTAGAAAAAAAATTAAAGGTGCTCGTAAGCTTATGTATAAAATCCACAATAACCTGACTCCAGACGCTATGTCAGCTATTATTAAGAACAATGATAACATCAAGCGATATCAACTTAGGAAGAAACTGAAAATTGATGTCCCTCGTTTAACACCAACTACATGAGGAACTCTCTAGCTCGTAGAGGAGCAATAGTTTGGAACACGTTGGTTCCTCAACTCAATGAAGATATAGACAATGTTAAGAAATATGTGATTATGGTAAGACGGTCAAAGACTCTGCTACACCTAGATTTCGACTGTATCTCCCCTCAAACATTAACCTGAAAGGAGGAAGATTTTAAGTATAATTAGTGTTAATAATTAGTCGATACTAGAGTACCACCTTGTACTTTAGAATTTTAAGCTTTTATCGTTTTAGACTTGTATGTAGTAAGTAGCTATATGATTTTAGCTGGTGTATATCCTATTTATTTTCTAATTCATTAGTTATCTTATTTAATTATTTAGACACGACCCCACAAACGAAGCGTCGCTTTAATACTTATCGTGTATAAATAAAGGTTATTGATTATTATTGATTGACAAACGCTTTGACTAGAAGGCTCTCCAAGCATCCATAAGCACCCACTTTTAAAAAAATCACGGAAAATTCATCTATATGTTTGTTTTTGAAAATTTGATGGGAGATATGCCCTTTTGGAGCCCAGATTTCATTTTGTGGCTAAAAGACTCTTTCATGTTTTCTTATAGGAGAAGAAGACCACAGAGAAAACTGAGTCACTCACAGAGAGGAATGCTGTAAGTTGTGCTTTCTGGTTGGAACTGTAACTCCAACCCAGTGTACATATTAAACATGTAACTATGCTTGCATTGGATTGACCCTATTCTAGAATAGGAATACAAATGCTGATGACAAGAAATCCCTCAAAAGAGGTTTTTAGAGTCACTGGAGTACAAAATGGCTCTTAAATTATCGTATATCAGCAAAAATTTGCACACATGTCTTCCCAAATGTACTTAAAAAGAGATACCTAGGAGAAACTTCGCTTATTCTTATTCCTGAATATGGTCAATCAAAGGCAACCTATGTGCATATCTGGCTGCTGACCTCTGCCATTGTCAGATTAGTTTTACCAGTGGAAGTTGTCACTGTAGGTAACCTGTGGAGTGCTTTTGTAAGCTTTAGTGAATGTTGTTTTGTGTGTGTGTGTGTGTGATTTCTCTTTAATAAACCACTTTTAAGAAAGTGTATTTGTTGTTTTTCCATCCTTGCAGGCTCATTACTCTACTGGTGCTGTTGCCAGTTCATTTACATCAACAGCTCAAGTGCCTGTGACACAGCAGGAGGCAGGTACACAATAAAATCTGCAAGATTCTTCTCTGTTGTTGGTCATTTTTCTAACTCACAGACCTCTCTACCTGCAGTCTTTCATTGTGTGTTTCCACAAAATATCTATAACCCCACCATGGAGGGGATTTTGCATAGGACCCCCCTACCGACGGGATTTTCCAATTTTGAGGTATTTTTTAAATCCCCCGCGCCTTTGAAAATTCCTCAAATATAAAATCTGTCCATTATAGAGAGGTGTCAGTATTAAAGAGGTCTATGTAAGGAGAGGTTCCACTGTACATATGTTGCAACCACTGCAACCAACACCCTTTGTACAACTAATTTTCTACATACATACTTTGCAACCACTGCAACCAAGACCATTTCTGTCACCAAATGAAGGGGTGCGTGGAATAAGGCCCTAAGTGACTTTTGAAGTAAGGTCAAATTCTCCTTTTGTTTCACAAGTGAATACAATGAAATTTGGAAGGAGAATCTAGCTTTTTATCAGCAGTCACTTAAGGCTTTTTTCCAGGCACCCCTTCAAATGTTAACATACTTACCTTGTAACCTCTGCAACCAACGTCTATTTATTACTAAAGATGCAACTATTTAATTGGCAACTTTTGCAACCACTACAACCAACACCCTTTTACAACTAATTTTCCACATACATACTTTGCAACCCTTGCAACCGAAGCAACCAATATCTTTTTATTACTAAATGGTCAGATATTTGCCTAACTTTCTTTGGTTTGTTTTCTTTTCTGTTCAGCTATTGTTGATCAAGATATTGTAAGATACAGAGAGATTAAAAAGAAAGGTAAAATTATGAACTTTGCATGGGGTAGTATTTTACCCTGTACAGCAACTTATAAGTTTGGCAGGTTAATGGTTTTGCCTTCATGATGTACATCAGCTCTCATTTCTCTGCTCAGGTTATGTCAGACTGCAAACCAGTCATGGAGACCTAAACTTGGAGCTTCATTGTGAAATGGTGAGCGATCAGTATGTTATTTCTCCCGTAGAGTAGGATTGCATTGTCAATAATAGAGGTAAAGAGAATATAGAATATCATCAACCACTTGATTAAAAGAAATCTACAGCAATGAGAAGGGAGTAGACAAAACCCCAGCCTTGAAATTGCTAACCTGTACATTGATTAAAAATTAACTTTTCAGGTACCTAAGACATGTGAGAATTTTATAAAGCTTTGTAGTTCTGCTTACTACGACAACACAAGTAAGTTAGTGAAAGTTACTCTCAAATTATTTGTTATGGTATAGTTAGTTACCTTGGTCACCATTTGTTTGTGTTTAAAAGATTCTTCACTGATGTATATTTTGTTTCCTCTTAGTTTTTCACAGATCCATCAGAAATTTCATGGTAAATACATAAGCTGCTATTTTTTCAACCTAAATAAGCTGTTGATTTTTCATTATGGTGAAAAGATTATTTACCTATCAATGATGAGTGCACATTTTAAACAGTTTTTGTAATATCTTGTCTTTAGATTCAAGGTGGCGATCCTACTGGAACTGGAAGAGGTACAGTATAATCTATGCATTATCATTATTTTTTTCATTATTATTATTATTATTATTATTATTATTATTATTATTATTATTATTATTATTATTATGTGTTAATCAGTCACTGCTGGGGTAGGAAATAAGTTGCAGACCATTGGGCCACCACCTGTGGCCAAGGTTGCTCTGCACGTTTCGTTCTTTCCTTTGCCAACTGTCATGCATTGCGCACAATGGAAAAATAAAAAATTTACGCTCATTTCTAGCTAACTACTGAGTATCACTCAATCTGACTTGAATCTAACAACAAAATTCTTGATTTGCATTTTGCGCGGAAATTAAGGTGTTTTCATAAGACTCGCCCCAGTCCCTTCACGGAAAAACCAGTTTTGAAGCTCGATTTACCACTGCTTTGTGAAATATCTGCAAAACCAACCCGGTGAACCTATTTTCTCTTTTCAGATTTCTAACCACAATATCGTTTGCCAACTACCGTGAAAATTTAAGGAAAGTTATCCTAGTGTTAGAAATATCAAATTTTGCGCCTAATATCTAGCCAATGGACATTTTGGCCTACCTTCAGAGGTAACGAATTAGATTATTTTGTTGAATATCTCAGTAGTACTGGTTAGGAATAGTTTTCAAACAGATTTCACATTGAAAATGATTTATGAACAGGAAAAAAATTCTATGAAATGAGCCATTAACTGTTCTCTTCAGAAAATAATTCCTGTTTTTGGCAAATGCTCTGTTATAGTCCTTTTTGTCCAAACATGCAGAAATTACCATATTTCAATGCTTCGTTGCTGAAGAACAAGCATAGTGACCCCCTCTTTTTATTTCATTTTTGCAGTTAACATATAGTAAACCACACATGGGCAAAGTTTTGAAAAAATCTGAGTGTAGGTTCTATTTTAGGGGAATGACCTTAATATCATTTGTCCAGCATTTTTCTCATTTTATTATTATTATTATTATTATTATTATTATTATTATTATTATTATTACTATTACTATTATTATTATTACTATTATTATTATTATTATTACTTTGAGATCTTTGAGCTCTAAGTTACACAGAGATCTTGCAAATAACAATTTCTGTCGCCTTTGTAATGTTAATACCATAATTTACATTTCCTTTTATAGGAGGGGAGTCAGCCTGGGGCGAGCCATTTAGGGATGAGTTCAAACCAAACTTAATCCATCAAGGTGAGCTTTAAAAAAATGTAATTTTTCCTTTGTTACACTGTAAAATGTCTATCAGTTTCTCATGTAATACAATACAACACACTCTTTTCCATGAGGAAATCTGAATTATCTCCATACTACAACAAAGCTTGTCTTTGTACATAGCAACAGATGTACATCTCAGGTATGAATTGAAGGCCAGAAACAAAAGCACTACTAATCAATCTTCTTTAACAATATAATCTGTCGTTGTCATCAGCTTTATAAATTTGTACCCCTGTAACAATGTTCAAAGGACTTCTTGTTTTGTTTCTCTATAGGCAGAGGAATTCTAAGTATGGCAAATTCGGGACCAAACACAAACAAATCGCAGTTGTGAGTATCAAACACACTATCTTCTTTGGCATTATTTTTGACAGTATATTTCCGTTACTTGAAAATTGCAAACTTTGATATATCCAAAAATGGTTATTCAATTTATTATGAGTTAAGAGACCGGAAACTGCATAAAAAAAGCCTCCTGCACCCAGGGTAAAAGACGGATTAGTCACACGAGAATTTCCAATTAGATCACAGAAAATAAGTTCGACCGGTACGTGTATTACCAGGTTCAGGATACTGACCCTTAAAGTATTAGAACCACTCTAGTCTGTGATGAGCAGAAGATGATGGTGTGGTAGGAAAAAATTATAACAGCAAAAAAAAAGTGGAGAGAGGACTCATTCCTGCAGTGCTGACTGCTCGCATAATTGCTCGCCTCCTTTTCTTAGCTTCCCGAAATCTGAGGTCGTGGCACGGGTTCAAGACAGGCCTTTCTCGGAATCACCCCCTCTCGAGTTCTTTTGTCACTCGCTTGTCTCATTTTGATCTTTTGTTTTCTTGCAGCTTCATTACGTTTCGATCGTGCCGTCATTTGGATGAAAAGCATTCGGTGTTTGGCAGGTAACAATCTCTAACATTTTGGTTGGTATGTACCTTCAGCAAAGAGAAGAACCAGTTCCGATGAAATATGTTCATTGTGAAAAACTAGCGAACTTCTGTTGTTATAGCTCAGTCTTGTTAAAACTGTCAAAGCTGTTTTCTCATTTTTATTTTTTTTTTTTTCAAGCAATCAGAAGAAAAAATATTTACCCCATGAATCCTAGTTGCTTGCGTGACAGGCTCAGGAAGGGATAGCTTTGTTCACGATTGACCCACCCCTCCCCCTCCCCCCTTCCCCTCCCCACCTCCCTCAGGCCTGTGACAGGCGCAAAACGTAAAGAAACCGCACTTTGTTCAGGTTTTCCAGTTTTCAGTATCATATTAGTTAAGCCTTTAACTCTTTTTTTTTTTATTATTTTCAGGCTTGTTGGTGGGCTCGAAACATTAAATGCTATGGAGAGAGTCGAAACAGACGAAAAAGATAGACCTAAGGTATTAGGATCAGTATGAGTTGTGATTACTGAAAATCTGAGAATTTTTCATTGACACTCTGTGGTTAAACCCTTGAGCCCTAACAGTTATTATGGTCCTTCTCTTCTTTTAGGAGGTAATAAAATTGATCAAGGCCATCGTGTTTGTGAATCCGTTTGAAGAAGTGGACACAGTTGTGAGTAAACTTGTTGAATCCTTCAGAGCCTTAACCCTTTAAAAGCCTAGTGATTAGGATCGAATTTCTCCTTGTAATATCAATTCTTATTCAACCCCTGGGGTAATGAGAATTAAGGATATGATCACCGCAAGGTGAATTTTCTTGATATTGTAATAACTTCTCCCCAGTGTCTTATAACAAAAGTATGAGGACAAGATAGGAGAATTTGTTCTTTGATATTAGGTGTTGTTAAAGGGTTAACACAGTCATATGTAGACATTGTTTAGGTAGATGTTGCTGACCTATTTATTGTCGTGTTTTCAGCTGAAAGCAGAGGGAGAGAAAAAAGAAGAACAACAAAAACAACAGGTAATTAACAATTATCCTACGAAATCGCGCGGAATGTCGCCTGATGCTTAGCCGACGAGGCCGTAGGCCGAGTTGGCTAAAATCAGGGGATATTCCGCAAGATTGAGCGGGAGTATTGTTTTGTTATTCAACACATTGATAACAGAGCACAGTTTTATGGTAGAAATTACGTGTATCGCAGGATATCCGTTGACTATGGACGACGAATATTCAGTGCACCATGACCCTATTTGGGTAGTGTTACAATGTGTTGATTAATAACGTGGAGGAAAAGTGTTCGACCTACCAACAAATTTACTTTTTATTCGCAGGAGGAAGCCACCAGAAGGAAAGAAGCAGCGGCAGCACCAGTAGAAGCGCCAAAAGTGTATCGATCAGGAATTGGAAAATACATCCCACACAAACCAGCGTCCAGGTATCACCCGCCATGGACTATAATCTTTAAAGATTGAAATGCCGATTCTCTTACAGTCAATCCAGGTCACGCGTGAACAGTAATTCCAAGAATGAAATGAACATTCGAATTTCTCTTTTTAATGTCCGACGTGTGAATGAAATGTTGGACATCTCTCTGGAAATCGTTCCGAAAAAGACGCATTAACTGAAAAGAAGATTCAAAATACTTGGGAAACAATTGTTATTCTTGAAATATTCAATTTTGCAATGTAAAGAAAAATTCATAGCTTTATACTGTCAAGGGACCGTTCATTTTTTATGAGCATGGGGGGGCTGGTGGGATTTAGGGGGGGGCCACGAGAAAAAAAATGGCACTAAAGGGGGGGGCTACCAAAAAAAAATGAGTGAAAGAGGGGGGGGTCACCAGAAATAATTGGCTAGTAGGGGAAATTGAAAGTGGCTCAACACAGAAACAGATGAAGAAATTGAATATTATTTCAATTTTATTTAATGCGATTTTCCTAACCACTTTTAATTTGTTTTACATACTGAGGTCGAAATCTGCATTTTATATTAACAACAACTGAGGAAATGAAGCATATCTGTTGGAAAAGCAATAATGAATACAAACTGAAGTAGACACCTATGTTTGTACAAGTTCAAATTAATATAAAAACGTATCAGTCTCACTATTGAATCATCCTTGGGGGAGTAGTTTTCTACAAAGTGGTTGTACTCTGAACTATATCAATAGATTGTTTAATGTTCTTTTTAATAGTACTCACTTTTATAAAGACTGTTGATTAGTAAATTATTTGAACCCAGGAGTATTAGACTCAGTAGTATGCCTAGTGTGAACATCCAGATTAGTTTTAATAATAGAACTGTTGTTGGTGACTTCAGTTGACGGTAAATCTGAGCCGTAAGCCATCTTCAGAAAAGCTTGTAACTGTCATTTTTAATAGCAGTACTTTAATATCCAGGCGCGTAGGAGGGGGGGTTCGAGGGGTTCGAACGAACCCCCTTTACAGATCAGTAATGGCGGAAGAAAAAGCACTTAATGAGAAGGTTGAGCAATTACATGAGGTGTACCATGCGAGGGAGTAGAATGTCTGCCCTGGTTCTAATGCATATCAAATATGATATGCCTGTCAATTTTGACGAGATAGTCAATTTGTTCGAAGGCCTACACCCGAGAATGATGCAGTTTACCAGCTTGGTGTATGACTATCAGTAGATCGAATAGCTATCAGAACTCGACAGGGCGCGGAATGTACATTGAACTTTCTTGTTTAAGTTGAAACAATTATGCCGTAGGAATGATGTATATAGCTCAAAAAGCTGCTGTAAAACAAATTTTTGATTTGCCTAAAATGGGTCTCAAAATGCAGGAAATGAGGTTTCTGGGAACCTAGATTTTCAAAAATTTCCGGGGGAGCATGCCCCCGGACCCCCCTAGTAAGCAAGATTTGGGGCTCAACGAACACCCCTATCTAACCCTTACCTACGCGACTGATATCTGTGCGTCCGCTGTTTTTTTCTGTTTAATATGACTCGTAATCGTTGATTGGTATGCTTCGATCCGTATTTTGTTAGTCAAATCTGTACATGTATTAATTGTTTCTACTCGAAGGGGAGTAATTTCACGTTAACCATTTGCTTGATTAATTTTTATAGTTTCTTTGAGAATCTAAATGGAAATTTAGGGTTTGTCGTTGCCGTAAACGTGTTGCTATCTATAAAACGTTTTTTTAAACAAGAGAAATCTTTACCTAAGTAGAGAACGGTTACTTGTTAATAGTACTGTAAAGAAATCACAGTAACAATTACGTTTATCTTTGATATAAACAGTACATAAGCGTTTTGTTAAAGTTAGGAGTATGATTTGTTTCTGGTTGGGCGGGAGGGGGGGGGGGGTCATCAGAAAAAAATAGTTCTGCTGGGGGGGGGCCATGTGGAAAAAAATTGCATGCTAGGGGGGGGTCATGCAGTTTCGTAGTGGCAATTAACCAAATCCCACCAGCCCCCCCATGCTCATAAAAAATGAACGGTCCCCAAGAAGCTAGGGAAATTTATACGGGAACTCTGAAATCTCGTTGGCGATTTTGAAAACTGACATGTAAATTTCAAAACTCCCAGTCAAATTTCAAAAATATCGTTCACGCGTGACCTGGGTTGACTGTAACTGATCGCGATATCTTCATTTTAGTTTCAGTTCTGAGAATTTGGTTATTTATCAAGAAAACAAATACAGTCGAACCTCCCTTTGCGACCACCTCTCGTAAGCGGCCACCTCTCATTAGCGACCACTTTTCCAAAATACCAAAAGTTTTCAAGTCAAATCACTGTAGATTGAACCTCTCGTAGGCGACCACCTCTTGTAAGCGACCACCTCTCGTAAGCGACTACTTTTAGAGATGACTGTTTAGAATTTTCAATTGTTTTTAACCTCCCGTAGGCGACCACTTGACACATAATCTGCTGTATCTCTCATGGGCGGAAATTGAAACATGTGGATTGGCCCACATCATTACAGCGGACGCCGTTTTAAAATCTCACAGCCGGAGCTACCGTAACGGTCTCCCGAAATAGCTTACCATTGAAACAATTGATAACATACACATGCACCATAGTGTACACTTTAATCAGGTCGAATCCCTTATAGGAAAGAAACTCTCCTATCTTGTAAATAGCATGCATGCACATGCACGACCGGTGATGACTCTCTCAACCTTGTATTACTCAACAGAAAAATTGTGGCGATAAAGAACGGCAACTGGATTATGTAACAAACAAACAAACAAACGCGAAAGTTGCAGATGTTTTACGCTTGAAATGTAACATTGCCAAAATGCTGTTTACTGTTTGCTCCTAAATCAGACAGTCTAAAGAAAAGTTAGGTTTCGATAAGCACTGGCCAAAGGGTTAGGTCTCTGCAATTACCATATGCAAATTACCCGAAATTTAGACCCCCTGTGGTCTGAACTTTGGTAAGCGACCACCTCCTGGGAGCGACCACATATCCTTGACATTATGGGTGGTCGCTTACGGGAGGTTCGACTGTATTCCTTTCTTTTTGTTCTTAAAAGTGAGAGAGACCTTCTTGAATGTTGAAACAGAGGATTTCCTTTTCTGCAAAGCTGCCGTTACACGTTGAAACTTTAGATGAAAAACTTGTGTACAACGGCGCTGCGAAACAAGTTTCAGCAGGCGTTGCGCTGTGTAACATGGTCGGTTTCGTGAAACTTTTTCGAACTTCTGTTGCGAGGCAAGTTTCGCGAAAAGTAGAACCGCTTTCTACTTCTTCAACGACTCGCAACGGTCGCAGTGGTGAAAAAACAGAGTTTCACCGTGTAACACCACTTCGTGAAACTTGTTTCGCAGCGCCGTTGCACAGAAGTTTCAGCTAAAAGTTTCAACGTGTAACGGCGGCTTACAGTCAACCCAGGTCACGCGTGAACGATATTTTTGAAATTTGAACGGAGTTTTGCAATTTACATGTCAGTTTTCAAAATCGCCAACGAGATTTCAGAGTTCCCGTATAAATTTCCCTAGCTTATTGACAGTATAAAGCTATGCATTTTTCTTTGCATTGCAAAATTGAATATTTCAAAAATAACAACAGTGTTTTGAATCTTTTTTTCAGTTAATGCGTCTTTTTCGGAACGATTTCCAGAGAGATGTCCAACATTTCATTCACACGTCGGACACCACAAAGAGAAATTCGAATGTTCATTTCATTCTTGGAATTACTGTTTACGTGTGACCTGGATTGACTGTAAGAGGAGAGAGCATGGAACTGCAGTGATTTTCAGACATTAGATCCGGTTTCTGTCGTGATGTTGTTTCCTTAGACAAGACATTTTTCTCCGCACCGTCTCTCTCCACCCTGGTTACGAATGGTTACCTCTAAGAAAAGATAGTGTCAATACGGCTTCATGCTTGCAGAAATTGGATTCATTTCCGGCTGTTTGCATGGGTCACCTGTGGCCCGCATGCCCATAAAAGAAGCTTTACTGAGAGACTGAATACCATATATGTATATAAAATATATTTTTTTAAATAGAAGAAAAGATTCTCGCAGTCATCTACGCAACCAGACTGTTTGCGAAAAACCTGAAAAAAAATTCAGGCTTGAACGAGGACCTCTGCGATGCCGGTGCAGTAGTCTACTAACTGAGCTATCAAGCCAACTGGGAGCTGGTCATGTTCAGAGCTCAGTTGGTAGAGCACTGCACCGGCATCGCAGAGGTCATGGGTTCAAATCCCGTTCAAGCCTGAATTTTTTTTTTCAGGTTTTGCGCAAACAGTCTGGTTGCGTAGATAACTGCGAGAATCTTTTCTTCTATTTAATCATTCGTCGGCAGTGCATATACATATTACACATGTTACACATATATTAATATATTTCTTATTTGCTAGGGATGCTGATACCGCTGACCTCGCACCGCAGACAACCAAAAAGAAAATGAAGACTTCCGGTGGGTTTAAAGACTTCAGTTCGTGGTGACATGCAAATCTAAATGGGAATCAATTAAGCAAGGATGGTAGTTCGATCGATAAAAGTTATGGCCATTTCAAACGCGGAATTGTTACTTACATTAGCCGTCCTCTTGCATTATTGAAGATGGTTCTCAAACAACGAAATGCAAAGCAAATGGATGCCGGCAGCCAGCTCAAAACATCTTGCTTTTGGGATTTCTGAAAGCAGATATCACGCATGCACATCACGAGAATAGCATCTTTGGATTAGATCTTATACAGCGTTTAAGACCGCAGGAAGTAATAGAACACTCGTTTTCGCTAACAAAGACAAATTCGCCTCCTTCTCAACTAACATTCAAGTTCTTGCTAAATCTCGACGGATCGGAGCTTACGAACTATTGCCGGGAGTTTTCTGCGAGTGTAAGTCACAGATTTTATCCCTGAAGGAGGCCGGCAATTAGCCTTATTTTTGTAATTTTCCTGTCAGAAAATGGGTGTGGAGAAGTTACCGAAGTCAATGTGTCACGCTTCATAAACTTAGCCTCAGTATATACACCTGTTCTTTGTCATGCAACTCTTCTCTTCACTACGGAAGCAACGCGTGACAAGGATTTTATGAGAGACAAAACCGTAGAAAACTGCATAAACTGGACAACTGCACAATACAGCGGTAATGTTTTTCCCCTTTACCTGTTTGTAGCTGCAAACTGTTTTCTCGTTTCCTCGTCGCAAAAATCATTTCGTGGTCGACGTTTTCGCAATGCAAACAAAATGTAAATTTATTCTGTATAAAGAATAAAAATTGACAGAAGTCTTAAACTGGACTAAAGTAAGACTGTTTTTTTTTTTAATCAGCAACGCGAATTCTATTTTATTTAGCAAAATGGTTTTAGGAAAACATAATTTCCGAACTCTTAGAAGAATAGAAATTGGATTTTACTACCAAAGATCATTGTTTGGGACGAAAAGAAGCTTTCATCCAACAATTTAAATCATCGTTCTCGAGAATGGATAGTTTAAGAAATTTCACCACTTTACCGAATATAACTATTTTCTTAAATTTGCCTAATTTTGTAAAAAGCGCGGTTTCTTTAATATTGAATGTAAAACATAATCACCCGAATCATAACCCGAAACAAAAGCCATGAGTACTGTTGCGTGCAAAAACATATGTTTGGGGTGTCATTTGTGGGCGAATTTCCCGAATCACGCACCAAAAATCACGCAACAGGGACAGCACGAAACGACACGAAGAATAACACGAACTACTTCAAGAGATTTTTGTGAAGAAAACCGAGGCTCGATTTATGTCTTCTGATTTATTCTTACTTTATTTTTATTAATGTTAAAGCAGTTAAATTGAAGAATATCGGTTTATTTTTAATAAGTCTAAAAATCATTGCGTGCTGGTAAACGTGACGCTAGTGGTTTTCGTGAAATACATCTAATTTTCAACGAGTACTCAAAGTTGTCTTTTTTATGTTAATTTTCGGTGTACCTTTAAACTTAAGAACTGAATTATAAACAGAAGGAACACGAACCAACAGAATTTGTCTCCGTGGACGAAGACGACGTTGGCTGGAAAAGATGGCAAAACTTTTAACGGTAGGTTATGATTTCATTTAAGCTGTTGAACTTTTTGAATGAGTCTTGTCTAATCGCAGTGCAATTTCAGGGCTTTTTGCCCGGTTTCGATTTCACCTTTGGTTGAAAACATCAAAATTCTCTACTAATCTGGGAAGGATAACTGTCGTTGGAAATATTTACTTTTCAGAAAGCGAAGTCTTGACATAAAATACTGCTTGTTTATTCGCGGAAATCCAACGAATTATTTTCTGTTGGCCGAAACAGGGATATATTATCGCATTACGTTAACTTGGTTTCAACACATCAGTCGGCCACAAAGTGTAGGGGGAGCCACGAAGCTTTCAGCACGCAATTTTGGGAAGTATGGAGTAAATTTTGGTCTGTCTCCGATCGGTACACAATTGATCAACCTGGATCTACTTATAATGACTGAAATATAGTCATCTAGTAACTGGTTGCCCATGAAGACTAACGGAACCGCGTCAGATTCTCTCCAGGCCAAGTGGTTAAGGATATTTTGGGTTAATTTTGTCATTTCTCTGCTTAATATTAAATGATGTTAGAAACGACGAAACGTTGCAACACGGTAATTTTTATAATTTGAATTCTGTTAAATGAACCTCGTAAAATTTACCCGATGGCCGTCTTTGAAGTCCAGTCAGCCGGTTTAAGAAATAATTGAAATGCTTTAACTTTTTAACAATTGTCATCGGCATGTGTCGAATTCGAATCAAAAGAAGCGATTCTTGGGATCTCAAGATTTCTTGTTTATTGTCTTTCTAAAGGTGGTGTAATAGGTATTTACTTCAGTATAAACTGGACAATAATTCAGTCCGCGTTTTGATAAGTTATGTTCATAATAAGTTAGTCGTATATTGTGTTGTACTTTATACGGTCCAATAGCAGAACAAAACAAGCCGACTACACGAAATACTACAGACGCGAACGACTTCGTACATGCAAGAAGACTTGCCAGAAAGAAACCTCTGCTAGCAGGGTAGCTTGTCTCCAAACTAGACCTCAGTCAAACCCTTCTAGATTCTTAGAGAAACCGGATATCATACGTTGCATTGGTAATGGTATCAGTAGAGGGACTTGGTCTGTGAAGCGAGACTTTGGGCCCCTTTCTTGGCTTTGTAAATCAGATGTAATTTAAAAATATTTCATTGTGGACAACTAAACCAGGTATGGGGGAGAATCTTTTACGCGTCTTCTAAAAGAAAGTGAAAAAGCATCGTGTTTGAAGAATATATTTTAAATCATCTTTTTGTCTTGGGATAGAATTGACCAGGCAGGTGTTGGCAAAGCCTCCTCTGTGAAATATGAGATTTATACAACGGGTACTAGCGAAACCGGCTTCTTTATGCAAATTATCATTGTCGACTTGCCTTGTTGACTACTAATGCTAGGAGATGTCAAACCATCGTAGGTTTAATTATCCTTGAATATCATTTAAGAGGATTTACCGGTACTCATTAACACGTCTGAAAGGATAGAAACTTTCAAAGTAAAGTATTTCGCTTGTGGACGCGACACCAGCAAATGACCAGAAAACAAAGCTTAACTGAAACTAAGCCCGTCAGTAATCTCAAATTTAACAAGATAAAGGATAGCTAAGTTAAGAAATGATTGCTTTTGCTCAAGGTCAAGGCGAAATTCTATCGGGGTAAGGCGAGAATCCTAGTATGCTTTGCCAGTTTTTGGTCCCTCACGAAGGCAACAGAACTGCCTAGGCTTAGCTCAGTTATAAGGCAAAAAAAGCGCGTCGTTTTCCAAAACGTTCTCGTGTAGGTTCTCACTCAAAGGCGAAAAGAAGACACTAAGATCATTAAGAAAAAAAGAATTCTCTTACTCGGCCGTTTTTTAGGAGTGAAATGTTTAATGAAAAAAGGTAATTTTATTGGTTGTTCCTCTGTAAAGAGCTTCTAATTCAGTTATCACATGTTTCCTCGAGACATATATACTTGCCAAATACAGCTGCAATAATCCAGTAATTTGCCAGTCACCCGTACGTATCAAGTTTCGACCCATTAGAGAAACGTGTCTTACCTTAAAACACAATACCAGAACAGTGCAGGCCAGATTCCAACAACTACTCGATCGAGTGTATTTTAAGTTCAAAAATCCGACTGACCATCACAGTTTGCGGCCACAGGGAACAGCCAAATTCGAGCGGCAGAGAAATGGCACAAAAGTTGACGGTATGGCATACCCGTTTACACTTGTGTGTGTGTGTGTGTTTTTTTTTTTTTTTCGAATTTTTGGTCGTTTAGTTTGTAGTTCTATTTCAACTGATATATCCAATAATCCGACAATAAGTAGTTCGCTAATCAGTGGAGCGATTTTTCACGATCAGTTCAAACAGAAATGATCTCCGCCTCAGAGCTACCAAAACGTAAAAAAGTCATAGTTTCAAGCTCGTTGTTCAGTGGTAAACACGGGCAGGTGAAAATTTAAAGAGAATTCCTTGTACCGAAAAGGTAAATTGTGGCATACGTAGTTCCTGGATTGACGTATTGTATGGTTCAAGTAGTAGTTACTTTGTACTCGTTTTCTGTTTTGAGGGTTGTTTTAGGCGAAAACATAATCTTGGTCACAAAAGTATATAAAATTCAAGTCTGAGTTTTACCCGTCTATTGTTGTCTGTTTTCCCTATTTACATAATACTGATAACAGTGGAGTTATCTTCAGTTCGCAGAAATATTGGCTTCTGTTTGGCACCCTTTTAAATTTAGGACTTGTCAGGATATTGCGTGGAGATAGGAAAAAAATGCTCTCATATTTACTCAGTTTTAACTGAATCGCTTGTGATAATCGTTTGAAGGGGTCCTTAAACAAATCAACTAATTTTGTCTGGTGCTCTAATTTGCTAAACCAGAGATGGATATTTTTATTTAATGAGCTATATCAAACGTCCTTCGCTAAAAATCGTCAAAAATGCAGGCCTCTTCTCAATGAAATTGCAAAAGACAGGTTCCTAACCAATTTTCTTTGAATCAATCTTTGGTTTTATTGAAATGTTCTTGTCAGAGATTACCTCGGTTAGTATTAATTTCCGTGGTACAGATCCGCCGGTTTCAATTAGTAGACCTTATTCAGACCTTATTACCTTCCGTAGTAGCTGTTGTATCCGGGCGCATTTTCGTATTATATACCATGAACTTGAAAAAATGGCACTGAGAAGAACAATCACCAATTGAGACTTTCATCACTTCCGTGTTCAGCGGTTTGAAACATTTTCTGTTTTACTTGAAGGTTAAATCCCGATTACCATTGGCGTCTATTTAATTACAAACAAAAGCGAGCTCTTAACTTGTTTGAGTACTTAGAATTTCACCGGTAATGGTTTGGAAGATTAGCGAGGGAAGGAAATGCTGGCTAGCATGTAATGGAAAACTTTGTTGCTGAAATTAAAAAGCAAATTTCAGTTACTTATTGCTATGTTATATAACACGCTGTGATCAAAAGATGGGCAAACTCTTCCCTTGCTTTTTTCACAACGTACTCTCGAGTCAGTTTCGTTAAACAAAGCACTCACCTTTTGACAGAGAGTTTATTTAAAACTTGCTTGGACAAATCCCGGTGAGATTCCAGGCGATATGGTATGTTATAACCATTCAAAACAGCACTGGGTTTGATCCAAATTTTTACAAAGGCAATATCACGTTTTCTATGAGTGTTTAAAGGAGTTTTAAACCGGCACTGTCACGGAGATTTTGCTGTATGTTAGTCAAAAATTCTAACATATTTGACAAAGAAGCTCTTTTCCAACATAAAATTGCTATTACAGCACGTACCGGGAGGAAAATATTAAATGCTTTCTCCGAGGAAGAATAAACTCATCACGTTTTAGCAATTTTTCCAAAATAATCAGAAGGAACCGGCCAATTTTTTCATGTTGCAATCCATTTCCATCCTAGCCATCCGATGCCAAAGATGAATTATACTTGTTTCTGTGCTGTAGTAGGGTTATTGTTAACAAAACTGAACAGTAACTTGAACGTTTTACGGCCATACAAATATGTTTTAGGCTATTCAAAGTGACCGATTAAAATTAGGTGACACTGTCCCTTCAAGCTAGTTTTTAACAAGTGTTTTGTTTCTGCGTGTTTTGTAGCTACCGACCATAATCAATCTAAATGTTGGAGGTCACCTGTTTACCACTCGCCTTTCAACGCTACTCAAAGACAAAGATTCCATGTTAGCGGCCATGTTTAGCGGACGATACGAGCTTGAGGTGGATGACCAGGGAAGATATTTCATTGACCGTGACGGCACATACTTTGGCTATATCCTGAATTACTTGCGTGACGCGTCACTGCTTCCGCCAGCATCCGTTGCGTTACACGTGTATCGCGAAGCGCAGTATTTCCAGGTAGAGGATCTTATTCGCAGTCTTGAGCGTTATCCTTGCGTTCTGCCTCATGTTGTGATTGAAGAACAGAAAAGAAACTACACAGAAAGCTATCAACACTGGAAAAACTTAATTCTACAAACAGCTCAGCAAAAATATCGCCAAGTTGTGAAATACTCCATCGGCCATGAATACGTTGTAACAGTAACAAGATACGCTACCAAAACTGAGTTCGAGAAAGGTGAAAGCCTCTGCAAAAGCTACAACTCAGTCTGTGAGCATAACGGAAGCTGTCGAGACCATCAGTTCTTCTGCGTTGACGAAAGTGGAGAAAGATTACAGCATTTCATTGGCTCTGATCTCCCATTGGTTGATTTTACTGTCCCAGATGAGGATATCCCCGACTGCCGCCTGTTTACGTCATTGGTGGAGAAAGATTTTCGCGCCGAAGGATTTTGTGTCAGCGGAAGCTTGTCGCATGCGTGGAGATGCTTAAGGTGTGACGTCACAGGTTTTCTGCACCAGATGGCTTTTAAATGGGTTCACCCACCCTCTCCCAAGATTGAGCAAACATCAGGAGCCATAATCAGGGATGGAGACCGTAACGGGATACCACTTTGACTTATGGGCTTGTCCCCATGTGTTGTACCAAAAAATCTATTTTTAGAAAAAAAAATGCGCCATTCGCGCGTGAGGCGGACGCGTGTAAAAGGTCAGGATCGCGTATGGACAAATCGCAAATTTTTTCCACCCGATCAAAAGGGCGTCCAAATTTTAAAATTTCAGCCAATGAATATCTCCTCGGTGGACACATTTAAAGACTTAGACTCTTATAACGAAAAGGTAACAATAATTTATTGAAGGAAGACATGGAAAGTTGGAATAAAAGCATATTGATCACATGACTCTCATAGTAAAGTTGAATGAACGAAAAAAAAAGCTTACACTTTACGGACATGTACTCGGACAACTAACTTGATCTTTTGTGTGAAGGAAAAAAGCCTTTCAAGCTCCCCCCCCCCCCCCTCCCCGCTAAGACCTATAAATATATGCACAGACAATGGATTCCAGTTGGTCAGTCTTTCCTGAAGACAATTAGAACAATGGAGGACAAAGAGGCCCTTGAAGACTTCTTGAAGACTGTATGAAGATAGATTATGATTTTTAAATTAAACTCACATGAAAAAGTAAACGTGTTTACTGTTCACTGAACTTCCCATATAATGTTAATATTTCACTCATGGACATTCAAATCCTTGCAGTGTGCAGGATGTTTTTCACATGAACCTAGTTTAATGGCCCGGCTCCCATGACTAGGAACCAAGCGCAGTGGTGCGCAAAATCGTGGCCATTTTTGGAGCGCCACAGATCGGCGCCACAGGGTATTCGTGATGTCTGTCGGTGATCCCCAAGTTTTCTACACAAGTAACTCATTGTAACAAATTTGTAATAAGTACATTAAATAAATGAATAAATAAATAAATAGTAAGAGATTTTCGCCCGTACGCATACGGGCGGTCGACCATTCCGACCAACAGTGACTCGCGTGGATAACGCGCGTATTGCGTGTTTACCCATCAATCTTTGTAACCGGTTCGTCTTGCCAATAGGCCATTTTACAGTTGTGTACTGAGTGACCTGGCCTTGCATTGGAAGCGAGGCTGGGGGTGACCTTGTTTTGATACAGACCTCACTGCTTTTCATATGTAGATCATACTGTTCTTATGCTAACTAGTTTGCATTTACATTTGAAAAACAGTGAGGTTTGTATCAAAACAAGGTCACCCCCAGCCTCGCTTCCAACGCAAGGCCAGGCCACAAAGCACACAACTGTAAAATGGCCTATTGCACACGTGAATGAAGGCAAGTAAGCCAACGCGGCAATTTTCGCGTTGATATTTCTCTCTGTCAATATTCGTTTAGTAGTTTTACATATACAGGTAAGCTTAAGTCACCTAGTTTATCTTTCAGTTCAGAAGTTGCTTCACAATAGTGAGTTACTGAGCTAGCAGAACTCCACGAGAATGTAGCGGAGTTGAAGACAGCCAAAGCTAACCGGTAAGCGTGAATTTAAGTTTCATTTAAGCTTGCTATACAATCCTTTTCTCTCCTTTTTTACTTTCAAGTGTTTATAGTTTTCTCTATGACTGGATGTTAATAGTTTTCATTAATTACGTACGAAAAGAAGGAACCAGTCACCAATCTCGTACCTAGAAACCTCGGGTTCTTTGGCCAGCGGTTGGTCTCCAGGAGAGGCTCTGAGAAATTTTTTGATGGGCTGCCCAGTGATGGCTTTGCATTGTTTTGTGGTAGAAATCCTGCAGTAAAAAATTTCATTACCCGAGTCCCCTGATGACCAACCGCTGACCAAAAAACTCTTGGTGTGAGTGACCAATCTACAGACTGTAGACTACAGTCTCAGGGCTGTCAACTCTCCCAGATAATCCGGGAGTCTCCAGATTTTAAACCGTATCTCCGGGTCTCCAGATTTATGTCTGTAATCTCCAGATTTTGAGCCGTATCTTCTGGTCTCCAGATTTATGTCTGTAATCGCCAGATTTTGAGCCGTATCTTCTGGTCTCCAGATATATGTCTGTTATCTCCTGGATAATTGACGAAATTTGCTATTTGTCGTAGACTCAACTTCCTAACAAGAAAATCTGAAATGTTTAGTGTTGTTTCTGGTACTGTTTAATGTACGCCTCCCCACCTTTACCCGTGAATTTGGCCTTGATGCGACGCCTCTGTAAGGCGCTTTGTTATTGCTGGCCGGGGAAGTCATATTCTCCATATTTGAAGACGAGTGAGGTTGACAGCCCTGCAGTCTGCAGAAAGCAGACCACAGACTGGGGAGGCAGTAACCAAATGCAGCAGTGGGGAAAATGGTGGCCATTTTTCGGTGGGACAGTGATCAATGGGTTAACCCTTTAATGCCCGGTAGTGCCATATGGCACAAGGTGTAATTAAGAACTAGGGTATTCGGCCAAGTTGTGTAAAATTTACACAACCAAAATGATCTTGGAAAGGTCTGTGAATTTAAGTTATGCCTGTCATATTTTAGTCTTCATTTACTACCCCTCCAACTTCCAGAACTTTTCCCTGTTGTGTGTTTAGGGTCCAGTTGATATCTTACAACAACCAATGCATTAACTTTTAAGCTATAGTTTTTAAGGGTATAGAGGCCTAAAGTGTGACGTCACAAATATTTTTGGATTTTTGAAATTATGGGATTTGTTAGTATATTCTAAACGAGCATGATGAAAAAATTAATGTCTACTTGCCAAAAATCAGCATCTTATTGCAATTTGGGGGCAAGATATTAGCTCTGTTATGCCCTGGTGTTCCATACAAATCCTTCTATCAGTTCCAAATGTATGGAGGGTAGGAGGAGAGGGTAGAGGGTAGACTAGTGTACACCAACTTAAGGGTCTTTTTGGGGGGTGGGGGTGGGTTCGTGTACTTTATCATAAACACTGGATCTGGAAACTAACTTAGGGTAGTAAACATTTAAACCTTTGTCAATCAAGGAAAGCAAACTTATAGCCTTAGATCTGTGGTATAATTTATTAACTTAGTAACAATTTTTGTTCATTATTGATGCAGGCAAGATCAACATGCTTACAAACTACAAGAACAATGATGGGCTGCTGAGAGTACCTCATGTCAGTGGAATGAAGATGATCAGGGGTACATGTACGTCATGCTGAAGTTATGTAATATTGTTCTTAAAATTAACTAGAAGAAAGAGCCTCAAAGTTATTTACTCAACTTAAGCAGTTACAAAAACAAAACCTAAAAAAATTCAGGCTCAAACATTAAACAATTGGGCCACTTAATAGTAAGATTACAGTCTTCCAATAGTTGAATGATATCATAAATCACCACCTAGAAACAAATGCTGAGAAATGCTACAAATGGGAACTATCTTTTTTTTTTTAATGTTTGGTGCAAATTTATATTTTTGTTACTTTTCATTTTAATGTGTGGTTCCAGAAAATATCCATACCCCCACGACAGAGGGAATTGGAAATTCCAGAGGGGTGGGGGAGGGGGGTCAATGGCCCAGGAAATTCCAGAGGGGAGGAGGGGTGAATGGATAGATTAGTTTCCAGAAGGTCAACTTCACTTTCATGTCGGACACGTAACTTACCAACTTTGTAGATCTTTCTTGAAGACGTTACTTTGTTTAACTATTTTAAAGAAACCCTTGAACATTTCCCTTCTCCAGAAAGCCTTTGTAAGTGAGGTAGTCCAGATTGAGACAAGAAATATTTTATTCATTGAACAGGAGAATTTAAAGTCTCTCACTGGTAATTTGAAGCATTGCGTTGCTGAGCCAATGATTCTAGAACTGTTGTTTGCAAAACTTTATCACATTGAAAAGTATTATTCACTGGCAACAACTGAATTTGTTTCAATGTTTAAAAAAAGAAAAATTTTGGATGGCTGAAAAATCCCTAAATTTACATAAAACATTGAAATATCTGTTTGTTTTGTTTGCATGCTGTATAGAGTTACAGGCAAAGGAAAACTGGAACTGTTTTGTCAGCACTGACCCATGTTAAAAATTATTTTGTCCAAAGTCCAAAACTGTTGACTTAATTGCTATGCCAAACTTCAATAAAATAGAGCCAATTCGACATTCTTTTTAATGCATTAATGATCTCATATAAACTTTGCATAGGAACACAAACATGCTAATTTCATTTTGCCGCTTCTTTTCATCTGCAGTTTCAAGTTATGATCAAAGGTCAATTTGTCTCACTGTACTGCTAACGCTTATTTCGTCCGAGCTTTTCCAACTCAAAATGAAAACTATTGACTGAAACTAGTTAGGGAGTGCATTCAATGTCACCAGGCTCTCTCTCCTTTGCCAAGTTAGTGATGATGTCATCCACCTGGGCTATTTCTTTGTCCCTGGTCCCTTTGGAGGCCTTAAAAGCGTCTCAGGGGACGTTTTCATAGACACTAATTCAATTGGAAGCTTTTTAAACAATATTTATTGTTGATCCAAAAATCAACTTTTTTCCAAGGGGAAGGTCGATGGTTTTTTTTGCCAAAATGATGAAAATTTTGAAGTGGGCATTTTTCACTCGTTTATGTCCCTAGGGATCTTGGCATGTTGAAAAACTTCCTTGGGAATCATTTTTAAGTGCAAATAACGACCTGGCAAAGAATTTCCTGTTTAACCCTAACCCTGACTTCATCTTTTGTCTGCTATTTCTTTGTCCCTGGTCCCTTGGGAGGCCAAAAAAGTGTCTCAGGGACATTTTCGGACACACTGATTCGATTGAAAGCTTGTTAAAGAATATTTGTCGCGGGTCCAAAACTCGACTTTTTTCCAAGGGGGTAGGTCCAGGGATTTGGGTCAAAAATGACCAAATTTTCAAGTCAGCATTTTTCACTTGTTTACGTCCCTAGAGATCTCAGCGTGCGGTAAAGCTCCCTTGGGAATCATTTTTAAGTGCAAATAACGCCCTGACAAAGAATTTTCTGTTTAACCCTTTTTCCTTTGTGAGCTATTTCTTTGTCCCTGGTCCCTTGGGAGGCCTAAAAAGTGTCTCAGGGGACGTTTTCGGACGTTCTCATTTGATTGGAAGCAGAATATTTGTCGTTGGTCCAAAAATCTACTTTTTTGTAAGAGGTAGGTCCAGGGTTTTTGGGCCAAAATCTTCAGGGGATGCAGCCAGATTTGCACCCCAAGATCCATCCATTCATTCAATCAATTTGTCCCATACAATCTTGACTCCAATCTGTATTAGGAGTGCGTTCTTTCTGTAGATGTTGAACACAATGACTAAACGGAATGATTACCATGAGAAAAATCGATTGAGTAGAGCTAAAGCAACAATTCTTTTGATCTAAAAGAAATTGCATAGGAATGTGAACATGCAAATTAAAACAAGTTTTTGCATTGCCAGACTTGTTCCTGTAAATATATAGATTTAAAATCTTCAACAAAGCTAACGGTAAAGTTAGAGGCCAATGACCATGGGTAAATATTAAAAACTATACCGGTGAAATTGAATGCTTGCTCTTTGATAATGCAGATTTTCTTCTCATGTAGGTAGCTCTTGGTATCTCTGATACAGAATTTTTCCAGAAAACGTTTCTGGGGGCGGGGTGGGTTGTTATTTTATATTTGAGGAATTTCTAAAGGGGTGGGGGGTAAAAAAAAAAAATCCTTCAAAAATGATAATCGCGGGGGTGGGGGTCCTATTTGAAATTCCCTCCATGGTGTAGGTATGGATATTTTCTGGAACCACACAATATTGCACAAAAAAATTTAAAATTAAGTTACCAGCTCAGATTTCACTCTATTTGACGAGGTAGTGTCTCTGCACTGTTTCTTGGTAATTTTAGAATATCCCATCCTATCTGCTATATTTGATTGATGCAAACATGTTATAAACTACTTAGTTTATCAACAATTGAAAGGTGCAGTTGAAGACTATACTTAATGTGCATTAAAAACAATTTGGATGCCAAAAATAATGCAATAGCTCAATTCGCTGTTAGCATGAAATTTTTAAATGTAAGAGTTAGTTCAAAAAACGAGTTCAGAAAATGAATTGGCTATACCAGATTTAGCAAAACGTAAAATTTTGTACAGATCTAATTTACACTCAAGGAAATTTAACCATTTTAAGTAGATTATTGTAATTGGAAGCCTGCCCACCTTCAAGTTTCAAAGTTCTGTATTTTTTAAGTCTGTAGGAGATCTCTAGAAACTTCACATTTTTCTTAAATGTAATATGGCAAATTCATTTCTCAGCTCGTTTTCCAATTTTATCTACATGTAATATTTAAAAATGTCACGCAAACCAGAAATGGTGCTATTTCAATCTTATATCTAGGAGATTTGGAAGTTTACGTTTCTTTCTTGATCGTCATGAGTTATGTTTTTACTGAGCAGCCAACTTTAAAGGTTTGCAACTTGTAGATACAGCAGTCTAGTGGACTGAGGAAAATTGTTTCAGTCACACAATAGACTAACACCCTTAATTTTCTTAAACTTATCTCATAATTGTTTGAAATTGCTGGATTTTTGCATACACATTTTGTATTATTTTGTGTTTAAAAAAACAACTGCTCCTAATTTGACATGCTAGAAAGAAATTCTAGAAGCTACTGGACTCGATTGTTGAAAACAGGGTGAAACCTAACCGAGAATTTCTTCCATTTAATTTTGAAATTTAATCAAGACCAGTTAACTTTCTGTATGCAAAAACTCAGCAATTTTTGACTTTTTTAAAGTTGTTACTTCCACTCCTCCATTGATGTTTGCAGCTGAAGGGCTGAGTGCTTAGAGGGCCTCAAAACTAGTTTTCAAGTTTCTTTCTGAGTGGAAAATGCTACCAGCAAATCATTATTTTAGTTTTGATGCCTAAAATATGAATCTGTGGTAGCTAGCATCTTAACATGATCTAATCTGGCCAAAACAATCAAGGTTAAGCTGTTGTACAAGGAATCGAATCTCATTGCTAAGAGCATCAAAACTAAACGGTTCATAGCATTTTTACTGTCTCCTCTGGTTACATATGCCAGTGGGACACATCAACACTTCTGCATCAATCACTGTCCAGTGACATCATGACTTGAAAAAGGGGTGATAATTTTGATTTTGGTCGTTGTTAAGATATATGGATATTTCATCAAAATTTAGAGACTGCAATGGTTAGATTCATCTTGATTGGCTCTTCGTGTTCATTTCAAATAAAAAAATGTGCCTCTGTAAGGTAAAAAAAACCAGATTTTTTTGCAGCAAGCAAATGGAATCACAAGCAAACTTACCATGCCTTCAGCACAATAGAAACCAATTATTTTATCCAAACAGGAGGATTTTGTTGCGATGTATTGTGACAAATTGCCAGGTAATGAAGTTGCATTAACATGTACTGTATTTAGTATTTTACACATTAAATCATTCCAGTTCTCATTTGGGGTGTTTTGCAGCAAGAAAAATGAATGATTATCAAGCAACCATCCCATTTCAACAACATTTGGAGCATTTTACATCAAATAGTTGTTTTTTGTCATTAAAATGGATCACAAGGTCACTGGACAGTTGTAGGGACCTTAAGATGTACAATCATGGCAACATCACAAAACAATAGGATTTAATGAGCAAAACAATAGCTCTGCACATGCTTTATAAATTTTGCTAAATTTCTTTGCCGTCTTCTGCAAAACATGAACATGAAATATGAAATTTAAAACTTTAAGGAAAACAGGAGCACATGACGGTGATTTTCTTTTTTTAACCCGAACACCATTCCTACCAATTCAGCTTCAAGATAGTTCGGCTACAATCTGCAGGTCAAATGAAGTGATGTAATCATGAAGAAGTTCACGTAACATCAACCCTCCTTTTCAAGTGATGCTTTCATCGGCGTTGCCGTCATGGTTCTTAAGCTCACTATTAGTGGCTATACAATACAACTGTCTCTCATCAGGCCAGTGAATTGTATAATGCAGATGTGTCTCTGTCAGGAGTAAGGGACAAGACGAGACAGCTGAAATTCAGGCCAAACAAGTTTGAAACTTGTTAAAACTAGTCTAAAATTACATATAGGCTCTTTTTGCACTCAGCCCTTCAATATTGTTTACTGTTTATTATGTCATATTGTTGCTATCGTAGGAATTTTTGACATCTTTTAACTTCCTGGTGGCTTTCATTGTGATTTTGCAATTGAAGGGCTCGGGATGTAACTGACCTATAGTATTTTTTTATTGCTTTTTGTTGTTTTGGCATGAGTGTATGTGACAGAACTTTTTTATTCCCTTGATCAGATCTTCAGGTTGTTCTCATTTGAAAATTGAAAAGGAGTAATTCCTCATTAATTTTTCTTCCCCATGTTTGAGGCGTATGAAAGTGTCAATTTGGGTGCAAAACGAAGTCAATAGAGGATCGCCAGTCTCATGATTTCGCTATTCCTCAGACGTTTTTTTTTTTTTTGTTTTTCGTGTGCAGGGGAAGAAAACTGGCTAACCAGTCGTTTCGTACCCACGGACGATTCGTACTCAGACGATTCGTACCCAGCCAATGTAGTCGTTTCATACCCATCCCTATTACCAAGTTGTTTTGTATCAAAAAGTGCACCTGACAGTACATCAATCAGTGGATCAAGGGTAAACTTGCCTGACTTCATTCTTAAAATGCTTTATTCTAAAATAAAAAAAAGGCTTTTACTTGTATCTTACTCTTTTGATCTTTTACTGTACGTAACAATCGACTAGCCGATCCAGACAGAACTTGTGTTGCGCCTGCTGAAAGTCGATTTTCATTGTCAAAATTGTCAGTATTGTCAGTATTGCACCAAAACTCGAAGTGAAATTTGATGGTTCTAGACGTATCAAATACAGGGAAGAAAAATTGATAACAATTTTTTTTTTCGATTTTTAGACAAGAACGACATTAACATTTGATCAAGCAAATAGCAAAAATCATGTCATGTACACTTTAGAGAAACGTTGCCTTAAGATCTTTATCTTTTTGCAGTTCGTGTCAACTAAAAACTCATGATTGTGGGCAAGATTTTCGTTTTTCCTAAAAAAGGTCAAATCAGCAGAAAAACAACAAAAAGCAATCTGAAAAGCACTATAGCTCGGTAATGCCCGGGGATTGAAATGTCCAATTTTCCACTGTCTGGTATTTTAACTGGCCAGGCAGTCGAAATTGCGGCCCTATGCCCCACTGGGGGCTCAAAGGACCAAGAGAGAGGCAGTCGAAATGATAGCCATTAGGAAATTAAAATGTCAAAAACATCTCGAAGCAGAAACCACTGTAAGATATTGGTTGAATTTACAGTCAACCCACATCACGCATTACCAGTATTTCCAAGAGTGAAATGAACATTCAAATTCCTCTTTGTTATGTCTAGCATTTGAATTGGATCTTGAGCATGTCTCTGGACATCTTTCTAAAAGACACATTAACTGCAAAAAAAAAATCAAAATATTCGGGAAATATTTGTGCTGTAATGAAAAGAAAAATCGATAGCATTATACCATCAATAAACTAGGGAAAGTTTTACAAGAACTGAAATCTCACTGGCGATGTTCAAAACTGACATTTAAATATATCAAAACTCTTCAAAATCTAAAATTACCGGTCACACGTGATGTAGGTTGACTGAAACTTGCAGCTTTAATTTGACTCTCTTTACAGTAGTTACTAATGACTGGTTACCAACTTCCTTCAAGAGAAGGTTAAAGTTGTGTTTTAGTGGATGTCATTCAAAGAAAAGCCGTTTAAATTATCTTGAATTCAAGAGATCCAAGAAACTGAAAACTTTAGCCGCCAAGAGAAGGTAAAACTTTATTAAAGTTGATTTCCAAGCCAGATCAAACTAAAAGAAAAAGTATCTTGTAAACATTACTGCTCATGATAATTTATTGACTTTGCTCATTATCACAGGCACTAAAATATAAATGTTTTGTATCCAGGCAAAGACACACTTTCTTTTAGTTTAAACTGGTTTGGAATCGAGTTTAATAAGTTTTACCATTTGTTAGCGGGTAAAATTGTTAGGTTTTTGCCTTTCTCTTTGAAATCATGCAAGAAATCTCAATAAGTTTTCATTGATCAATTTACGTCCACAAAAATGTAACTTTAACAGACTAGTTTGAAGTTGGAAGGTCGCATGTCATTGTAGATGACTGTAAAGCAGACAAATAAGACCGATGTCACGTATTAAGAGTTGAATTGCACATTCCAGTGTAGATAAAAGTGAAGATTCTATAATGTATGAAGTGGAAAAGGTCAATAAATACTATAAATATTTCCTATCAATTGTGTTGGTCATTGCACTGGACTGATGTTGATTCTTGAATAATTAAACTACAGAATATATGCATGTAACATTAATTATGTATGCTGACATCATGCAATTAATTATGCATACATGACGTAATATCATTAATTATACATGTTTGGCGTCATCATATATTTGCATTTATTAATATTCATTAGCAATAGACTGAGATTCAGATTCAATCTTGATTCTGATACCCATTCTGAATCTGATTCCGATTCTATGTATCCACAGAATCAGAATCGGGTTTACGAATCTGAATCTGAGTTTAATGCCAATGAATATTAATAAATAAATGATGATGTTATGCATGCATAATTGATCGAATGAAGTCTGCATACATTTTGTTCTTGGTAATATTCCATCTCCCATTTTGTTTTTTATTCATTTTTCTATATTGATTGTTTAAGATCTGACAAACTCCAACAACCAACATAATTTTTATTGACAGCAAAATACATCAGACAGAAAGCAATTACAATGCGAAGTGCCAAAATGTGGCCACTTTAAGCTTAAATTGGGTGAGATATCCTTAAATTGAAGTAATGACCTAATTCTACGAAGAGGTAACTGGCTCTCAGTTTGCAAGCAAAAACATGATTTCGAGCAATCTGGATGTTAATGGCTTGCACCCTTCATTGATTAGTGACAAAATATAATACATCTGAGATTTAGTTAACTATTTAGTGTCGACACACCTTAAACCAAGGAAAACTGAACTTCTCCCATAATTAATTGTAATAGTTTACACTTCTATTTTCCGCCTAATTTTCATCCCTATACTATAGACTATTAGTGTGGCCTAATTTTCATCCTTATTCTATACTCTTTGATTTTCAGGCGAATTTCCATCCTAATACTATAGACTATAGTTTTTGGCCTAATTTTCATCCTACTACTGTACACTATGGTTTTCTGGGCTACTTTTTATTATTCACCTCCACTTCGGTGAATAATTGTCAATTATAATACTATAGACTATCACTTTTCGTCTAATTTTCATCGTAATAGTATACAGTTTGATTTTCGGGCTAATTTTAATACTATATATATTGATTTTCGTCTAATTTTCATGGTAATGGTATCCACTTTGATTTTGCTCTAATTTCATCCTAATACTATAGACTATCCTTATTTGCCTAATTTTCATTCTAATACTATACACTTTGATTTTTGGGAAAATTTCCATTCTAATACTATAACTGTGGTTTTGGTCTAATTTTCATGCTTATACTGTAGACTATGGATTTTGGCCTAATTTTCATCCTAATACTATAGACTATAGTTTTTCGCCTAATTTTCATCCTAATACTATAGACTATAGTTTTTCGCCTAATCTTTATCCCAATTCTATATACTTTGCTTTTTGGGCTTATTTTCATTATAATACTATAGACTATCACTTTTTGTGTAATTAATATCGTAATGGTATACACTATGATTTTAAGGCTAATTTTCATTGTAATACGACACACTTTGATTTTCGGGCTAATTTTAATCCTATGCTATAGACTATTGTTTTTCATCTAATTTTAATGGTAATAGTATCGACTTTGATTTCCGCCTAATTTCATCGTAATACTATAGACTATGGTTTTTGGTCAAATTTTCATCAAATTTTCATCAACTTCAACTTAATACTATAAACCTTCATTTTCGGCCGAATTTTCATCCCTATACTATAAACCACAGTTTTGGCCTAATTTTCATCACAATACTATACACTTTCATTTTTGGGATAATTTCCATCCTAATACTATAGACTATGGTTTTTGGACTAATTTTCATCGTGACACTATAGACCATGTTTTTTGGCCAAATTTTCATCATAATACTATACACTTTGACTTTTAGGCAAATTTTCATCCTAATACTATAGACTATTGTTTTTCGTCTTATTTTCATCGTAATAGTATACAATATGATTTCGGGCTAATTTTCATTCTAATACTATACACTATGATTTCAGCCTAATTTTCATCCTAATACTGTAGACTACGATTTTGGTCTAATTTTCACCGTAACACTATGGACAATGATTTGGGTCTAATTTCACCCTGATGCTATACACTTTGATTTTCGGGCTGATTTTCATCCTAATACTATAGACTATGGTTTTTGGCCTAATTTTTATCCTAATGCTATACCACTTTCATTCTCGGGCAAATTTTCATATTTATACTTTAGACTATCACTCTTCGTGTAATTTTCATCGTAATAGTATACACTATGATTTCCAGGCTAATTTTCATTATAATACAACTCACTTTGATTTTTGGGCTAATTTCAATACAATACTATAGACTATTGTTTTTCATCTAATTTTCATGGTAATAGTATCCACTTTGATTTTGGCCTAATTTTATCCTAATACTATAGCCTATGGCTTTTGGTCAAATTTATATTGGTAATTGAACTGAGTGGAGTGCAATTTGGTCTGAAATCATACGCGTGATTTCAAAATCAAACAAGCACGCAGCGCGAGTTTGATTTGAAATCACAGGTATGATTTCAGACCAACATTGCACGACACGAAGTTCAATTACCACTTAATTACATCCATTTAAAATCACAGAGTATCATTGTCAATATTAATATTCTATTTGTGTTACTTCATTTCCATTTTGATGGGCTAAAGAAAGGATGCGATTCAGAGCAAAAAAATGGTGCAATTTGGGAATAAATCGCACCATTTTGGACCAATCAGATTCCAAGGATCACCAGTGATTTCAAAATGGATGTAATTACTATCTTAATACAATAATATATGATTTTCGCCTAATTTTATCCTAATTATATACACTATGGTGTTTGGTCCAATTTACATCCTAATACTATACACTTTGATTTTTGCATAATTTCATCCTAATACTATAGACTACGCTTTTTGGTCGAAAACTATCTTAATACTATAGACTATGATTTCATCTAATTTCATCCTAATACTATACACTATGGTGTTTGGTCCAATTTATATCCTAATACTATACACTTTGGTTTTTGCATAATTTCATCCTAATACTATAGACTACGCTTTTTGGTCGAAAACTATCTTAATACTATAGACTATGATTTCATCTAATTTCATCCTAATACTATACACTATGGTGTTTGGTCCAATTTATATCCTAATACTATACACTTTGGTTTTTGCATAATTTCATCCTAATACTATAGACCATGGTTTTTGGTCGAATTTCTATCTTAATACTATAGACTATGATTTTCCCCTTAATTTCATTCTAATACAATACACTATGGTGTTTGGTCCAATTTACATCCTAATACTATACACTTTGATTTTTGCATAATTTCATCCTAATACTATAGACTACGGTTTTTGGTCGAATTTTCATTGTAATACTATAGATTATGATTTTCGGCCTAATTTTCATCCCTGTACTATAGACCATGGTTTTTGGCCTAGTTTTCATCCTAATACTATAGACTATCCTTATTTGCCTAATTTTCCTTCTAATACTATACACTTCGATTTTTGGGAAAATTTCCATCCTAACACTATAGACTATGATTTTGGCCTAATTTTCGTCCTAATATCATACACTATGGATTTTGGTCCAATTTGCATCCTAATACTATACACTTTGATTTTCGGCCTAATTTTCATCCCTACACTATAAACCACAGTTTTTGGCCTAATTTTCATCATAATACTATAGATTATGATTTTCGACCTAAATGTCATCCCTGTACTATAGACCATGGTTTTTGGCCTAATTTTCATCGTAACACAATAGATTATGATTTTTGCAAATTTTCATCCTAATACTATAGACTATCTTTTTTCATCTTATTTTCATCTTAATGGTATAAACAATCATTTTGGTCTAATTTCACCCTGATACTATACACTTTGATTTTCGGGCTTATTTTCATTCTTATACTATAAACTATAGTTTTTGGCCTAATATTCATACTGTAGACTATTATTTTGGCCTAATTTTCATCCTTATACTATAGACTATGGTTTTTGACCTAATTTTAACTTTCATTTTCGGGGGAAATTTTCATTTTTATACTATAGACTATCACTCTTCATGTAATTTTCATCGTAATGATATACACTATGATTTCCGGGCTAATTTTCATCAAAATACAACCCACTTTGATTTTCAGGCTAATTTCAATCCTATACTAGACTATTGTTTTTCGTCTAATTTTCATGGTAATAGTATCCACTTTGATTTTCGCCTAATTTCATCCTAATACTATAGACTATGGTTTTTGGTCGAATTTCCATCCTAAGACTATGATTTTGGCCTAATTTCCTCCTAATACTATACACTATGGTTTTTGGTCCAATACTATACACTTTGATTTTTGGCCTAATTTGCATCCCTATACTATAAACCACAGTTTTTGGCCTAATTCTCATCCTTACACTGTACACTATGATTTTGGTCTAATTTTCATCGAAATACTATAGACTATGATTTTGGCCTAATTTCATCCTAATACTATACACTTTGATTTTTGCCTAATTTTATCCTAATACTATAGACTACAGTTTTTGGTCGAACTTTCATTGTAATACTATAGACTATGATTTTCCGGCCTAATTTTCATCCCTGTACTATAGACCACGGGTTTTGGTCTAATTTTCATCCCAATACTATACACTTTCACTTTTTGGATAATTTCCATCCTAATTTTATAGACTATGGTTTTTGGCCTAATTTTCATCCTACCACTGTAGACTATGATTTTGGCTTAATTTCAACCTAATACTATACACTTTGATTTTCGGCCTAACTTTCATCCCCTGCTAAAGACCATGGTTTTCTGCCTAATTTTCATCATGATACTATAGATTATGATTTTTTCCTAATTTTCATCCTAACAGTATTCACTGATTTTGAGGCAAATTTTCATCCCAGTACTATAGACTATCGTTTTTTTTTTATCTTATTTTCATGATAATGGTATCCACTTTGGCCTAATTTCATCCTAATACTACAGACTAAGGTTTTTGGTCTAATTTTCATCCTAATACTATAGACTGATTTTCTTCCCTATACTATAAACCACAGTTTTCGGCCTAATTTTCCTAATAATACTATAGATTATGATTTTCATCCCTGTACTACAGACTTTGGTTTTGGCCTAATTGTCATCCTTATACTATACACTTTCATTTTTGGGATAATTTCCATCCTAATACTATAGACTATGATTTTGGCCTTGTTTCATCCTGATACTATACACTGACTTTTGGGCTGCTTTTCCTCCCAATACTATAGACTATAATTTTGGCCTAATTTTCATCCAGACACTATAGACTACGATTTTGACGTAATTTTCATGGTAATACTATAGACTGATTTTGGCCTAATTTTCATCTTAACACTATAGACTACGATTTTGGCCTAATTTTCATCGTTATACTATAGACTATGATTTTGGCCTAATTTTTATCGTAACACTATAGACTACGATTTTGACCTAATTTTCATCGTAATACTATAGACTTTGATTTTGGCCTAATTTTCGTCCTAAGACTATAGACTATGATTTTGGCCTCATTTTCAGCGTTACACTATAGACTACGATTTTAACCTAATTTTAATCGTAATACTATAGACTATGATTTTGACCTAATTTAAACCTAATACTATACACTTTGATTTTCGGCCTAGTTTTCATCCTATACTATAGCCCATCGTTTTCGGCCTAATTTTCATCATAATACTATAGATTATGATTTTTGCCTAATTTTCATCCTAATACTATACACTTTAAGGCACATTTTCATCCTAATACTTTTGATTTTCAGGCTGATTTTCATCCTTATACTATAGACTATGATTTTGGCCTAATTTTCATCATCATACTATAGACTTTGATTTTGGCCTAATTTTCGTCCTAAGACTACAGACTATGATTTTGGCCTAATTTTCATCCTTATACTATACACTTTGATAACCGGGCTAATTTTGTGCTCACTTTCATTATAATACTACGGACTATCACTTTTTATCTAATCCTCATCGCAATGGTATACACTATGATTTCCGGGCTAATTTTCATTGTAATACGACACACTTTGATTTTCGGGCTAATTTCAATACAATACTATAGACTATTGTTTTTCATCTAATTTTCATGGTAATAGTATCCACTATGATCTTAGCCTAATTTCATTCTAATACTACAGACTATGGTTTTTGGTCTAATTTTCATCGTAGCACTATAGACTATGATTTTGGCCTAATTTCAACTAAATACTACACACTTTGATTTTTGATCTACTTTTCATCCCTATACTTTAAACCACGGCTTTTGACCTAATTTTCATCATAATACTATAGATTATGATTTTCTGCTTAATTTTCATCCCTGTACTATAGACTATGATTTTTTCCTAACTTTTCTCCTAATACTATATACACTTTGATTTTTGGGCTAATTTCCATATCATTTTTTGTCTAATTTTCATCGTAATAGTATACACTTTGATTTTCACATTCACTTTCATCCTAATACTATGATTTGGGTTGAATTTCCATCCTAATACTATACATTTTGATTTTCAGGCTAATTTTCATGCTAATAGTATAGACATCGTTTTTTGTCTAATAATCATAATAGTATACACTACGCTTTTTGGGCTAATTTTCATCGCAATACTATACACTTTGATTTTCGGGCTAATTTTAATCCTCACACTACAGACTATTGTTTTTTGTCCAATTTTCATGGTAACAGTATACACTTTATTATATAACAAGCTGAATTCTACACGCATTTTGATATGGACTATGGATACACACTATGATTTTGGCCTAATTTTCATCGTAACCTGTAGACAATGACTTTGCCCTAATTTCAACCTTATACAATAGACTTCGATTATCGGCCGAATTTTCATCGTAAAACTAAAGACTATGATTTTGCCCTAATTTCAACCTAATACTATAGACCATGGTTTTCGGCCTAATTTTCATCATAATACCTAATACTATAGATTATGATTTTGGCCTAATTTCATCCTAATACCATACACTGTGGTTTTTGTTCGAATTTCCATACTAATACTATACACTATAGATTTTGGCCTAATTTTCATCCTAATACTATAGACTATGGATTTTGGCCTAATTTTCATCCTAATGATATAAACTATGGTTTCTGGCCTAATTTTCATCCTAACACTGTGGACTATGATTTTGATTCTGATTTTGGCCTGATTTTCATCCTAATACTATAGACTATGATTTTTGGTCTAATTTTTATGCTAATACTATACACTTTGATTTCTGGGCTAATTTTCATCCTAATACTTTAGACTGTGGTTATTGGCCTACTTTTATCCTAATACTTAACTATATAGTATTATATAAATATAAGCAGCTCGTAGCAGAGGTTTCTCTCGGGCAAGAAAAAAAACCGACTACGTGAAATGCTAGAGATGCAAACAACTTAAACAAGCCGACTACACGAAATGCTAGAGATGCAAACGACTTCATACATACTAAAAGGCTTACCAGAAAGAAACCTCTGCTAACAGGGTAACATCTAATTATTGGAGAAAAAGTTATAATTGTTTTGTGGACTTTATTGGTTACTGTAGCAACAATAAAACCTGTTCAAAACTGTGCTGAACTTAGCTTCAAGTGAATAAAACTAAAAAAAAACAGCTTGGTGACTCCCATTTTCTTATTATGGAAATGTAAAGAGCATACTCAGATAGATGTTCAGCGTTTTGCAAAATTCAACAAAGTCTTTGCTGGAAGGATTCAAAATCATCTTTAATTTGTTGAACCCCTCCCTAATTTTTTTTAAAACTTTGCAAAAAGTTCCATCTTGTCATGCTGATTGCAATTCCATAGTGAAAAATTGGGGAGCAGCATCCTCGTTTCCAGGTAATAATCCATTAAAGCAAAGTGTAGGGCCAGGTATAACTTGTTTTATTATATGGCTGGCTCCGCGAGCGGGCAAGATGAGTCAAATCCTGCGCTTTGATTGGCTACCCGAGCGGTCAAGATGGAGCTATCTTGCCCGCTCGGGATTACCTGTTGCCCGTCCGCTTGGCATCGAAAGTTTAATCCCGAGGAACAATGCAATCTTTTCTTCGATTTTCTCGTTGTTCTGGCGGAAAATGCTCACTAAAATGTCCGGTAAACCGTGTCAACATTTACCTAAAGGAAAGGAAAGAGAATAGAATCATCCTGGTGTAGTGAAAATTTTGTATCAGTTACAATGAATGCGAGCCAGTGAATCGGTGAGTTGCTCTGTGTAGAGATTAATTTTGTAAAAGTTATTGTCTCAAGTCGAGTAATAAATTGATTAGTTCTCTAGATTTGCAAGACTGTATTTAAATTATAGCGTAGTGAAAGTTGCATTAAGTGTCTAGAGCGGTTCAGAAAAGTGTTTTTCTCAAGTTCTCCGAAGCTGAGCTCACGTTTTTAATTTAGCCGCGTCTTGCTTGTTGTAAAGGACAAAATCTTATCAAAGTTTCGCTCAGTTTTTTGAGTTACCTGCTCTATTTTTCGGCTAATGTTTTCATATAATTTCAAAATGTATTGTTTCATTTAAGAACTATTGATTGGAGACCGAAAACTGTGTACTTGAAAAGCGTTTATTATTTACCCCACCGCGTGATCGGCTGAAAATGGCGAGTTTGCCGCATTCTATTAAAATCTTCCCGCATTTGCGAAAATCTAAATTTTTCGTACTCAATAATTGTATACTCCCTTTAAGCCATTATAAAGTTAGAGCCTTAAGATAATTTAGGATTCCTTGTTTTCCATGATTACATGGTAATCCAAAAATGCACTGAAAATGAATCTTACACCGGCCGGCTATGAAGAATTTCTTTCCGAGCAGAACAGTTTCTTGTTCTGTTTTGTTTTATTTCGTTTTTGTAGTTTTAACTTGAAGTTAAAGCCATATAATAAATCCTTTATTGACCAAGCTTGTTCGGTCAAGATGGCTGGATATTGGCCTCGTTCCTTTTTTTGCGTTTTTATGGACCTCGAATTCGTCTCGATCCATAAAAACGCAAAAAAAGAACTTTGGCAATATCCAGCCATCTTGACCTCACGCTTGGTCAATAAGGCATATATATTGTTGCTGTGGTAACCTACAAAGTCAAGAAAAACAACTATAACTTGTTCACCAATAACTATGCATTTCTTTGATAGCATTATTGTTGTATCAACTCATAAAGAGTGGTAGTATTGATCCATTAAAGGGAGGGGTTCACAGTTCTGTGCATGTGCATGAATCTAAATGCTTTTTTCTCTTTCTTATCAACTTTATGGCCTTAAAAATCCCACTCACATGTACTTTAGTAATCACATTCTATAATTAGTCCAAGCAAACTGACTGATGACCAAAATTCACAGAAAATGCTAGTGGATTGTACCCATGATTTTATAGTTATTTGCATCCGAATTAACACAATCATATGAAAAACTTACCACCCAAGTTACCTATTCCTTTCCGAATGGTTCATAAACAATGAATTAAATTAAACAGGCTTGGGTCAAGCGAGCAAAGGCAAAAAAGTATTTTGATTTATGGACATGCGCAGAACGGTGAACTCCTCCCTTTAAAGTGTAAGTGCTAGAAACTGATAGCAAACTCTAGAGGTTAGGAATCCTTGTGCTTTCACACTTCAAATCTCCACAATCTCCGAGTTTAATGCCAATTCTTTCCAAATCCTTCTCTTGGATGTTTAAAGTAAAGCGTGCAACTGTACATGTAACAATTGCTTGCTCCTCAAATACAAACTTGCCAACTTCAAAAAGCCTGAAAAAGTTGGCAAAGTTTAGGGACTACATGTAATTCTATTTCTGTATCAACATTTGAGCTGGCCGATCTTTACGAAAACAAAGCTTGCAAACTTAAGTTTTGTAGTGTGAAGCTGCTGCAATCTACCATTCCGAAAAAAATGGCAACTGGTACACTAACCCATAGTTCTTGGTGTGCAAAAACTCTGAAAATGCTGATAAAAAAAAACACAGAAAAGTTCTATAAACTTCAAATCTAACATACACAATGTTGTCAGCACAGGGACAAATTCGTAAAAATAAGGCTTTCTATGTGCTTATATTTGGCTGAGTTAGGTTCACAAGGTATTGTAACAGTGGTAAAATGTACAGCCCCCATCTTTTTCCATACAGTGGATTAGGTAGATGCTATACATTATTGAACCTTTTGGAATACCACATGTATTGTCTACTGGTCTAAGATACCCCTTACTTAGCTTGGACTGTTCACCTGTCTGTCAAAGAGATGTCATGATCCTCCTTAACTGATCAGATTGTAATTGATTCCAGAGGAAAGTAATCACTTTGAATCTGGTCCACATCTCAGATGTACAATCTGGCTGCAAATACCATCCCTTCTGATCTTCATAATATGTGTACCTAGAAAGTTGACAAGAGAAAGAGAATTAGCTAGGGATGTTAAAAATATTTATCACTTATGCACAAGCCAATCAAATGCCTGGTAAACTAAAGTTGTTGTAGAAGCACATGGGTTTAAGTTAAGGTTTAAATTAAGGGGAAATGGGCTTCAACGATAAAATTTAGATCTTCATGGGCAAGTCAATCACACTGCTATCACATTCCATCAGGCCCCATCCCATCCTTTCACAAACAAGTTAACTGTCACTTAATTCTTGAAGCCCTATTCTTAGAGCTCAGTTGAAGGATGCATAAAAACTCCAATTGCTTTCTTTGGTGAGGTAAGATTAAGGAAATTATGTTTCTCATTGCGACCATATGATTCGTATAAAATCCAGTCTGTGACCTGCTTTCTGCAGACTGTAGTCTACAGTCTGTAAATCAGTTATACAGCATACTATGTCAATCTCGTATCAAGAATCCTGAGGTTCCTTAGCCTGCAGGGCCCAGTTGCTTGAAGCATGGTTAGGGCTAACCCGGGTTAAATACCATGACAACCTATAGGTTTTAATACCTCTTAACCAATGGTTAGCGCTAACTACGCTTTGAGTAACTCAGCCCAGACGTTTGCCGGGAGATTCTGAGGTACTGAAATTTTTTGCCACGAGATTTCTGCCTCAAAACAATACAAAGCCATCACTGAGCAGCCAGTAAAATTTTTTTTTTTTAAATTTCCCTGTCTCTTTTGGCGACCAACTGTTGGCCGAAGAACCCGAGGTTTCCAAGATTGACACCAGCAGATTCACACATAGTGACTGGTTCCTTCTTTTCGTAATTGCATTGATGTTGAAAGAATGCACTCCTAATACAGATTGGAGTCGAGAATCAGCAAACGCGATCTGGCATCCTCCAACTTGGCAAAGGAGAGAGAGCCTGGGATCGAGGTCATCAAACTCACTCCCTAATCTTTGATTATTAAAGCTCGCAAGTATATACCTGCCAACTCTCACGCCTTAGGCGTGAGTCTCACGCCTGTGGGTTGAAAACTTCGATCTCACGCCGGCTCACGCTTGCGGGCCAATTTCTCACGCTTGATTGAAAAATGTGAGTTGTTGCCGTCTTGCTTGACACAATTTCCAAAAATATGTTAACTCAGACCCATGTTAGAACGAAAACCATGTGCAAAAGGAATAAATGACAATACCGTCCTCGCGATCTCTGATTTTTGAAGGTGAAAAGCACTGGGAGCGAGCTCGCGTCTATACGCGTCCTGAGACTTTGGACGTCCTCGGAAGACTTCGGACGTCTTCGGAAGACTTCGGAATTCTTCGGGAATCTTCGGAAATAATCGTGTTGTCTTCAAAAATCCCAGCACTCCCAGGATAAAAATCTCACGCCTTTATCTTAGAAAAAGTTGGCAGGTATACAAGTAGAGAAAACTATAAACAATTGAAAGTAAAAAGGAGAGGAAAGGATTGCTTAGCAAGCTTAAATGAGACTTAAATTCACGCTTACCGGTTCACTTTGTAGTTCCGCTACATTCTTGTGCAGTTCTGCTAAGCTCAGTTGCTCACTGTTGTGAAGCAACTTGTAAACTGAAAGATAAACTAGGTGACTTAAGCTTACTTGTACATGTAAAACTACTAAACGACAGCTGACCGAGAGAATATCAACGAGAAAGCTGCTCCGTTAGTTTACCTACCTTCACTCACGTGTGCAGCAAGAGAGCAAGACGAACCAGTTACAAAGGATTGATGGGTAATTTCACGCAACACGCGCGTTATCCACGCGAGTCATTTTTGGCCCGTACGCGTAGACGAGAAAATCTCTTACCATTTATTTATTTATTTATTTATTTATTTATTTATTTATTTATTTATTTATTTATTTATTTACCATGATAACGAAATTAGGTCATCCAAGTTTTCCATTGCTTTCAACATCTTCAGAGATCCCTGGTTAAAGTTCAATCGGGTGCAAAAAATTCGGCAAAGAAAAGTAAATAGAATATTTTCGGTCGGTCGACCAGCTCGCTCGGAGGCTCAAATCCTGACTCGAGATCCTGACTCTACATTCACTGGCCAGCAGATTTTACTGAATACAAACGATTGGTAAATGTTGAGTTTGTTCGTGTTGAAAGAAAAAAATTGTAGCCTGTATGCGACTTGTTACTTACCTGAACTTGCCCGAACTTGCCCAAATTTGCCTGGGCGGAAGTCAAATTTTGTTTACGTGAAAAATACACCAAGCAGGAGTAGGGTAAGTGGAAAGGATTAAAGAGATAAAGACAAGCTGTAGAAAATAAAAACAACAAATTGAAATCTCAAATCTTACTGTTTTGTTTATCTGTTTACCCTATGCCATTGATTTTTGTTCACAGAAGTGTATCCTGATTAAAATTTTTCAAGTTGCTCTTACCCCTCCATAGTGAAGAGCTTTCCCGCCAAATTCCCGCGAATTGCATAAATACCGGAAGTGAAAGCAAATTTTCAGTTTTCAACGGACAACAAACATGGCGTGTAGACCGATGGCACATTTGAGTAGAAATATCGTGATATTTGCAAGCGAATTAGCCAGTGCTGTTGGACGACATAGATATATATCCAAGGAAGAAACATTCCGTAAAGTTTGGCTTCGATCTCATCAGCAATCGTTTTGTTTTGCTCACGCACTGCAGTTCAAAAATGATCTTCGTTCCATCTTGACAGAAAGCGAGGAGTTGACAACCCACTTTCCGTCGTTGAAAGAGGAAATCGATCTAGTTGATTTCGCTTCTGTACTAAGAAAAATCATTTGCGATATGTCGCTCAGAAAGATTTATCGACAAATTCTGTCCTTTCTGAAAGTGAAGCTCTTTAAAAGCAACAAAGAAGAACAAGTTTTGGGCGCCGCCAAAGTGGTCGAAGAAATTGCCGCCGAAGTGAAAACACTGTGTGATAACGAAGCAAAGCCTGTGGAATCGGTGGTGAAAGAGATTTGTGCCAAAACAGGAGTGGAAAAAAGAGAAGTGGTAGAAGCAATGGAGTTCAAAATTACAAAGGATCGAGGAACTCAGCTCGAAAACAAGGCCGTTCAGGATTTTGGCAAATCCAAGGGTATTCAAATCGAACGTCCCATGGTACCAGAATTGTACCACAGGGATATGGAACACGATGGAATGAAATGGAGTGTAAGCGGTAAAGTAGATGCCGAAACAGAAGATAGCATAATTGAAGTAAAAAATCGAAAGAATCGTTTCATGTGTCCTGAATATGATTACATTCAGCTTCAAACGTATTTGTTCATCTGCAACAAACCGAGAGGAATCTTGCTTGAGAGGTTGAGAGGTACGAATAAAGAAACGTGTTTCGAGTTTGATGAAGAACTTTGGCAGGAATTAACGATCGAGTTGGCCGAGTTTGTTGCTGAATTATCAGACGCCATGAAGATGAGCAAGGAAGCCTTGTATGGGCATTCTTCACCTAGGAAGAGGGAACATGTTAAGGTGGCCAAAAATGAAGCAATCAGTTGCCAGGAAACAGATGGAGAGCCACCGAACAAGACTGCAGCAGAAGAAGCTGATGTGATAACCACTGAGAAAGTGGAAATTAAAGTGGAGGCTAGTTGCACTAGTATTTAGTATTTCTAAAGCAATAATACATTCACCATTCTTGGAAATATGCTAATTTTATTGGCTTCAATGGGTAGAAACTGGGTGTCTTATGATTTGCTGGAAAAAAGCCAGCTGCTGTGATTGCAGTGTAAAGGTAACGGTTCTTCCAGCAACTCTTAAACCTATTTCAAATATGCTATCATTGCGCTTATTTCAACTGAATTAAGCTCGCCTTTGGTCGAGTGTAGCTGATGGCCAATTCAAACGTCAAACTTAATTCATACATTGTGATAACAAAATAAATTCTTATGATGTATACACTGACTCTGGCACAAGTTAAGCACAACTTTTGAAGCAACATCACACTTAGTCAAAAAATCAGGGGTTAAGCTCAACAGGCCTTGTTGTGCCCAATTACTTTACACAACAGTAATTGTTTCAGACATTGTGCTCACATCACACTTAATTCATGCTAATTGGGTTTGATTAAGTTTGACATCACAACATCACAATGTTTGAACTGGGCTTACCATTCACAATTTGATTTCCAGTTATTATTACAGCTGAACCTCTTTATTACGGACACCAAGGGGGCAGGAATAAGTGTCCGTATTATAGAGGTGCCTGTTTTAGAGAAGTAGGCTTTAAATAGATTTCGGTTTCTTAAGGAACAGGTGAAATGACTGTAATAGAGATTGTAAGGAGAGGTTCCACTTTAACTCCTTGATTGTGGTCTGAAAATGAGAGAACTGATGCAATGATTGTTCAGAATTTTCTGACATTCTCTTCAAAACAGGAAAAGAGAAGTACAGTACTGTTACCCTGAAATTTCCAAAGATTTTAGGATTCGTAAATTTCGCTTTCCAATTAGAATTTCCAGCTTTTTGGTGTAAATGGTAAACACACGGGAGCAGTCATCCCTGCGGATACTGCTAATTGTAGGGATCTGGGCTTGATCAGATTTGACGGTTTTCTCAGATATGGAGTCAGTAGTTAGTAGAGTTTGTAGGGAAGGAACCATCCCTGGTCTCAGGAGTTTCTCTTTCTCCCCTTTCACAAACACAATTGGGGTGCATATTTGTGTGATGCAAGTGTAAGGTGAAAATGCAGTTGAAAGATCATTTATGCAGCAGGAAATTTTTTCTATCATGTCAGTGATTCTTACTTGTGTAAATATCAGTAAAACCTCAAATGCAAGCACGCTAAGCAGAAAGGTACTATAAGGGACAATGAAGTCACTGAGTAAATGGCAATTCAATCAAATGCAATTTTACTGAAATGTATTTAATACATTATAGGTACATTTTAAATTATACAGTATTATTTAAAGGCTAGTTTACACATACAATGCAAGCCTAGCTAAGCCTAAGCATAAACACAACAAACCTGTGTTTCCAAAAGGCCTTGACAGCACTTTTTTAAAAAAATTCAGCGAAATTTCACTTTTTTTTTTACACGAATCAGTTTATGGCAGATTTGTCCCTAGGATGCCCAAGTTTCATTTTCTGGCACAATGATTCTAAGCCAAAAACACGACCCTTTAATTGTGACGTTTCAGCATTATTCACTACCATTATTAATTCACTGCTAGCATGAAGCCGAATTTAAAGTAACTCCCTGTTCAAAACTATATTTATTTAGAAGTATAACTAAACAAAAAAAAATTGGCTTGATGCAGTTGCTGGCTCAAAGAAGACTTTCCCCAAATTTTCACTGTGGGTTAATTAATATTCTGATGATGGCAGTGGATTCTGTTGAAACATGTCAAAACGAAAGAGTGTTGTGATTTTTAAAACCTAAAACCAACAAATGTGCATCTCCCATGCAAATCCGGATAAGCGAAGCAAAAAAAAAGACATTATCTGCCAGATGAACAGTCAGTGAGGTGATCACACACTGCACCTATGAATGTCACACTGTGCTTGCATGTATTGCATAACCTTTTGCATGTCACAGCTTGCATTGTAAATGTCAACCAGCCTTAACCCTATAAGCCCTTACAGTGATCAGCATCAAATTTCCTTTTGTAATATCAATGATTATTCAACCCCTGAGGTAATCAAATTTCTCCTTGTAATACCAATGCTTATTCAACCCCTGACAGGGCTGTCAACTCTCCCGGATAATCCGGGAGACTCCAGATTTTGAACCGTATCTCCCAGTCTCCAGATTTATGTCTGTAATCTCCCGGATAATTGCCAAAGTTTCTATTTTGGATTTGATATTTCAATAACTTCTCTCCAGTACTTTTATAAGAAACATATGGGGACAAGATAGGAGAATTTGTTCTTTGAAATTATGGGTTAAGGGGTTAATAAATCACTAATTATTATTAATTTACGTATTTATTATAGTGCATGGCTACAACTATTTAATTACAACAAATGGGACTAAAAATATATTTATGACTAAATTACATTACAAATTATTGCTAGTAGATTTAGGATTCATTGGTAATTTATTTTCACCAATACCTATCATAAAAAAAAGCTCACTAATTATTGGTTAATATTATCACGTAGTTCATAAAATAGTGCTTGGCAACGGTGAGGAAATGTTTGAATGAAACAAAAAAAAAACATGTGAACAGTCTTTACATGCCTAATTGTTGTATTAAACTATAAATCAGGAGGTAATTCGTAAAGAAAGATATCTTTTGTATGGTGAAAATGATAGGAAATGACTTGATTAAATTTAAGCATTCAAATTATGAGTTAATTTATTGACAATATGTTGGTTCTACATATTTTAAGTCACTGTTGTTCCCGACTTATCTACTTGTTGCTATAGCTGTTTACTCCTTTTTAATCTGTTCACTTGTTTTTTTTTCCTTTTTAATCAGGTCAGTTCTTTCTTTCTTTTCTATTCAATGAGTTAATTTATTGACAATATGTTGGTTCTGCATATTTTAAGTCACTATTGTTCCTGACTCATCCACTTCTTGCTATAGTTGTTTATTCCTTTTTAATCTGAGTTCACTTGTTTCTTTTCCACTTGAGGATTGTACAGGTTGAGGGGCATTTCCACTGTCCAGATAATTTTTTAGTCTTGTGGGATAGTCTGTCATCACTCCTGCGACTTTCAACTTGTTAAATGCCAATTCAAACTCACTTTCATCATTAAGGACCCAAAGGAAAGTCTGTGAATTGTGGGGTAATAAATCATTTAAAAACTTCATTCTGTATTTATTTATAAGCAGATTTTAAAGAACTACCGGTTAGCCCCATGCAATAAAGCATTTCCGAGCTACTGTGAACCTCATTATGAAAGCAAAGCTTAAAGTGCAAAGTTTTTATTATGAATATTAGTTTTCATTCATATGCAAACAAAACTAATTTTCATATGAAAAGCTTTTGCACTTATAGCCTTGCTTTTATAGTGAGGTTCACAGCAACTGGGAAATGGCCTATATTAATCCTAATAAAATCAATATACCTGGCAATATTATTCTTTGTTTACCAGAAGGCTTTTCTTGTGACGTCATGTAAATAGGCCATTAACCCCTCGGGCCACACATACACTTATATAAAAGAGTATCCCCCCTCCCCAGCACTAAGAACCCTTCAAAGGCCATCAACACTGATTAATGAAACAACAACACTTAACTTCACCTGTATTCCTCTCTTGTCCAAATGTTTAAACAGCACTGGACTGATCACGAGCCTAGGTCAAGACAAAATAGTTTGTTTTATGCTTAGCTATCAATAATGCTTTGAATGTTTCTTGTAAAGCTTCTGGAACAAAAATTCCTTCGTCCCAACCAATAACCTGGGCAACTCACCAATCAACCAATTGACACAAAGACTTCATCCAGAGAGGCGCTTCAGATCCCCTGTCAGGAAACAAAAGAAAGATCATGAAATTAAGCACATTAAGGTGATTCAGTGAAAGCTGTTGCATAAAGAACTTACTAGGGAAACAGGGATGGTGTAGTCTAAATTTATGGCATAGATTTTGACACTTCATAATTTCTTCATTTTCTCTTTATGTAATGGTTTGATTGACCATGTTTTCTAAGGATATTGATCACCACCATCAATTTCATCCACTAAAGTCTTCTATGTGTTAGTTTTTCAATTCTCCTTTTGGTGTTGGATATCCTGATAAAACTCTGTAGTATCTGATCAGATGAGTTGCTTGAAATTATATGTTTAGCCAAGTTTTAAGCCTACCCAGAGAGGCATTAGATATAGATGGCCAGGTGTTGGGGAAAGCTCTCTATCAATAAAAATACAACACCTTTATAGCAATCTTTAAAAATGATGGGAAAAATGATTTAGATTTTAATAATTTGCCAAAACTTCCTTTCCGAGAAGACCAATTAAATTTCCACAATACATTAAACTTTATGAAAACTGCACAATTTTGTGTAATAAGGTAGTCGTGTCAGTAACTGACACTCTTACCTAGTCGTGACTGTAACGATTAATTTAAGCGTAATCTCCAGAAAGGATTCCCTCAGGGGAATAAACGGCAGCAAACCAGAATAAAACAAAAATATTAACAGGGCCGCCCTCTTCATGGAAAAAAAAAGTGGTATCTCTGGATCCTAGAAACAAAAGTAAAAAAATAAAGTTAATAAAAAGAATGCATGAATGATTATTAGAACTGGCCAGGGAAATTTTATTGCTATATTAACAGATCAGTACAGAAATGTTTTGCAGTCTCTCTGATCTAAAAATCACCAGATCATTTTTCACAGAATGTTACTAAGCATGTCATATATTAAGACATTCATCACTATTCAAACCTGAATAAATATTCATAAAATCCTGTTCCTGTTCAAGGCAAAAAAAGAAACATGAAAAATCTGTCATACCTTCTTGTAACATTTATCAGTAATTTCTTTCAAAAAGCCTCCCCACACTGTTAAATCTTTCCTGTTGTACTTACAGATCAATTCATGAGTCTAACGAGAAAGAGGAATGCATTAAAATCATTTTATTTTTATCATTACTACCACACTATGTACTCAGTTGAAATAATTCCAGAGATTTGGTAGTCCAAGAAAACATCCATACCCACTCCCACAAGGGATTTTCTAAGACCCCCCCCCCCCTCCCACTCTGGAAATAAACTTCATACTTTCCTTTAAATATTTTGGCCTTTGGGATGCTGCCACCCCCACCCCCAGTCCCTTTTCCCCAGTTCCAATCCCCTCTGTGAGGGGATAGTTATTTTCTGGAAAATAATCTTCGACCCTTTGTTAGTCAGCTGTTATAAAATTAATACCAAACTAAAGTTATTACCAAGGCCACTCTAGATTAAGCACATCACAACTCCATATATGGACTGTATTGCATCAATATCAGCCAAATATCTGATCTTAGATCCCACTCCAGGCCCAGTCTCACACTGCCTCTGCTATAGGCAGTCAATTCCAACTTTGATTTACAAATAACTATTTACAAAAGGCTAACTTTAAACCCGGTGAAGCATCATTCCATTCTTACCTTGTCTATAAGCACATCGCAATTAGTTTTAATGTCTACATTTATTGGAATATCAGGAAATGCTACAAAAACACTTTCAAGTAGTGGAATATGATGATCGTCATTCTTCACATTGGATGCAACACCTGTGGAAATATATAAATATTGGATTAATTAGCCACAGTGGAACCTGGAACCTTAAAGCCATCTTATATTCCATATTTGTCATATAATTCCTACTAATTATTAAAAACTGGGTCCTTGTATAATGCAATTCTAGGGATTTGATTGGCTTAGCGGCCATGGTATATGAGCCATTATACCATGCCCGAGAAATAGCGACCATTAAATTGTCTTCTGGTTGTTCTTGCAAAGCAAAATCAGCAAGATCTAGCAATATTTCTTGATTGTTTTTAATAAATCAATGATTCCACTCACGCTTGTTGGATATGAGATGATTATAGCCAACTTGGCCTCGTTGGCTATCTATCATTTCATATCCAATGCGGGCTTGTGGAATAATTTATTGTTAATTGTTGTTCCATCAGACAATAAATAATTTCAATGCTTAAATTACCTGGTTGAAACTGTACTTCGAGTATTCTCCTCAGAGTAGGCAAATCCTAAAGAACAAGATTTGAAAGTTCTTTATCATATCATCTGCACTCACATTCGACAACAAGCCATTCTGGAATCAATGTGAACTTTCTTTAACTCCTGAAAGCGCGCATGTGCAATGAACGAGTTATAGCGATGGCTTAAAGGAAAATTTTATGTCATTTCAAAACCCAAAAATGTTTGTCTGACAACAGAAACAAAAAATAATTGTCTAGTTTTGTTATAAATTATCACCCCAGTGTAATAAAACTTTCGTTTAGTGCCCCTGGCCAGAGAAAGAGTTGGTCGGAATGGATTAAAACTTGAAAAATATTAGGCTAATGTTTTTCAAGTTTTCGCATTTTTGTTTCAAAACTGCACTAAAACAGAGTACGAAGTGTTTTCCGTCAAGAATTGGGTTGATTTCTCTACTCTCGTTGTTCTAGAATTACTTTGTAGCAAAGTGAAGGTCTTATTTCACCATTTTTAACAAAAGAGGTCAAAAACCTCATGATACTTCCCCTTTAAACGATGGCTGACTTTTCGCTTGGTTGGTTGGCATTCTCGACTCCATTCAGATTGTTAGAAGCGTAAGCACTGGGGTCGAGAATGGGTTGGTTCTGTCGTTAACTTTCGGGCATGCCCAGTGAATGAGTTTTAAATTCAATTAGCGGAAAAAACACGCGAAACATTTTTTGTTTACGGCGCATCAGGTTATTCTTATTCAATCTGTAGAGAATAATTTGACGATCATTTAGTACAAGAATGGAGATTTTTCGTTATATCTGAGCAAAGTTATAAGTTTTTTCAGTTTTTCAGAAAGTCCGGGGTCGTAAACTCAATTAGTGAAAAAAAGGCGAGAAAATTTTTTTCACGACGCACCAGAATTATCTTATTCAATCTGTAGAGAATAATTTGACAATCATTTTAGTGTAAGAATGGAGATTTTTCGTTGAATCTGAACAAAGTTAGAGGTTTTTTTCGGGGTTTTTTTCCACAAAGTGCGGTGTCTTTTAAGAATTTTAAAATAATCTAATTTAGAAATAATTTAATTAAAAAGTAATTTAATTTAAAAGTAATCGTCGGCATGGACTTTGAATAAACAAGTTTTACGTGGCATGTGTTGATGTATGTTTAGCACTAGTGGCCTTCTTTATTGTAGGCCTCACTGAACCTATCCTCCCTTCGCAATTGAACTAACTGAATAGTCTTAGTCAGAAAGAATGCGTGATATTGCGTTGCGCAACTTGAAATTTTGCCGCCAAAATAATATTTCCCGCAAGAAAATGTCTTCAGCTGAACAACTGAAAAGTTCACTGCTAATCATAACTTTTTGCATACATGAAAACTCGACATCTTTCATCATATTTTTGCTTCCCATACAAAAGAATTACATCAAGTAGATTAGTTTGCTAAAAAAAATTCGTTTGGCTGTCAGTTTTCACGCGAAAGAGGAAAGTACCATTTCACGCATCAGTGACGTCGTAAACAAAATTATGCAAATTTCTGGTGAAATGAACACTTTTCGATGTCAGCTTTCATAGAGGTTTCAAAGGGAAAAAATGTTTCATTTGAGCAATTTACAACTGTTAATTTATAAATAATTCTTATTTAGCAAGAGTTTGTCATATTTCATTATTTTTACTTGAAGAATGCGTGGACTGAACTCCAAAGGAAAAATTTCACGCAATTATGTCGGGCATGAAATGTAATGCGATACTTTGTTCAACAGATTTCCCTTTGTGAGATCAGCTTGAAAAACAGCTTTCGGTTCACACAAATCTACCTGGAAGTTAAAAAAAAGTATGCCTTACAGTAATTTTGTAATTTTAATTCCCAAAAAACTTCACTTATCGGGCAAGTGATGGTCAGAATCCACTAGCCCGATCGCAAAATCGACTAGCCCCGGACTATCGGACACGAATTTGCATGACGTAGCTGCACATGGCGTGCTTCTATGAACTTTGAATTAAAAAAAAAGTGAATTTTTTTTAATCGGCGCATCAGAATAATCTTATTCAATATGTAGAGAATAATTTGACAATCATTTTTATTTTTATAGTACAAGAATGGTTATTTCTCGTTATATAATCGGGCAAAGATATAATTTCTTTCAGCTTTCAAGGATGTTTCCGTAGCCGTCTTAATTTCAATTACTGATGTGTCATCTGCATTCACGAGTTGGCTCACAGGGGCCTTTGATTTTTTTTTTTTTTTTTTTTTTGGTCTCTTTGTTTATTTTGTAAGCAATATAAAATTTATTTTCTAATGCCCATTACACATAATTCAATGAAAAAAACTAAGCAAGGGATATTGCCTCGATCCACTACAGAATTATTTCAGCGTATATTGAACTAAAGTGATAAAAGCTTTCAACTATAAACTCACCTTGTACTTCAAGTCACTGATACGCAATTCACTGTGTGTTACACGAGATAAGTCATCATCATGGCACACAACAACCTGATGCAAGAGAAAGCAAACGTCAGAACAATATTATTATTGCTAAGGAACATGTAGTACGCAGGGACATCCTCCATCATGTGCACTGTATAGGAGGCATGTTGCAGTGATGATGAATTACACATTTCGTATTGGTCTATTTCTGTTTTATAGCGTGAACAGTCATGCACACGATACAACACTGACGATTTGGTTCACTCTGTCCCCGCTTCATGGTGCACAAATTCAAACCAGCTGAGTTTCATGCAACATGTAACGGAGGAATAATATTATCCCTACGGCAGGACTTTTCTGCAAAATGAGGATGTGACATGAGCAAAACAGCCCCTCCAATATGTCCCATCTTCATGTCCCTGCAATGTATCCCCTAGTGTCTCCTAACCTCAAGTCCCTGGACGTGTTATTGACATCATACTCTGTGCATTAGTCAAGTAGGCAAAAAGTCAATGAACTAACTAATATTGTAATTGATGTACATGCAAGTAGGCTAGATTACGCTTTTGTTTACAGAGCAGCATAGCATAACTATACCTGTTTATCAGCTGTTAAGTGCACATCAATTTCAAGCATTTCTGTTCCCATTTTCAATGCACTACAAATTGAGGATTAAGAGGACATTAGCAATTTACAGGGGCACCCAACGAATCGTTTCGGTAAATTATCTGTTCGGAAGGCCCTTAATCCCCTACAATTTTCTAAAGGGAATTTTCACTTCGAACTTTCGTGATATGGAAAACTTTAGGCCTAGTGTTTTCGGATTGATAAAAATATCGTTTCGAAGGCCGAGAAAAGGTCAGCTAAGATTTTTTGGAAAGGAAATAAGGCCTTAGGTTTTCGGGAAATGAACAAAGATTCCCTAGTAATTTCGAAAAGACTCGAGTTGCCCTAGAATGACCGAACAGATAAAAATATTATAGCGCGGCCTGAAATGAACCTTCTGAGCTTTAAAGGCTCTTAAGATAGCCTAAAATAGCCTAAAATAGCGGGGATGAGGGATGTTACCTTAATCCCCCATGGAATGCTCTCAACTTACATCAAATGACATTTATGCCAGCAATCATCCATTATACAGGCATCTAAACAGAGTAAAGGGCCTTTCTAAGGGGAGGGGCCCTTTCCTTTACCCCCCCCCCCCCCCCTCAAAAAAAAGCCTGACAGTCAGGTTAACACACATCAAGAGTTCATTAAAATTTAATTAATAGAGTAAATCTACCTGCATTCTATCACAGATACTGTAAACTGATTGGCCATGCTATAACTACTATCTATTCTGACAGTAGTTGACAGTCACAAGCCGCCTCACAATCTAATTCGTCAACACAAGAGAAAAAAAAAATTATTTCTCACTGGTGAAAAGCTGGCATTGTATTTTCGAAATTTTCAGCAGCACCTATAATGAAAGAATAAAATAAAAAATAAGTAGCAATTAAACAGACATGTCCTTATTAACAATAATAATAATAATATTATTATTATTATTATTATTATTATTATTATTATTATTATTATTATTATTATTATTATTATTATTATTATTATTATTATTGAACTTCAAGGTGGATAGTGGTGGATATTGACCAAAAGTGCCTATCACCAAGGGGATCTTCTGAAAGCACTGTTAAACTTTTTTTCACTTTGATTTTTTTTTTCACATTGAAATGATGGAAAATGGCGTGTTTTGCTTTGCGTGTGAATTCATCATTGATTTGGGGGGAGGGGGGTTTAATTTCTTTTTTATTCTGTTTAAGATTGTAGCTTAACTGTAAATAAATTACCGTAAAGCTCCGATAGTATTAAACGACCCCCAGAAAGTAACGTCAGAACTATCTGGCTTCTAATAAATCCCGAGAATAGCGAGCCCCCGGAAGTAGCGAGATCATTTTTTTTAATAACGTTAAACACGTACCGAATGCCTTTATTGTTTTCCAATCCAAAGTGAAATTTTTAATGTACAATACTAATATCTTCGTGCATTGACAAATTGATCACGATATGGCACTTTCAACAAGGGAAAGCTTAAGCCTAATCTCGTACCCAGATCTCCCACGGTCAGGAGGAGGGGAGATCTGGTAAAGTTCGATTGAGGCCCGGAATACGGGCCTGCCCATCATCCTTTGTCCACCGTGCTGAATGGCCGCCGGCTCGTAACTGTGATCATTCCTGGTGAGGTTTTCGCTTTCGAGGGTGCTCTTCGGAACGTTCTTCGGTCGAGAGGACAACAAAACTTGAAACTTAGACCAAAACGAAAAAGGCAACAGGAGAGATTGCAATCAACAAGCGCGGTAAATCACTTTTTTACCAAGATTAGTTCCTACCCTTTGTGACCATCTATACCATCTTTGTAATGAAAACTGTTCCAAGAACAAATCCATCGTAATTGTGCTTTCTCCACTCAAGATCAACGTGCTTATCGACGATCAATTAAAAAGACTTAAGTCAACCGGAGTAAGCTGTACCAGTTTTCGCCTTAGATGGTAACTGTATTGAAGATACTGTAATTTACAGGCAGGGAAATGTCACATAATTTTTGTGCACCCCAAGGTAAAGGTAGCAACAGACAGTGCAGAGAGGTTTTGTTGTCGAAGCTTTATCAGAAAAATTTTGTGGTCGTTGTTGTAGATGAGGCACAATAGAGTTACTGGTTGGCATCTTGGTGTTAAATTTCGCATTGGAAAGTCAAATGGTTCATGTCATATTTTCTTTTGCAAAGTTTCAGAAATTGTGGTCTACCAGTGATACGTAAAAATTATTTCTTCTCTTTGTAGTCTTTCAGCTGATTTGGTCACACAAATTCTCCTTCTTCCATAAGTTAATGGTTTAAATTTCCAAACCAAATGGATTGTGTAAATGCGGCAGGTTTCTTTTACAGGCCAAAGGACACAACTCAAGGTCACTGTAATAATATAATTTTATATGAACCAGCTAAACAGGGCCTCCTCCTACCTACAACAACTGTCCACTCCTATAACACCAGAAATTCTGCCAAGCTTAATTTCCACCGACCACAAGTTAACTAACATAGGCAAATTTACTTTTAAGTACTCTGCTTCTGTCATATGGGAAACTGTCCCCATGGCATTGAAAAAAACAAAAACTTTTGACAGGTTTAAGAAACTTAATAAGGCCCACCTGATCTCTTGTCAATCAAATAATATATGTTCTGTTTAATGATCAAATATAATAGTATGTAACTATCTAATAATAATAATAGAGTTAAAAATAATAATAATAATAATAATAATAATAATAATAATGTCTGCTTATATTTTGATCTTTGTTGTCGCTGCTGATGATGTGTTGTCCTTTTCCTTTCTTTTTGTTTGTTGTTGTTTGTTTGTTTGTATGTTGTTTTTTTGCTTTTTTTGTTTTTATTTATTTATTGTTTTGTTCTTCTTTTATTAAGCTTGTCCTGTTTAGATTTCTTGCTCGGTTCAGTATATCTCGAACATACCTTAATTTACACAAATGTAATTCTCTCTTGTACATCCTAGGCTCTACAAACATTTCCTACATTTTCTAATATCTCAATAAAGCTCAGTGTCATTTCTTTGTTTACTTAAAAGTAGGTGGTGGTCAGCTAGAAAGCCTTTGCTACTTTGACCACCACACACATTTTATAATTTGTACTGTATTTATTTTTATCTTGTAATCATTTGTTGTAATACTTTTCTTTCTATGTTAATGTTGTGTAAATAGTGTGAAATAAATGAACCATGACCCATCCTAGCCCTAACACCATGCTACTGTCTTGGTTATATACCAGCAAACCAGAAAGACCTGTCCGTGTAAATGGTAGGCGCCCAATTATGTCCAACATTAAAATACCGAGTACACCCTTGCTGTTTTAAAGGGTTTTTTTTTTCTCAAAAATGGAAGTTTGAATTTCTTTTGGGAAATGGAGGTACCACATCTGGATTTGGGATCTGAAGAATGTTTGGTTACTTGCAACATGTGAGCAAACAGAGCAAGTCCCTATGAGTTTCCCATTAGAGTTTTATTTGGTAGTGATGAGCTTTCCATTTCAGTGGTTCTTGATTCACCTTTATCACATAACACTTGAAACATTTTCACCTGAAATTTTTGTTAAGTTTAGGGGACATGCCCCCTCGACTGCTTCTTTGATGACAAGTTAATAAAGGTGATAATTTTACACATAGGAGTCTACAGACTCGAAAATTAGAACCACATAATACACAAGTCTAATAATATTTGACTCTTGATATGAAGAACAAAGGTCATTATCTGCATTTGATTTGCAAGGCACAATGAGCTGCTTAAATAATCATTGTTGTACTGAGCATTGCATTATTTGTACATGCATACAGGATGATACACTAAGAATAATACAAGGTTCTTTATGTCCAAAGCAGCTATCTTGGTGCTTGGACACTCACCTCTGATGGGATCCTTGATTTCAGCAAAAAAAAATAATAACAATAATAATAGGAGGGTGTGAAGGTCATTTGGGCTCATAAAAGTAGCAAATGGCAGATAAATAGAAAACAAATAAAAAAAAATATTTCCACTATTTGTTTTCCTGTGCATGTCTGTGTGTTCTAATGAACTGTCACCCATTTCTGCAGCAAAACAACAGCTTTCACAGTAAGCTGATCTTCAGTAACCATGAATTCCTAAGTATTCCTTAACCATGGCCTTCCATAGCCAGGAAACAACATTTAATCAAACTGTCAGACACAAACCCACTGCAGAGAAGTGGTGGGGAAAAGAAACTTTGAAAACAGTGTCTGTCTTGGATGAAAATTCCTTGTTGATGCCAATTCCTTGAGCAAAAAAAATTTTCTTGTATTGATATTTGCACCCATGTAAGGTCCTAAGTTAAACTTTTCTTAATATTAAGACCAGCAACACAAAATTATGTTCAAGGACTTTTCACACAAGTACTCAAAAAATATCAGAACAGTGAACCTTGAACCTTTAAGCCCCAGTAGTGATCAGTATCAAAATTTCTCCTAAAATTTATCAATACACAATCAAGGAGAGGTCATGAGATCACCAGTGGTGAAATTTCTTGATATTTCAACAGCCTCCCTATATTATGCTACTATGAAAAATGGACATGTAGAGACCAGTAAGGAGAAACTGTATGTTGACACTGAGGCTTAAAGGTTAAAAGCTAATAAATACAGAGCCATATTGTTGGTGATTATCGCAGCTTCTTTTATGCTTCGTCCTTCCACCACCCCATGCGTCAAAAAGGGCTTAGTTACTTGAGAATCCCTTTTTATTCAGCCTTCTCATTATCCATTTTCTGGTAATTATATTGTCTTATTCTAATGGAAAGAATAACAACATCCCAGTGAATGACTACAGTTTTTTCTTAATTAATTGCATCTTTGTTCAGGGGGCACAACTTCAGAGTACAGCAAACGAGGAACACTTTCCTCAGTATTCCCTACAGCGAAGATTGTTGTCATGACAACAACAGCAACAGAAAAACAACCAAACTACAATCATACAAAGTTTGAATATGAAAGATTTATGGAGTACTACAAAGGCCCTCCTATCTTAACACAAAGTAATGTTGACCAGTTTGATTAAATATTTTCGCCCATAGCAGATGAACTTATCACCACCAATGTCAAAAATTAAGCCTGTCAGCCTATTATTTACTCATCATTAGTACTGTGTGGATTTGGGGGTGCCTTTTTGGGTGGAAAGCTTGGGGATCACCAGTTCTACCTTACTCCCCAAATTCCTCAAAATGCACTTTTGGCTCAGTCTCATTCTCTACAGACTGACAATGAATATTATTTGCCACAATCTTTGGGAATGGGGTTTGATTCTCATTGTGTTGGAAGGATAATAATTTATTCATTTTGGTCTTCCACAAACTATGGAAAGTTTTTTCCAAGAAAGTGGAAGAGATGGGAAGCCTGCTACATCAAAACTTTACTTTAACAACAATCATATTGGTGCAAATATTGAAGAAATGCAACCCACCATGACAGATTAGTGTAAATACCCCAGAAATCTGTGCAGGGGAAAATTTTTGCTTATAACCACTTTGGTTTTGGCTTTTGTGTGAGAAATGCAGCTGTTGTGATATCTGTTGTCCGAAATGACTGTCATTGCTCTTAATTATGTGTTGAGCTGTGTCCAGCTGTCTTAGCCCTTGAAGATATTCACATCACTGATAGGAACTTTAGGAACTTGCTTCTCCCTAGAAATCAGGTGGAAGAAATTAAGGCAGAGTTAACAAGAAATAAAGGAGAAACTGAGGCCAGTGATAACTATTTGTATCAGAGAATGTGCTAAGGATTAACAATGGAAGTAGTAAATGAAGTGTGTTTAGTACTTCAAGGACTCCATACTAATGATAAAATAATGGAGAAATTCCCCCATCTTGAAGAAAAGAACAATGGCAAAAAGATTCTAAACACTATAAGTGATGTCAAATCCAAAGAGGCATGTCCTCCTTTTAAAACTACTTCTTTTCTAAAGCCTATCACAAGCATAGACCTGCAAAACATTAGGTGGTGCAGACATGTAAACCAATGTCCCCATTTTTATTTTAGAGGAAGGCTAGTTTTATATTTTGGATCCAAATTTTTTTAAACTCAGCAGGTGGGAGAGAGGGGATAAAATTAAACTAACTACACTTACATAAAGAGCCCTAATCGGTTCAGACAAGGTGTTCTCTGTTGTAGTACGGGTTTCATTACTATTATTTTGGCGGTCATAAGTCGGACATTTTTCATTTCTCTTAGCTGAGGGGTGGGAGGGATATTGATCTCACCAGAATAATAATATTGTGTGGACACTCTATCAATTTCTCAAAAGTCCTATGAGAGATGTTGTATGGATCTTGAAGGAATAAGCACACTGGTCTGAAAGGACTAATATTATATTATGAAGTCTCTTACTCAAAGTCCAGTTCAATTTATAGAAGGAAAATAGTCTTTTAGCAGAAGACAAAAACTGAAAATATGCTAGCAAATGCGGCGCGCGTGTTCAGGAACTCAAGGTAAAGTATTTTGGGGAAATTAATTTGCGTTTACTAAATAAATAATCATTAAAAAAAAAAATCATTTTTTGTCAAGAAATACAAAAAAATATATATATGACCTACCTCCATTTTATCCCCAAAAGTAAGCAAGCTTATATCCATCGTGTTGGAAACTTGTGTAATTTGGCAAGGCCGTTTGAACGTTACTGCAAACTCTTTTCGGCTAAAGTCGCTGTTGTCTTCCGAAAAAACAATTTCTCACTGTTCTCTCCCCACACAAAGGGCATGTATGTATTAAAACGTCGAATGACAATCTTAATCGGAGCGAAAACTTTTCCGTGTTTTTGTTTCTTCCCCGAACTGAGCGAAAAAACAAACACAGAAGGAAAGAGCCAATCACAGAGCAGATTAGAATGAGGCATTCTTAATTCTGGTAACCAACCAGATATGGCGTTATATCGAACTTTACCAGATCTCACATTTCGACATTCCCGAACCGACGACTGAGATCGGGGTACGAGATTAGCTTAAGCCATCATTCGTCCTAAATGACATCAGTTCACTGATGGCGTAATGTGAAAACTAAACTGGTATGATTTCGTATTAACAACAGAAATGTTTCTTCAAATTAAAATTGAAAACTCTGTAAACTGCAGTATAGCTTTCCTTCCCTGAGTCAGAAAAGAATCGGATTTCCTGCACATCGGTGGATTCACCCATGCGGTAGTCCGGTAGACCATCGATGTTTATTTCACGGTGCCTGCTACCAGAAATTGGCAGTGCAGTCCATGATCGAGGTTCCTGTTATGTGCGGGAACCCGGTACCGTCACAAACCTTCTGAACGATCTGAACTGGCACTCATTAGAACTGAGACGCAAAATTGCGCGACTTACTACCATGTACAAAATAGTGAATAATAAAATTGCGGTCAATATCCCGGAGTACATTGCGCACCCCATGCGTGTCGTATGCTCCTATTCATCAACATTGGCGGTAACAGTAACACCTACAAGTACAGCTTCTTCTGTTTACCGAACATTCTACCTTCTTTTTTATTAGATCAGCCATCTGTGGACGATTTCAAATCTGCTATGACGAACTATTTTAGTCTCTCCCACTGATTTTGTATCTTTATTATTATTTATTTATTTACTTATTTCTTTTTGTAACATGATAGCACTTCTTTTTTCTTGTATTTTTAATCTTTCACATGCACATTCACAGTGATGTGAAAACCTTTGTGAATTATAATATATAAATAAATAAATAAATAAATAAATAAATAAATAAATAAACAAACGGATAACTGTGTCTTTCAACCGACGCGAGATCTCTTGCCATGTCGTGCCCACCCATTTCGTGAAAAGCACACGCCGATCACAAGCGCTTACTTTTCCGTTCATAAATAGCTCTGTGTTTGCAAACAAGTGTTCGGTAGTGAGTCTGTCAGCATTCTTCTAAAAAAATGCATTGAATGCAACATCGAGTGGTTGAATCTTGCTCGTTCCGCCTGGAGGTGCAAGCCCCAATGTCGTCTGGCACAGTTGCGTCAGAATGGTCTGTTGTTTGAGTGCTAGCGCTAGCTTTGTTTCATGGTTTTTGCTCCCCGATAATAACGACCCCCGAAAGAAACGAGTCCCAAAGACTGCTAATTCCGAAAGTAACGAGGGTCGCTACAATCGGAACTTCACGGTATTGCAAGTGAATGGATGGCTCAATTTTTTAGTACAAGTTCTCGATATTTACTTTTTGCTGTATGCTATTTACTGTTTACTGTCGATGCAGTACTTTTACAATTACGAAATTTTCGTACAACATCGAATTTCTTTTCCATTCTAATAATATCCTGTCTGCAATTGTCTGACACGATCATTTTTTAATTTAATTTTATAGGAACGTTATAGGTTTCCTTTTCAAGATGCAGTTTTGTTTTTCTTTCCCAACATCTTGAATGCAGTTTTCCTTAATAACCTAATTATAATAATATAAATAAACGCAATAGCCTCCATTTGGCGCGAAAATATTCTCAGATATTTGTCCGCGGACATTATCTGTTCCGAGAAGCGAACAGTTTTCCGAGAGCGAAGCTAGAGGAAAACTGTGAGCTTCGAGAAGCAGATAATGTCCAAGGACAAATATCTGAGCATATTTTTAAAGTCAAATGGAGGCTATTGTGGTTGTCCTTCAAATATTTTTCGTTTAAGAACAGTTAACTGTCAAAAACGTTTAGAGCGTATGTTGTTTTCTGATACTGCTTTATCGACCAGAAGGTTTATCTCTCCTTCTGTCACGAAAGCAAACCGTTCCCCCATCTTGACATTAATTTTAATTGCAATCTTGACGCGCCTTGAAGTTTTTCAAATTGGGGAATATCACTTGGGGAATTTAGACCAATCGCACGCGAGCGAAAATATTTGACGGATTAAAAGGTCTCATATTTTATAATCTATTTATTGATGGTCTTAAATTAATTATTTCAGTTCTAAAAACATAAACTTTCCAACTCTTTTTTAAAAGAAGATCTTAATTGACAGAATCGTATTTAACGGAATGATATAAGTTTATAGTGAAGCAACTCACCTCCTCTATGGCTGATATGCCGGCAGCGAAACTTCGTCTTTTTCTTCTTATGCACAAGTAATGGAAAGTTTAAAAGAACTACGGAGGTTATGATGTAGACTCCAATAATTGGCAATGCTATTGGTAAGCCCAACATCTTGGATCTCAGTTCTACAGCTTTTTAACTTCAAGTCCTGCAAGAACCCTGACGTCCTCACTTCACTATAAACCGAAGGGCCAAGGACGAACCCAACAGCTTAGTTAACCAAATGTAAATATATTAAACATACATTTTGAACTGCGGATGAAAGATCAAATAGAAGAAAGATCCTCGCAGTTACTACGCAACTTAAGCACTTGCGAAAAGAAAGCCTGAAAAAAATTCAGGCTTGAACGGGATTCGAGCCCATGACCTCTGCGATGCCGGTGCAGTGCTCTACCAGCTGAGCTGTCAAGCCAACTGGGAGCTGGTCATATTGTGAGTTCGTATTATACCCGTGAAGGATGAATAAATAAATGTAAATATTTGAAACATATATTTTGAACTGCGGATGAAAGAGATCCTTGCAGTTACTACGCAACTTAAGCAGTTGCGAAAAGAAAGCCTGAAAAAAATTCAGGCTTGCACGGGATTCGAGCCCATGACCTCTGCGATGCCTGTGCAGTGCTTTACCAACTGAGCTATCATGCCAACTGGGAGCTGGTCATATTGCGAGTTCGTAATATACCAGTGAAGGATGAATTAATAAATGTAAATATTGGAAACATATATTTTAAACTGCGGATGAAAGATCAAATAGAAGAAAGATCCTCGCATTTGCTACGCAACTTAAGCAGTTGCGAAAAAATTCAGGCTTGAACGGGATTCAAACCCACGACCTCTGCGATGCCGGTAAAATATATTTAATACATTATAGGTACATTTTGAATTATACAGTATTATTTGAAGGCTAGTTTACACATACAATGCAAGCCTAGCTAAGCCTATTCATAAACACAGCAAACCTGTGTTTCCAAAAGGCCTTGACAGAACTTTCAAAAAAAATTCAGTGAAATTTCACCTATTTTTTAAAACAAAACAGGTTATGACAGATTTGTCCCTAGGATGCCCAAGTTTCATTTTCTGGCACAATGATTCTAAGCCAAAAACACAACCCTCTTTAATTATGACGTTTCAGCATTATTCACTACCATTATTCACTGCTAGTGTGAAGCCGAATTTAAAGTAACTCCCTGTTCAAAACTATAATAGAAGTATAACTAAACAAAAAAATTGGCTTGATGCAGTTGCTGGCTCAGAGTAGACTTTCCCCAAATTTTCACTGTGGGTTAATTAATATTCTGATGATGGCAGTGGATTTTGTTGAAACATGTCAAAACAAAAGAGTGTTGTGTTTTTTAAATGCTAAACCAATGAATGTGCTTCTCCCATGCAAATCCGGAGAAGCGAAGCAAAAAAAAAAAAGACATTATCTGCCAGATGAACAGTCAGGTGATCACACTGCACCTATAAATGTCACACTGTGCTTGCATGTATTGCAAAACCTTTTGCATGCCGTAGCTTGCATTGTAAATGTCAACCAGCCTTAACCCTATATTATAGGAATAAACTATATTACTCTATTTTATTACTATACTACTATAGTAATAAAATAGAGTATTATTTTTTTTTGACTGGGACGAGCGGCAATGGCGACGGACGCAAACTTCTAAGCTCCGTCTGGGTCTCGAAGCAGACATGTAAAAACCATAAAAAAAATGGAAGGGAAAGACCAGGGAACGAAGAAGAAAACCGGTAGACGTAAAAGAGAAGAAATGAGCAGTTTAAGTAGCGAAAATTCGCAGGGAACGCCAGAAGCAAAACGTGCTGGCAACACCCGACAAATGGCGGACGTTGTAGATGATGCGAGCAATGTAGGCGTATCAAGAAGCGACCCTCAGGTTCCAGCGTTAGCAGCGATATGGGAGGTTGTGGTACGCATCGAAGCAAATACAAATCTTCTCATTAATGAGCATAAAGCGTTAAAGACACATTGTGAAGAGCTTCAAAAGAGCATACAATTCACCCAAGCAGACGTGGAAGACATGAAGAAAGAAAACCAGAAGCTTAAAGATACAATGAAGGCAGTTAACGAGAAAAACAACGAACTAGAGAAGAAAGTTGACCAGTTGGAAAACAAGCTCCAGTCAAGCGTCGAGCAGGGAAATATTTTAGAGAAGAAATTGGAAGAAGCGACAAAAATGCACGACAACTTGGAACAGTATTCAAGAAAATTCAACTTAGAAATATACGGGATTCCCGAACAGGAAAGAGAAGATACAGAGGAAATCGTGCTCAACCTCGCTAAACGCTTGAATGTCAATCTAGAACCTGAGGACATCGATATAGCACACCGGATGAAGAAAGGTAATACTCGGCCTAGGCCGATTATTGTCCGGTTTACCAATTATTACAGTAGAAATAGACTATACAAGAACAGGAAAAAGCTACGCAGGGCAAATTTCGAAGATTTTATCGAAGGAGCTCACAAAATCTATATCAACGAGAATTTGACTGCCTTAAGATCACAATTGTTCAAAAAGGTCAGAGAAAAAAAAGGAAGTCAAAACTGGAGAATCTGGACTTTAGATGGCACAATATATGTGAAAACAGATCCTGAAGGTAGCTCTGCTACTCAAATTAAGTGTGAGGCGGACCTTAGCAGATTACGTTGATAGTTTATACTTCATATGTAGCTTAAGCTTAGTTTATTTATTATGCCCGCAGCCTTTATCTTTCTCTTCCTCTCGATCGTCGATCACGTTACAAAACTGATATTATTACAAATTTTGCTTCATTTGCTTCGATGACGGATGGAGGTTTAGGATTTTGCATAGCTTGTTTTTTTTCACTTTCGGACGAACGCGGATAAATCCCAGAAGAGTAATTTAAGCGTTAGTGTCCTTTTGTTATTAGCCTTAGTTTAGTGTCAATTATTTTGTAGTCCGTGTTTTGTTTCCTTTTTTGGGGGGCCTAATTTTCTTTAGCTTAATTTATGCTCGAATTTTGTTTCTTACTGTTTTGTATAAACAATGTCTAACTTGAAGATTTTGTCACTGAATGTGCGTGGCCTTCGTAAAGCAGAAAAAAGAAGAGCTATATTCTGTTATCTGAAAAAACAAAAAGCTTCAATTTTTTGCCTTCAAGAAACATTCTCAAAGACAGAAGACGAAACTATTTGGCGTGCTGAATGGGGTGGACAGATATTATTTTCTCACGGCTCAGAGCACTCTAGAGGTGTATGTATATTAGTGAAACCAAACGGCTTTCCCTTAGAAACCATAGAAAATGATGAAGAAGGGCGGTATATCTTTGCTAATTTGAAATTAACAACAGAGGAATTATCATTAGTCAATATTTATGCACCAACGGATTGTCGCCTGCAAATTCCATTTCTGCAAAAAATTACCCACCTTTTGGTAACTAAAACCTGTGTTTCTAGGGTCATTATGGTAGGAGATTGGAATACAACGCTTAGCCATCTAGACAAAAGTGGTGGCCTTCCATGGAAAGAAACAATTTATAGGAATGGTTTAGTGAGTTTGATGGCGGAACTTAACTTGGTTGATGTTTACAGAACACTTCACCCAAACACAAAAACATATACTTATGAAACCAAGAGTCAAAAATTAAAGTCTAGAATAGATTACTTCATAATTGCAAAACAATTAATCAACAAGGTAAAGAAAACAGAAACACGATCCTCAATTGCTCCCGATCATAAAGCTGTCTTTCTTAGCCTTGAAATCGATCAAACATTTAAACGTGGACCGGGTACATGGAAATTTAACAACACACTACTGAAAGACGACGAATATATAAATTTAATTAAAAACAATTACTCTTCTATTCAAGAGAAATACAAAGAAATTGAAAGCCGTCAACTGTATTGGGAATTGGTAAAAATGGAAATAAGAAGTATGACAATTGTCTTCTCCAAGAAGAAAAGGTTCAATTTGAGAAACCGTGAAACAGCCATCCAACGTAAGTTAGAAGAGCTAGATAAGGAAATTTGTAATAATCAAAATCTAGACGATGATATTCTAACGGAGTACGAGAACCTTAAAAAAGACCTGTCCGAAATTTATCATACAAAGGGAAAGGAGGCGATGTTCAGATCAAAAATAAGATGGATTGAGAATGGTGAAATACCAACGAAATACTTTTTTAACTTGGAAAAACGGAATTATGAGAAAAAGATTATAACCCAGCTTAAAACAATAGACGGAGAAATAATCACGGATTTAAGCATGATAAATGAAGAAATAGAAAACTATTACAAAAACTTCCTGACTGCTAGAATCCCACAAGACGAGAACAATAATTTCGACGACAACTTTGCCCGCTTCTCCTCTGATTTACAAAATCCAAAACTAGCTCAAGACGAAGCAAGCGAACTTGAGCAAGAACTGACAAAAGATGAACTACTGAATGCCTTAAAAGGTTTCCAACCTGACAAAACTCCAGGTGATGACGGTTTCACGAAAGAATTTTATGAAATCTTCTTCGAATTGCTATGGAGGAACCTCCTCGACTCTTTCAACGAAGCCTTTCAAACAGGCAAACTGTCTATATCTCAGAGAAGAGGAATTATTTCGCTAATACCAAAAGATGAAAACAATCTTATGGTTTTAAGCAACTGGCGTCCAATAACATTGCTTAATGTCGACTATAAAATATTGGCTAGAGCTATTGCAAAAAGAATAGAGACGAAGATGCCCAAACTGATTCATTCGGACCAAACAGGGTTCGTAAAAGGACGATACATCGGTCAAAATGTGAGGCTTTTAAATGACCTTATGGAATTTACCGAATTAAACAAAGTCCCAGGAATACTACTCTTTATAGACTTCGAAAAAGCCTTTGATACATTAGAATGGCCTTTTATTCATCACACTTTAAGATTCTTCAATTTTGGCCCGAACATTCAAAAATGGATTTCAGTACTCTATAGCGATGTTGAAAGCGGAGCTATAAACGGCGGATACATGACTAATTATTTTCGAGTATCAAGGGGCGTAAGGCAAGGATGCCCGCTGAGCCCTCTATTATTCGTCCTATGTGTAGAACTTCTTGCACAAAAAATACGACAAAATCCGGAAATAACAGGTATTGAACTACCTAATTCCATTGAAGCTAAGCTAAGCCAGTTCGCTGACGACACTACATTAATATGTAAGGACACGATGTCATTACGTGGAAGTATGTCAGTTTTGGGGAGCTTTGGTGAAATTTCAGGTTTAAAGCTAAACAGCAAAAAGACAAAGGCTATGTGGATAGGCTCTTTGAAAAACAACAAAACCAAACCCTTAGAGATAGATGTTCCAGCGGACCCAATTAAGACCTTAGGAACCTATCTTTCAAACGATAGAGACAAAAATAACAATTTGAATTTTTATCTAAAAATTCAAAAGATGGAAACTAAATTAAATATCTGGTTGTCTCGCGACCTTACACTTATGGGAAGAACCCTGCTTGCTAAAACTCTAGGAGTCTCTAAACTGGTGTATGCAGCCTCAATGTTGACTGTTCCTCAAGAAGTTATTAAAAGAGTCCAAACCAAGCTCTTTAATTTTTTATGGAAAAACAAAAAAGATAAAATAAAAAGGGAAGTTCTTTTTCAAGAAACAAGTAAAGGTGGCCTGAACTTTCCAAATTTTGCAACGACAGTTAAAGCACTCCGCTTGAGTTGGATTGGTAGACTGCTTAACAGTCCAACTACCGATGCATGGACAGCTATTCCAAATGCTTTTTTTGAAAAATATGGAGGTCTTAACTTCTTGCTCAAGTGTAATTATCATATAAAGAAACTAGACAAAAATTTACCGTCTTTCTACTTAGAAATGCTAGAGTACTTTAAGGAATTACGTCTAAATCGCCAAGATAAATACAAAAGTGACCTTGTTTTATGGAACAATCAAGACATAACTATTGAAGGTAAATCGCTGTTCTGGAAAAGTTGGACCGAAAATGGAATTTACTACATTCAAGACATTCTGAATGAAAATGGAAAATTCCTAACTTATGAAGAATTTAATCGCAAGTACAAAATAAAAATTAATTTTCTAAACTATTTTCAAATCCTGGCATCAATTCCAGCAAACCTCAAATCAAAGGCAGCTTCTACACCCAGACCTATGAACTTTATTCTCGATGATTGTGATACATTTGACTTATCTAGGGACAAATCGATTAAACTTTCAAAAATGAAATGTAAAGACTATTATCATCTCTTTCAAGAAAAAGCAGAAGTTACACCAACAGCCATAAAAACTTGGGCCGGACAATACCCCGATATAGAATGTAAATGGCAAAAATTATTCCAAAATATACCTCGCCTCTCTACTAACAACAAATTGAGACAATTCTCCTTTTAAATGTTACACCGTATTTTAGTGACCAAAAAAGAGCTCAAACGATTTAAAATAGCAGATAATGAGGAGTGTTTTTTCTGTAATTCAGCTGATTCCTTGGAACATGCATTTCTGGAGTGCCCTGCAGGCCAAAAACTCTTTCAAGAAGCCTTAACATGGTTTAATAATAAGCACAAAGTAAATTTTACTCCATCTAAACAACAGTACCTATTTAAAGACTATGATCCACCCCCGAGTACTAACTCAAAATTAATGCGGAAATTCCAGATCCTTACTGTACAAACTCAGAAATATTACTACTCATGTAAAATGTTAGAAAAACCTCCAAATATTCTAGAATTGAAGTCAGCGCTAATCTTACAATGGAAAGTTGAAAAATGGGAAATTTAAAATTAATTTAAATTAACGAAAACGCACAATTTTTTTTTTTTTTTTTAGTAGCGTGTAACCCGCAGTTTGTAAGTAATCTAGTTACTGTTATGTTTAAGGCTATCTGTATTAAATTGTAAGTAGAGTCCTGTTTTGTTCAGTAGCGTAAGTAACCAGTAAGCATGTATTGTAGGTAGAATACTGTATTGTCTAGTGATATATTCAGCCCGTACTGTAAGTAATGTAAGTAATGTGATTTTGCAAACAATAAAAAAAAAATAAAAAAAATAAAAAATAAAAAAAAAAAATAAAAAATTACTATACTACTATACTATCAAATTTCTCCTTGTAATATCAATGCTTATTCAGCCCATGAGGTCACGAGAATTAGGGATATGATCACCAAAGGCGAATTTTCTTGATATTTTAATAACTTCTCCCCAGTATTTTTATAAGAAACAGATGGGGAAAAGATAGGAGAATTTGTTCTTTGATATTATGGGTCAAAGGGTTAATAAATCACTAATTATTATTAATTTTAGTATTTATTATAGACCTAAAGTGCATGGCTACAACTATTTAATTACAACAAATGGGACTAAAAATATATTTGACTAAATTACATTACAAATTATTGCTAGTAGATTTGGGATTCATTGGTAATTTATTTTCACCAATACTTATCATGAAAAAAGCTCACTTATAACTGGTTAATATTATCACATAGTTCATAAAATAGTGCATGGCAAAGGTGAGGAAATGTTTGAATGAAACAAAAAAAAAATATGTGAACGGTCTTGATGTGCCTAACTGTTGTATAAAACTATAAATCAGGAGGTAATTCGTGTCCGTACGGTAAAGAAAGATGTCTTTTGTATGGTGAAAATGATAGGAAATGACTTTTGATTAAATTTAAGTATTCAGTGAGTTAATTTATTGACAATATGTTGGTTCTGTGTATTTTAAGTCTCTGTTGTTCCCGACTTATCCACTTCTTGCTAGCTGTAGTTGTTTATTCCTTTTTGATCAGTTCACTTGTTTCTTTTCCACTTGAGGATTGTACAGGTTGAGGGCCATTCCCACTGTCCAGATAATTTTTTAGTCTTGTGGGATAGTCTGTCATCACTCCTGCGACTTTCAACTTGTTAAACGCCAATTCAAACTCACTGTCATCATTAAGGACCCACAGGTAAGTCTGTAATTTATGTAGTAATAAATAATTTAATAACTCCATTGTGTATTGTTTTATTATTTAAAAGCGGATTTTAAAGAACTACCACAGGAAAATAGTTAGCCCCATGCTATTCTCCTAAAAAAAGCAGTACCTGGCAATATCATTTTTTGTTTACCAGGGCCCAGGTGTTCAAAGCCTGATTAAGCTAATCCTGGATTAACATGAACTTTGATTTGAGTTTAATTACTAATCAATAAAGACTCTTGCAAAAGATTTTTGTCCTTTATTATTGACTTGGACTTTTCTTTACCTTTAGCTTGACATTGGCCTTTAGACCCATTTGTAACAAGCGTGATGAAAAGATTGATTAATTTTCAATTGTGGATTAGCGTTAATTGGCTTTCGAACAACCCGGCCCAGAAGGCTTTTTTGATACATGTAAATAGGCCATACCTCTTGGGCCACACATACCTATAAATCTTATAGAAAAGAGTATCTGCCCCCCCCCCCCCCCTTCCCAGCACTCAGAACCCTTTAAAGCCTATAGTAACGAAACAAACAACATTTTACTTTACCTGGATCCCTCTCTTGTCCAAATGTTTAAACAGCACTGGACTGATCATGAACCTAGATTGAGACAAAAAAGTTTTTTTTTTATGTTTAGCTATCAATAAATTATGCTTTGAACATTTCTTGTAAAGCTGCTGGAACAAAAATTCCTTCATTCCAACCAATAACCTGGGCAACTCACCAATCAACCAAATGACACAAAAACTTCATCCAGAGAGGCACTTCAAATCGCCTGTCAGGAAACAAAAGAAAGATCATGGAAAGCCCGTTCTTTAATTCATTAATCACTCATAAAGAGAAAACAAAGGAAACACTGTAAAGGAGGATTATAATTTAAGTAATCTTAATTATCATAAAATTTGGTGAACGTTTGCTTTGAATTTTGCCAAGAATTGTTCATGCCTTGAGAAGATATATCCAACACCCAAAAGAGTGTTGCATGTGATTTTCAAACACCTCAAAGTTGATTAACTCAGCTGTGTCAAACCACTTCTCGGTGTTTGGAAATGGGAAAAAAATCTTCCTTAAAAACTGCACAATTTTGTGTAATAAGGTAGTCATGTCAGTAGCTGGCACTCTTACCTAATCATGGTGACTGGAAGCATAATCTCCAGAAAGGATTCCCTAATGGGAATAAACGGCAGCAGACCAGAATAAAACAAAAATATTAACAGGGCTGCCCTCTTCATGGAAAACAATACTGGGATCTCTGGATCCTAGAAACAAAAGTAGAAAAATAAAGTTAA
>NW_028145742.1:1275000-1352500 GCF_977016875.1 Pavona decussata
ACGGTTGCCGCATTCTGTTGATTCTCGGTTTGGTCTCTATCATGTCGCTGTCGTGTTTTCTACGCAGTCCGATCAGCCTTGCAGAAATTTGAGTCATTCATATTTTTGGCTGGTTAGATCTTTTACAGATCCTCTGGCATCTTTATGTTTCTGGCTTTAACCTTTCAAAAAGAAGATTTTAACTGACAGAATCGTATTTACCGGAATGATGTAAGCTTATAGCGAAGCACGTACTCACCTCCTCTATGGCTGATGTGCCGGCAACGAAACTTCGTCTTTTTCTTCTTGTGCACAAGTAATGGAAAGTTTAAAAGAACTACGGAAGTTATGATGTAGCCTCCAATTATTGGCAAAGCTATTGCTAAGCCCAACATCTTGGATCTCAGTTCTACAGCTTTTTAACTGCAAGTCCTGCAAGAACCCTGACGTCCTTACTTCGATTCACTACAACTTTTGACAACAGTCACGAACCAACAGCTTAGTAACCGTGGCTTCACCCGGTCATCATGACATTGCATCACTTCAGTTACTTTCTTTCATTCGTTTTCTTTCTTTCTTTCTTTCTTTCTTTCTTTCTTTCTTTCTTTCTTTCTTTCTTTCTTTCTTTCTTTTTTTCTTTCTTTCATTCGTTTTCTTTCTTTCTTTCTTTTTTTCTTTCTTTCATTCGTTTTCTTTCTTTCTTTCTTTCTTTCTTTGAATTGAAAAACCATTATTATTATTATTATTATTATTATTATTATTATTATTATTATTATTATTATTATATAAATAATAGTGTGCGAAAATTGATTTTCAATTATGTTATTGAATTTTATTGCATGGAACCATACTTGTACAGTACGGTTAGAGTCATGTTGATTGTAAAATTTATTTTGTTATTCGTTATTCAATAAAATGATAATTATAAAAAAAATTATTATTATTATTATTATTATTATTATCATCATTATTATTATTACTATTGTTGTTATTATTATTATTATTATTATTATTATTATTATTATTATTATTATTATTATTATTATTATTATTATTATTATTATTACTACTATTATTTCTTTCTCTCTTCTTTTCATTCCTTTCGGCCAAAAACAGAAAAGAACAAAAAAAAAATGATAAATTCTTACAGTTGTAACATAAAATACAAAACTGAATGCAAGGCTGGCAACATTAGCTAGAGGCAACATAGCTAGAGGAAAAGCATCCTCGAAGACCCAGGGGCAGCTTGCCCGCCCAACTAGCTGCCCCTGGGTCTCCGAGTATGGAGGAAAAGCAGAGAATTGAAGGATAGGTCTATTAAACAAGGACTTAAATACCACACCAAGAGGTATAGAGTATAGTTAACCCTGTAGTCACTCGTGGAGCAAGTTTTAAAGGAAGTATCTCAATGAAACTTTCCATTTTTTCCTGTTTGTGGCGGCTAAGAATCACACCCCAGTCGCCAGCTCCTTTGTATGTTGTTCATTTTCTTGAGTTTTCTGACGGAGTGGAAATTAGCCGAAAGTGAAGAAGAAAATGAAGAATTCTTCCGCATACAAAGTTGCTATCATCTAGAACTAATTTAAACCTGAGTTAAGGTTGGAAAATCTTTCCAAGTTTATGAAGACAGTTAGGAGCGAAAAATTTTAAATTTTATATGTAAGTACTTAACTATTTTTATTAGTAATCTTAGTTCTTATTAATAATAGCTACTATTTGTATTTATATTTTATAGTAGCTTTTACCTATATATCTAGTCTTTGTAATTTTTTTTTATATACTTATAATTTTATAATTTTTAGCACGTACGTATTTTGAGCGAGCTATAAGGTCATTGGGCATAATGTTGATAAATAAATGATAGTCACGAGGAATTATCATCCAAACGTAATAATAATAATGATAATAATAATAATAATAATAATAATAATAATAATAATAATAATGAAAATTCTTTATTAAAATATTCCACACAAATTGCTATTTACAAGTTAAAAGTATAATAATAATAATAATAATAATAATAATAATAATAATAACGGTTTATTCACAGCATATCGACATAAAAAGAGTGTGGCTCTTCAGCTGTGAAGGCCTACAATACTAATTATTTAATATTTAATACTAATTAATACTAATTATTTAATATTTATGACAAAGACAAAAAAATTCCATGATAAATCTATACATGAATACAAATGTTTAGAATGTATTAGTTGGTGGTTTCTATGTCTTTACAAGGAAGACAGCAGATCCTAGATTCTTTTTACTCCAGAAATGTACGCAAAGACCCTGAAAGACTCACTTGCTATCCACAAAGAAATATCATTCAATGACTGTCAGGAAATTCGACGGCGTTTCAAGAAGTTCTCACGTGTATTCGTTAATTGTTTTTTTTTTAATTAAACGAGAGTATTTTTTACGTGGTTTTACAGCGTTTGTCGGATCTCCGGCTTTGATAAGAATCTCCCCGCAGACAATATCACGATCAGATGGAAGCAAAACAATAGACCCTTATCACTCGGCGGCCATGTTGAGTCTCGGGGAAATAAAAAGCTTTGTTTTTGCGTGGCAAGCCTTGGCCAGACGGGAATTCAGTGCGAGGCTTGCCGTGCAAAAACAAAGCCTTTTATTCTCCTGAGACTGAACATGGCCGCCGAGTGATAAGGGTCTTTTCGGCTGTTATATTGATGTAAACACAAGAGCTTATTATAATCAATATCAGACTTCAAAGTCATTTTTCCCATGATTGGTCAACAAACCAACCAATCACAAGCATGTGTAGATACTTGTTTTTTTTTTCGATTTTATTTTCGCACCAATTTGTTTCAGGTTAACGTCTTTCAGTTTAAAAAAGAATTAATCATTAAAATATTAAGGCCAAAACACTGTACGTAGCATAGCAAAAATTATATCTCCTTCTTCCCTCAGAAATGGATGCAAGAGTCGAAGCATGACTTACTTAACACAGCATGAAGAAATAACTAAGAAAGTAATCAGCTTGATTGCCATCCTTAAAATTGAAGTACGCGGGTGCAGGCTTTCTCTCGGCAAGATTTTGTGGACATAAAGCAAAACGCGCGCATGTGATTGGGTAAAGCCAGATAAATACTTGTAGACTCTAAGTCTATCTAGAATTTTCTTTCTTGCCCTCTCTTCGTCACCCGTTGCCATCGAGTATTTTCTTATTCATCAATGTTTGTTATTCCACTTGAAAGGTTAGGGAAAATCACTCACGTTCGGTCGCGTTTTCCTTTGTCATAAAAAAAAACATTCCATATGGTTGCACGCAATGAAATGAATCAAATACTGTGGAGAAAGTCGCACTGGAATACCTTAAATTTGAATTTTCTCGTTTTCTAAACTGCCGGGAGTCCTTTATTTTGGGGGTGATAGTACATCAGGCGATTTACGCGCGCGCGCGAAAATTGCATCACGCGAGGAGACTCAACGGACTACTCGCAGACCCTCGCAAGGGATTTTTTAGCTCGCTGTTCAGGAACTTGAGGATCTAGATGGGACTGTTAGAATCCTCCCCGGCCAACCAGAAAAAACACGAATAATGGTCCATCTTTCTCTACATCATAAATTCAGAAACGTTTGCCTATTCAACAATTCTTCCACTTATTTTTGCTCTTCTCATTTCTAATACGGAGTCATATAAATATCCCTGGTCCCTTTGCACGCCGTGTAGTCAAGATTATATACTTGGAACTTTTCTGGGAGATTTATGTAAGGTGTTTTGATTCCTGCATCAATACACGAACAGCTAAAATTTGATGACGAGATCTTCGAGGTGGTCTTCCATAATTTAGAGACGCGAGGCAGGAAAACACGCACTTAAGGCCTTGAGGCCTTAAACAGCTAAGCCATACAACGTCCATGTTTCAAAATAGCCGGTCAATTAGCAAACAAAACAGAAACAATGCTTGTGAGGTAATGGCTTTTGTAATTATAAGGGAAAAAATTTGAAATATGCACAAAGGAAAAAGGGTTAAGATTGCTATTATATATTTTGACCAACAAAGTTCAAACTCAATTAACTAAAACGACACCCTAAATTAACAACAAGCTTTTTTTTTAAACAATTCAATGAAATTTTCTGAAACTGTCCATGCCCCTTTTTAGCGGGTTTAAAAAGATATTTACATTGTTTTTAATCCCTGAACTTTCTTCTGCACTCCAAGTTCGCTCCTCCCATATAATTAATCTGAATCAGTTGTTGCCAACATTTTCTGCCCCTTAAGCGAATGCCGCCTAACTTAATACAGCCAGAGGCATACTCATCTCGAGTTGATACTAAATTACCTTTTTTAAAATAATAAACAACTGCAACATGTTTTGCTCAATCGTCGGAAACCGGTGATGCAAATGCTGTTTTCCAGCGAACGGAACTCGTTTGTGCGCGTACTGTTTTTCCGTCTCGTGTTCTGACTGTTTCATTGTAAAAAAACGGAGCTCATCTCTACGGAGACCTCCGTTCGCTACTCTCGCTCTAGGAAAGGAAGCGATCTGCTACGTAGGCTAGTTTCATTGCGTTTGTTGTGATTAGCCAGATCCCAAAACGTTCATTTGCAAGTGGTTGACCTGAGTGTCATTAAATATATGAGGAGTAAACTGAACGAGTCACTACACTCTTATTGATAACAGACAGTTTCATTGCTTTCATTTGTAATCATCATCATCATCGTTGTCGTCGTCGTTACCATAAATTCCGTCATCATCATCATCATCATCATCATCATCATCATCATCATCACCATCGTCACCATAACTACCATAATCATCATCGTCATCATCACTACCATTATCTTCACATCTTAATCATCATCATATCATCATCATTATCATCATCATCATCATCATCATCATCATCATCGTCATTGTTACCTTCATCCTTCTCTTTGCCCTCGTCCTCCTTTATCACTATTTTATTTTCATCATCATTACCTTTATCCGAGTGATCATCCTCGTTCATGATGATCATAAAACATGATTATCGTGAATATCCTGGTCATCTTCTGTCAGCTAGCCTCTCTTGCAGACGCTCTTTTGGCTCGTTACGAGGAAAGATTGCGTGACGAACCAAAAGAGAGAGGCTAAGTACTGTCAGCTAGTCAGGAACGTTCAGCTAAGAGTACTGTATCAGTATAAATAAAAAAAAGGGATCACTGTGTAATGAAATTCCAGGAATTTGATTTGGCTTAGCGGCCATGGGATATGAGCAATTATACCATGCCCTAGAAATAGGGACCATTAAATTGTCTTCTGGTTGTTCTTGCCGAAAACGAAATCAGCAAGATCTAGCAATATTTTTTGATTTTTTTTTTTAACAATTATCCCACTCTCGGTACTGCGCGCCTCGTTGGGTATTTGTCATCTCATATCCAGCAAGCGCGGTGGAATAATTGTTAGATATCAATCTATATTCTGTAGACGATGAGAAGTCCAAAGACTACTGCAAAGCTGACACAACGTAATATATTTTAAAACAATATTTCGGCTGGCCAAACCAGCCTTCTTCAGGTTTAGATGTTACTAAATTATATAAATGAAATTACAATATATATCATGGAGGATGTTGCAATACATGGGAGCAGCGGAAATGACGTTTACAAGGTGGTACCAAAGGATGAGGAAATAAGTAAAATAAAATAAAATAAAAAATTACAATTCATCACGTCAATTCAATTCATCAGACGTGATGAATTGTAATTTTTTATTTTATTTTATTTTACTTATTTCCTCATCCTTTGGTACCACCTTGTAAACGTCATTTCCGCTGCTCCCATGTATTGCAACATCCTCCATGATATATATTGTAATTTCATTTATATAATTTAGTAACATCTAAACCTGAAGAAGGCTGGTTTGGCCAGCCGAAATATTGTTTTAAAATATATTACGTTGTGTCAGCTTTGCAGTAGTCTTTGGACTTCTCATCGTCTATTTTTCAAGTTTGGCTGATTAGATCTCCTGTGAGATCCAACGTACAAGCAAGCAGGATCTTCGTTCACGGCTTTTGCAGTTTTTAAAATTTATATTCTGTAGCCTCTTTGATACTTAAGTGAGCGGGATGGGAGTGGTCCTGAATGTTTGGGTAAAACCGAGTAAATGCTTAGTAGATTGGTCAAACAAAGAAACTAGAGAAATCAACTTTAGATTGACACAAGGTCAAACACGAGGAAAACCTAAGGCAACGTGGCTGAAAAGATGAATAAGGAAGGAGATGGAACTAGTTGGATGAAAGTCTTGAAATGAGCTGACTAGTTGCACACCGCAGTCTTCAAGACATGGTTGATGGTTGAGCTGAAAGAGGACCTTATATGCCACTAACTCAAAATTGTTCACAGTTTCAATTTACTGCGGAATTTGGATAATTTATTGTTTTAGGAATTTTGATATATATGCTTGTAAACTGAAATCACGATCACCGTAGAAATAGTTTTTCTACAAGAACTCTAGCTGGTTCCACAAGAATTGGCTGTTTAATAAATTGGATTGATATGTTGTATTACCGCAGAGACGAGAAAGAATTTGACCTCATTCAAACATAGCCCAGAAATCTAAGTACACGAGAAAAAGGCATTTCCGCGTCGATTGCGACATTGATAAGGCCGTGAACTGGTCACAACAAGTTTGTTCGAAGAGGACCCACTTTGTCTGGGGTAAGGGGGTTATCAAAAGACACCACCTGTCTCATGAACATTACCGACAAAATTTATTAGCTTAAAAAATTTAGTTGACGCAGAAATATTCAGCTAGCAAAAGCAAGCATTGTTAGAAAAGTGAAAGTGTTTGAATCTCATTGTCACTTTTTACTGCTGGATAGAGGGGTGACTATGCAATAAAGACACCATCTTTTGAGTCGAGGAAGGGGGAGAAGGTAGAGACCACCATGTATTTTGTGGTTCGGTGGTTCCTGTTCGAGTATATTAGTTTTGACCACTTCCTTAATGCCCATGCTAAGTTAAATAAGAAAATATTTGTTTTTTCACCGTAATCCCATTTTCGATTGTTTGGATTGGACAATCGATAAATTTTTGAAACCATGAAGACTGATGTCTTTGGTAATTATGAGCAATGTTTTGTGAGTTGTCATTTAATAAAAACAAGTTAAATAGAATTACAAAGCGTGAAAACCAGTGATAATTGTGATGTAAAAGAATGCTTCAAAAACAATTAAGGTTTACAAAGTCGTGCTGACTAAAATGCCAAGGATTCAACGTGATTGATTATCAGCTGCAAATAGGTTTCTATCAACAGCTTTGAATGAATACTTTTAAACAAAATAACGTTTCGAATATGTCTCTGTTTTATATTTCATCTTATATTGGGCCCAGGAGGCATTCAAGCGAACTGAAGCGTGCTTCCTATGATTTACACCCTCTTATATTTTGAACTAACAATATTATCCTGAGAATACATACTTTTAAATCAGTAAAAATTCTGCATAGCGGGATACGTTATTATTTTAATATCGAATCAGCTTCTAAGAAAGCGCAAATTTCTACAGCCTTAAATGCTAAAAATTGTTTTCTAGAAATTATAGTTTTGTTTTGGTGAAATCAATTAAAAAGTTATTTCAGTGCGGTCGATCGGTCTTATCTTACATGTAAAGAGAGTTTCAAATGATCTCTTTTTGTTTTAGACATACTTGTATCTAAATCTTAGTGTGAGGAAAAAAAAGGGATGAACTTGCATCAAAATCCTTTCCTTTTCAATTCTTGCTAAATCAATTATGCTATTAACGGTGTTAAGTCAAATGCCTTACATTCACTCCGCAATTAAATGCAAATGTTGAAGTGCCCTTGGCTTTTATTTCGCACTAGACAGGTTTCCTGACATCATTCGTTTGGCGCGTGAAGCAACTTAGCGTAATGATTGATAGCAAACTCTGGATGTTTACAAATCTCTTCTCTGAAAAGAAGGATTTTGAATTTTCTGTTTGTCTGGTATTTGTTATGAAACTTTGCTAAGTAACTTGTACCATTTGAAACGATTCAAGTGTGACGCTGTCAGTTAAACACGTGACGTCAGCGGAGGCTGGGTCGAGTTCTTCAGCCACAAATCGTCTACAAAATGGATGCCTTGAGGCTGTCCCAAGATGTAACATAATGGAGCGACATTTGTGGATTGTTTCTTCGGCTAGATCGAATGTTAAACACAACAGGACACACCTTAAAGCTCCTGTCTTGCTCCCCAGTGAGCTAGATGGCTGAAGCCTCAAGCGGCGACAAATTGCAGGTTTGACAAAGTCGTATTCTGTGCATATTTTTTGGTCTCCCGAGTAGCGGAGTTCATCGTTTCGTTACGACTAAATCGTACCGAGTTTGTTGTAAGTCTTTGCATATGGATTCTCAGCATCTCCTTCGATTTGATGACAGTTGAAACTACGGAAGTAGACTTGAGCGATTTCTTTCTCTAAGGTCAGGTTGTCGTGCTAATGAATCGCTCTGAAATTTCATACGCAACTACGAATTCTGAATAACGGGAATTAATTCATAAGCTTTGCGTTTACAATTACACGATATTGATAGATCGTATGGAGATCGCTAAGTTGCGGGGCATTTTCTTCATCAATGTACCAAGTGAGTTCTATAGTAAATGTTTGATGGTCAACTCGAGTGTTTCTTAATTGAAGGCGGTATAAATCTTCTCTATTTACGTTTGATCATTCCAGACGGTACGCACAACACACGAAGCCCGCTCGGCGTTTCTGGAGAAAGCAAGGTTAGCTGGAGAAGCCTGCTCAAGAGGGGAGTTTGAACAAGCTGTTGAGCTCTATACAGAAGCAATAAACCTAGATCCACAGAATCATGTTCTTTATGGCAACCGATCGGCTGCGTTCATTCGAACACGACAGTACGAGCGAGCGCTCGAGGATGGCAGATACGCTGTGCAGTTGCAACCAGGATGGTCAAAGGTATGGCGAAAACACTAATGAAATACGAATCATCGATATACATCGACAGTGTTTTAAAGAAACTACGATAAGATCGAGAATCGAGCTGCAAAGACGCACAGTACGTGTCGTGGTTCGGTCAGTTTTTGTGTCAAATGCGATTGGCATAGTTCAAATGTTTGTTAGTTTTTACGAGTGATCTGCCTTATTTTCGTGCTTTGTATAGTCCTGAACAAACAATGCGAAATGTTAATGAATTTGCGCCTTTTAGCCAACAGCTAAACTAAATACACTCTGAAATGAAATCGCTTTAGCAGATGCTTTCAAGATGGCTTGTTTTCTCCTTAGAGATGAGTCTGTGTTTATAGTTTTCTCAAGTTTTTCCGCTCGACAGAGATCGTACTTTATTTAAGACTGTGAAGTGTTGATAGTCTTGCATTTTGTAATATTTTGCGGTATTTTGTTAATAGCATGCCCGTTCGTGTTTTGTTACGGTATTTGAGCTGTATATCAACCTATTTTTCAAGTGTTAAAGCATCATTCTTTCAGCGGTCTTTTTGTAATAATCTTTGGGAAGATGTAAACAGAAAAAAACTAGCACGCGACAATAACAGTTTTTGAACGTTGGTTCTTCTAGTCAAGCAATTAATCGGTGCTTCAGAATTCAATCGTGCCAAATTAACCAACAAAACTTGTACAAAATTTCCAAACCTCCCCCAATCCTAGCAAGATTTACGCTCCTGGTTTGCGTAATATTTGATCTCGTTCAGTAATATAATTCGGCAAACATCCATTTCCGTTGTTTCCTGTGCAACATTAGCAAATGTTTATACTCGCCATTAATCGGCCCCCATGTGGTATTTAATCGTTGCAAAAGATGGAATGTTTCTGCTACTTTACACAGAAATGACCTTCTGTTCTCTAAGACTTATGCAATTTCTATGATTACAAGACTTGTGTCAAATTCGTTACGTTGTAATTTAACCTTGCTATTTTACACTCTAATGGTATGCGTAAACACAAGGCCTTGTTGAGAATATTTAATTTTTGTTGTAGTTAGTAGCCGTCTTCTATTCCATGAAGACTATGATATTAGACTCTTTTAGCCAGAGGCGCTTAAAAAAATACTGTAACCATGAGTAATTTTTAAAATAATTTGTTAATTTCTTAATTGCTGAAATGGACAACTGTGTTAATTTCAGCCATTGCTTATTTGCGCGTGTTCCTCAAGAATAACAAAATAAATAGAATTAAATAACACAGGTTTTTTTTCCCATAACTCAAGTGAGTGGATCTTTTAACTGCCTTGGCTAACAAAATATTTTTTGCATACAAAAATAATATTGTCGACATCTTTTCTGGAGCTGCAATTAGCTGATATTGCCCTGGTTCCAAATTCTTGCATATTCATATTATTCAGTTAAGTGATGTGAGTGCTGGGCTCGGATCTCTTAGATGTTATTCATATATTTTCTGTCTGAGAGGATCCAAAAGGACATTTCAAACCAGAACAGCTTGTTGAGAGAACCACTTGTCAGATGATTTATAAACATACCACTGAGACACTTGTAATACAGGTCTTCCATATCTTTCATCAGAGAATTTTTGTCTTGAAACATAATTTATTTGACAGATATGCGACTAATGTGGACAACAGAACGGTTTGCATTATTTTGTGTAATTCATATTCGTCAGTGCTACAATTGTAGGTCTTGTTGTTTTGACCATTGAGCTATAGGCCACGATATTGACTGGTTTTTCAATATAGTCTTATCGCATCTTACACAGTCAACACTTCATCTATTTTCGGCCTGTGCTTTGATTGTATCAATTCAACTTGGGCTGCCCACCGGAAAGGTTACGTATCCCTAGAACACTTCAAAATTGGTCAAGAGAAAAACATGTTTTCTTCTCTGAACAATAACGAAAATGCTATCTTGCTATCTTTCAAGTAATTATATCGCACTGTACACCAATTTATAGCATAGGGTAAAATTATCTTTTCTGATACCTCATATGATCTTGATTAACATCCCATTTATAGATAAATATGAAACTGTGTTCTTTCCTTTCATGTAATGGGTTCTTGAATGTTCCAGACCCAGCCACTTTCTGCATATTTCAGTATGCAGTTATTCAAAGGTTATCAGCAATGACTTGTGAATTATAAACATAAATTATCCCTAAATTAAAGTTATAAGAAAAGTAGCAGTGAACCTGACTAAAATTGGTAACTGTGCAAGCCACGAGAGGGCATGTGCTAATGTTGTATATTGGTTTACCTGTCTCTTTTTAATTGGATTTAAGTATGCCACCCGTTTACACAGTTTTCACAGAAGGAACTGCAAATTCGCTAAAAATGACATTTTGCATATCTCTGTTATACACTATCACATATGAGTGCGTGATAACATTATTTTGAAACATGTAACAAAACTACAGCTTTCCTTACATCTTTACTTACACGTGTAACTGATCACCGTCCAAATATGTAAGCAATTTGGTCAACAATCTGGTTTGAAAACCTAGCCAGCCTAGGTGACTACTTTAGTTAAGATAGTTGTCAGAGTTCTGGCACCAGGTATCTTTCATTAAAACCACAGACTCTATATAAATCTCTTCGACTAATTCTTTTAATTATTAACACAGGAAAACCTCTTGTAAACAACTAGCCAAAGTGCCGAGGAAAACAATTGCCATGACAGATGCTCATTGTTACTGTTCTCAAATATAGTGCTTGTGGTTTGACTGAAAAAGAAAAATATGAAATAAAGTGTTGTAGAGAAGACAGTGGTCTCTTGAGACAAACGGTCACTTATAAAAAGTGGTTGCTTAGGGACGTTCGTCTGTGCACAGTTCACTGTGACATTCTTCTTGAAACCTATGTGTGCAGCCTAGTGCACACAGCATAAATGCCTTCCACAATCTACCCTCATCCCCAAACCAAACAATATACTGATACAAACCCACCCCCATACAGGTTTGACCTCGCCTCTTGACATCAAATACAAATGCAAATACAACTCCAATGAGCAAGTCCCCAAGATGGCTTTTCGGTGTCAATTACAAAAATGATTTGGCGTCATACATCCCAGCCATTGACTCATTGTTGATGATTGGAAACAGTCAATGGATTAGTATCAGCCAATTAATGGCAAATTTGTGGTCAAATAAAATGTCTGTAATAATTCTTACTTCCTGTAATAGTAATTATTACAAGTGCAAGGGATAATTATTGCATTATCCCTTGTCACTTGCCACTGGTATCTGTGCGCATGACAGCATGTGCTGACATTAATACCTTTTAGTGCAGTCAATAGCTCTTTGCAAGAAAATAGTCAAAGATAGCATTTCTCTTCCTGGTGTTTTAGAGCCTAATAATAATAATAATAATAATAATAATAATAACAACAACAACAACAACAACAACAACAACAACAACAACAACAATAATAATAATAATAATAATAATAATAATAATAATTTATTACTTCTAGAGCTCTATTTACAAACACAGATCAATAGAGCCTCTCAGTGGATATCTGTTTGGAAGGCCTTAATTGCCTCAAAAATTTGGATTTAGTCATAAAGAACATCTGCGGTTTTCTTTGGTGAAATGTCAGGTCAAAATTTTGTATCATTGGAAAACTAATACCTTTCCTTTTCTGAGTGATAAAAATGTTGTTAAAATGTGAAAAAAAAAAAAAAAAAACGGGCAGCTACAATTAGCATGTTCTTAAGCCAACAACAGTTAGTAAATGCGGGGAACCTTAAACTTACTGCAACTTCAATTTTCCACTTATGCATTCGAACAGATCAATCTGTATTAGCTTATACAAATATACCTTTAAAAGGGCAGAAAACTGCTTAAATGTTCCTGCTGGGTACTCCTGAGCCTTTTCATGACCTCAGCAAACTTTCTGCTCTTTTTCTATTGTATTTGCTACATGTCACTGTTTCTCTTGTCAGTATAAACTTTGGTCCTTTTTGTAAAAAAAGGTTTTGAATAAGATGGTAGATACAAAGTCATTTTTACACAAAACATTGAACTGAATAAATCTAGTGTTGATTGCATTTTACTAATCTTGCTAGTCGCTCTAAAAAATGTTAAGGAAGTTCTGATATTTCAGTATGCTGATGATCTAGAATCATCTGATTTCCTGGCTTGTAACTCAAACAGCCTTTCAAGGGGTTGGTTGGAAGACTTTTGTCAGATACAGGTGGTACAAACAAATTTCAGTTACTGTAATAGTTTGATGAGATCATGATTAAATAATGAACAAATATGACATAATGTCTCCATAATTAACAGCTTTTGCACAGTTGCTTATTGTGAGCCAGAATCAAAACAAAAAGCTATTTGACTTTATGATTGAGCGGTTTTAAATTATTGGGACAAGAACGTTGACTTTCTTTTATGTTCAAGCAATGTAGACTGAGTCTTGTCTTGCCATTTCATGTGGGAGTGTTTTTGTTGTCAGATTTTATCTAGACGAAATGTGTGACCCAAGTTTCGTTTCTGTTTCACATGTTAGCAAATTCTGTTTTCTTTAACAAAATTTACAGTATGTAAAGAGGGCATCCAAGATGTTTGCTCAAGTTTTGAAAGTGCGTCACTCGTGTACAATAAAAACTTTTCAAATTAGCCAGTTATCAATTTATTCCGAAGTTCAGGCAAAGTTACTTGCTGTCTGAGCAAACAGGTTTTTGCTGATAATAAAAACAATTCTTGTGCCCAATTTCTCATCGGAATGACAGGTTTGCTTTGAAATGCATTACTGATAACATTGGACAATAAGTGAAGAAAGTCTGAAAATTTCTGTCATTTTTGTAATTGCTTCATAATCTGGTGGGCTTTTCCCAAGGGGCAAACTAGGCTTTCAAATGATCCGAGACATTTGGTACCCCTCAAGCTGAGAAACTGTGCTTGAATAGTTTCCTGTGCTTTAGTATATGTGATGGCTTTGAATAATTTATGGATTGCCAAAAGTAAGAAGGTAAGCCAATTGATATACTCCAGTGAAGTCATTCACATCTGATTTTAATTATATGTTTCAGCGTTTTCTCAGCACTTTCTTAATGCCTTGGCAACTTGTTTTGCCTAGATCTTGGCACAGCAAAAATCAACTTAGTTGTGACTACATGAAAAATCTCATCCTATTTCGTTGGGATCCTTGCTAACCAAGCAAAGATTTTTTTTTTTTCATGTAATTGGGCATGCCAGCCTAGCTGGTTTGCTAGTAGCAGCACCTCGCTGTGACTAGGTTTTCTTTGAGAGCAATGTGTCCCATCAGCAAGCTGATTTTTCTCTACTATTGCTCTTCTGTTAGTTAAATTACCAGGCTGTCAGCTCCTTTAAAGTCTATTCTATACCTCAGGATAGAGCATTTGGTTGATATCCTAAAGTGACTGACTTCTACGTTTGTTTTTACTTTTGAGTTTTATCCGAAGACGTTAATTTTATGTACAAAGCAGGGTTTGTTCTATCTCATTAATTTGGATGTCTGATAAAAGAATTATCAACCACAGAGACTCCACATTTTGCCTGTTATGCCCTCAACTACATGCAAAATTTAATGTAAGTCTAATTCACTCCTAAGTTAATGTCACCTAATTTGCCTAGTCTGTGTGTGATCTGCCCTTGCTTTCAAAGTAAATTGTAAACTTTGACTTTCTTTTATCCCAGCGCCTTCCTCCATTTGTTGAAAAAGGGAAGTGCCGATAGTACGTGTTACAGTAAAATAAATAAGGTTAGAAGCCATGCATACCCCACTAGGCGCACATGTGTGCCTCTTTCACTTTCGACTGTTCAATAATCCGTCCCAGTGGAGAAAAAAAATGGTTATATTGTCAGTTCAGTGTCATTTACATGTCTACAAGTTTCGGCCTTGCAATCCGATTGTGTCATTGTGAAGGCAGTTTACATTATCAGTCATTAGAGCTGAACATTCTTGCATAACTGACAAATTTTGCCCACTAAAAGGTTGTCGGTGTTGGTCAATTACTAAAACGTTTTTTTTCAAAGTTCGAAAGGTCGTGTTTTGAATCCAAACTTTTACCAAGCTTTATTTCCTGTTGGTGTCCGTGAATGGATGTCGGTCAAGATATTACTCAGTGAGCACGTACGCAGTGAAAAACACCTTTTTCGCCTTACACGTAGTTTCTTTGACCCGTAGTTCTTTTCACCAAATCACTATCCTATCCCATCCTTGTCAGTCTTTGCTGTTGATTCATATCTTTTGCAGAGGGTCTTCCAAGCTCAAGCTAACAACCCACCTGTTTTGCACATTTACACCAGGTCTATTTTTTCCCGCTTTGCCATTTTTAGTTTTGCTTTTCTTAGTTCTGGCCTGTGGTTTCTGAAAATATTTCCACTGCCATCGATAGTATAACCGTCCGGTATATAAAAAATCCAGTTGACATTTTCACCTCCAGATATTTGTGTCGTTTGCGGTTGTAGATTGTCTTTTAACTCTAAAATACGATTGATGAACACCAAACGAGTATACACAAATGATAGCTATTGTTACACGAGAGCTGTGCAATGTAAACATTGTTATCAGACTTTTAGGCCGCACGCCAGCGGGTTAATTTTGAATATTGAGTTGTAATTACTTTAAAAGTGGGTTATCCACTTTCGGTCGATTCTTCATTTACGTAATTAGTATAAGCTTCTTTCAAAGTTTGATTCTGCAACAAAACAACAGTTTTAAAAGAGCACTTCAAAATGTCTCGTTTGTATGAAGACAATGTTGCCATGATTATAGTCCAGGACTGAGTTGCTCGAAGCATGGTTAGCGCTAACCATGCTTCGAGCAACTGGGCCCAGTTGAACAGGTACAAGGCCATTTGAATTAATTGAAGTGCTTTAGGCAGGGAGATAAGTAAGTCACGATTTTGATTACAGAGCACAAGATTTTCAACAATGAAAAAAACTCCAAGCCTTAGTGTAAAGCTGCGTTCATTGTTATGTGTCCTACCTTTTCCAAAACCGTTGTTGTATTCAAATTCACTCTGACTAATCAGTTGTATCTTGTAGAAATTATCAACCAAAAGTCTTAACTTGTCTCAACTTTCAGCGCAAAGCACTGCTAGTTTAAGCGGCATGATAGAAAGCGAATTACAGGTGGAATCTTTGGGGCTAAAACCTTTGCCCACAAGTCAATGCCCTCGGGTTGCTTGTTAAGCCTGAAATGAGTGTGATAAGTCGATGCAGTTGCGCAAAATACTATTGAATTGCAGCTTTAAATAGATGCTGTATAACCGTATTTGTTACCTCGTTAGTTGCATAGTTTCGCCATCTTGTAGCAATAGTGTTTGACCGTAAACATTGGTGGTTTAAAAGGCGAAAGAAGCTGATATCCTTGGCGTAATGGAGCGGTTTCAATTGTTTTAAAAACCAATGTAATTTCTCTCTAAAAAATGATAGCAAACGTAACAACAAAATGAACCATGCAATACGTGTGGATGGCGGGAAAACACGTGCGAACAAGCCACTGTTCACTTTGGTGCGATCTTCTGATTGGTGGAGAATTTTTTTTTTTTAACCTATCACAGACCGTGTACTGAAGCAAAGGTAAAATGAGCGCGAAATTTCTGTGGACGCTCGCCGGACATTTCAAAATTGTATTGCTCCAATGAAAAACAAGTATTCTCTTTCGATAACCATGATTTTTTTCTGCTATGCTATGTATTGCGGGAATTGAAATCTCGGGAACCTTTCTTCAGGATTATTTCACTATCGACTTTCCTTGTATAAACCATTTTTTTCCTTCATCAAATTATCTGAAATATGCCAGACAGAAAATTCTAGAAAAGTACTTCTGAAATCGCGTGATAATCCACTTCAATTCTGCCATGCGTGCTGAGGGAATTGTGTTTAGCAAGCTAGGAAAACAGTTATTTGAGAATTAGCTGATATTTGTGGCTTCTTAGTGAAATTCATTGTGTTTCTTTACACACGAGTAGCGTGGTTCATGTTAGAAAATTCTGTCGTACGTAATAAGCCCGAGCGACTTGTGATTGGCCAGAAACTATTATTACCAATTCGTCGAGTTTATCGATAATTTTCAGCGGGTAATGATAAGGGATAACTAGGAAAATGATGGATGTCTAAGTAATATTACATGTTATATTACCTTGTGAAGTTCTGAATCTCGATTCCTGATTCGCGAACTTTTTCGGACGTGTCATAAGGTCAAACTTCCCACGTGGTCTAGAGGCTGATTCTCAAACCCTAAGCGTGATTTGAGGTCGCTTGTGTATGTGGCTGTATTTCCGCCAGTTTTGTTTTGCCGGGGATTTGAGAGGTTAATGAGTTCATATATTTGATCTTTCCAATATTGTGCCCGTGCAAGTCGATAGCAAAAACGAACCGATTTAGTTTTATTGTTGTTTTAGCCGCTGGGGTAACGTCATAACACGGCTTGGATTTGAGTCGCTTTCTGTTCGTAAAATATAATAGAACTTTAATGGGGCGCGACCTTTCCTTACAAACGGAATGACAGCTGAAGCTTAAACAAGGCCGTTATAGAAACGTGTATTTCGAGGGAATATTATTAAAACATAAGAGCTCCTTCAGTTATCTGGAGGTTAATATACAGCGGGAATTCTTTGCAATGTTTTGTTGTATGAGTCGTGAGAATTTGTTCGGTGAAAGTGTTGCGTGAATTCGTACCAACAGGAAGAGTCAAGTTAGTTATTTTAGTACCTTGTCTTTCGCCACGTTTTGTTGCATTTGCGTAGAACAGAATCTCATCTCAAAGATGCCGGTTTCCTCTGTTGAGTTACGCTATCAGTAAATTTAAAATGAAAGAAGAATTTATTACAAGTCGTCCAAATTTATAATTGTGGTTCTGCTTGCGATTTTAACAGCTGCCCGTAAAATCTTCAAGAAAACAATAAAACAAGTCTTAAAGTGTCCGTCATCGTGTTAAAAATAATCAAACTTTCCCGCAGTGTGATAAAATCAATCAGTATGGAGGCGGGAGTTCACAAAAATAATCTTCGTTCCATTGTTATCGACTGTTTATCTTCTTTCTTTTTCTTGTAGCTGTGAATTTTCTTTTAACCATATATTTTTGCTTGAGTTCCGTTTTATTGTATTACCAGTGGCCGGAACAATGTTTACTTTAGTTTCTTTCAAGAATGGGCGTTCACAATGAAGTTTCTTTGTCCTTAAAAGACAATTTTCACTTAACACTTCATTGGTGGATTCGCGGGCTTTGTTGACAACTTTGTGGTTTGCCATGAAGCTCAAACGAAAATATAAAATCATTAAAATATACGCTTTCTCTTTCAGACTTATTTTGCGATGTTATAAAAAGATTACTACTCCGTCCCGTTTCAATAAGTTTATCCAGTGTTAACGATTTATCAAGAAATTAATATCAAATAGCAGTTATTTGTTCAAGTTGTTTGCCTACATAGCGACTGACCTATGGCACTGCATTTTGAAAGCGACTCCTGGCAGATTTCGTTGAATAAACTAAACAATATTCAAATGAACTATCGCTCCATCTCGTCGAAGTTACTTCGATAGTGAAGCTCTTTATAGCCACTTGAACGGTCTAAACAATCCGCTTGTGTGCGGTGCAAAGTACATTTGCTTTTTTACAGCGACAATTTCTGAGTACGGATACAGCGACGGTAGAGATTAGAAAATGCGCGCTTCAAGTTGACAGGTTATGGCGCTGTTGCGGAGTTATTCGATGCAGTGGTAAAAGGATGTATCAGCGGATACTATCAAAGTGCAATGTAATAGAGGACTTACAAGGACTGCAGCGCATTTCAAGAGGAGTTTCCTTGTGATTATCTAAACATCTTGGTGAATTAACAATTTACGTGTCCTCTCTCATCGTCCGCGAGACTTTGAGGATTAACTACTGTAAATTACATCGAATCATCGAAGTTATACTTACAATCTTGGGCATATCAAGGTTATTTTGTCGAAATATTAATCTCGAAAGGGGAAAACCGCAAGATAAAGTAACCTTGCTTGGCGACGAATGGCCCGTTAGCCATATTGATTCCCAAGCGAGCCATGAGGGAACACATGTAGTCACTGCATTCACGACCTGTCATTTCCTCGCATTTTCAACATGGATTTAGCATGAAACGCCATGCTTTTGTCAAGAAGAGCCATATTCCTTCGCCAAAGATCGATAAAGGATATGTTTTCGGCGTTAACAGTTGGGTAAGTTCGAACAAAAGAACTTAAAATGTAATGTTTGACATTTCTTCTTGGTAAACCACCGTAACAAACACAAGTACATGCAACTAGGTCGGGCTTAATGACAAATCCGTGTAAACAGCCATCACAAAACCAGCAACAATTTAAGTTTGTTGCCAACGATATTATTTTAATCGTTTACTCGTATTTGGTTGTGTTCTAACCGTTTCCTTAGGCCCTAAGTTCTCTAGGATTCATTGTTATTCAATTAAACACCGTTTTCAGATGCTAAATTATTTTAATTATTTTTAGGTTTACACACCACAAGCTTTATCAAAAGTGTTAAAAGGTCTCCCGATGGTTTAAATAGAGAAGACATGTGTGCACTGCAAGAGATAAAAATCTATATTTGGAAACCGTTAGATGTTGCAAACGAAATACAATATTAATTAAGATTTCAACGCTCGCGTAACTCTAACCCACGATAGCCATTTCTGAGGTGAAAGATCTCGCTGCATGTATTTATTTTGCCAGCATTTGATAGTTCGAGAAAGAAAACATTTCTAAAAGGCTTTAGATTTGTTACAAAGCGGGCGTCGTGCCTTTCGAAGGAAAGCAATTAAAAAGCCGTGCTATATTGTAGCAGAAAATTTTTTATAACTTTTTAATATCTACGTGTTATGGTAATTGTGATCTCGTTAGAGATGTCGTTATTGTCTGCGTAATGTCGGTATATAAAGAGCTTACTATAAGTTAGGTTTATTAACACTGTTTGTTTCAAGTAGTCCGTACATGCGGGCAACAAATTCAATGTCATGCCTTCATAATACGGGTTGTTAGATGTCTGGAACCCAAGTGAGGGAAATATGTGTAAATATTTCAGACATGATAAATTGGAAAGGTCACGTCAATTTAGTTTGGGCGGACTGGTTCAAATCCAATGAAAACGAAACCTCAGACGCAGAACGAGAGCAGGTCGCGTGATAATTGCAAAGCCGTACGAAGGGGATCCCAGAAAGGTGAAACGTTTGACTAAGGACCTGTTTATATGGAGGAGGGCCAGCTCGCGTCAACGTGATCTTGGGTCATGCCTAGTTTTGTTCGTGAAGTTTCGTTGCGTTTATGTGGATGGACCTGCCAGCAAGCGGGCTAAAAAGTCTCAAAAACGAACTAGCCCACTTGTAGGGCTGAAAATTTTCCTCGTGCGCATGCGAAGAATTGCGATGAACATTGCCATAGGTTCCAAAATTAGTTAGCATGCCCTAAATGTAACAAAACTAACGAAAAAGTAAATAAACCGCTAGAGGTTGACATATTGACTACTGTGTGTAAATTTGTGGTGTAAAATGCTAAAAAAAGCAGCTATATTTTGTATCTGCAATGAGAATCCATCGGTGAATTACTGCAAAACTGGAATTTGTAATTAAAGAAAATAGCCAAAAGTCATAAAAAATAATTGTGATGACCGTCTCCTTTAGTGAGATGGGTTCTGTCTGTGTCAAACGATAGCTTCCAGTTTGATAATTTCATGTCCTTTGTTTTTTTCCGGCTTTACGTTTGATGCAACATCGATTGACAACAATAGTGCGCGCATTTTACCATGCCAGTGAAATTAGCCTTCACCTGTATTAGGCTTCCTGATTTTTTATATTCTGGGAGACAGCTTACTTATGATAACAGTTGAACTACCAAAAGATCAGTAGTTGTGTTGTTCACGTGCGTTATTTTTAACCTTAAATATTGTTTATTAAATCTTGCGGTTCTTAGCAACCGGTAATATTACAAAGCGTGCCCTGAGACGTGAAGAAATTTGGCGCCACTTTTCATTTTCTGGTCAATATAGTAGTTTCATTTTAACAAACAGGAAAAAATGGGACGCTACTAGAATACATAATGAAGAAGTGATAGCTACTACGACAATATTGCTTGTTTTGGTTAAGCGCTCAGCTGACCCAGGTCCTTATTACATGATCTGTTGCATGTATGCAGCCTGCACGGCTTAGCTTGTATGTCAGTTGCTGTCTTTGTCGATGGTGTTTAAATGGTGATCATTGACAAGGGTTTTCATAACTGCTTCGTTTTACATCGCTGTTTTTGTTGACGGTATTCAAACAGAAGCACTATTACAGTTATGAAAAAGAATTCTTTGATCGAGTCACTGAAGGTAAGAAATCGAGCGCCAAATTGTTTAAGGCTGTACTTTTGTCGAAACCGTTTACACGTCATGTAGCAAGTTTTCTGTGCGATTCCAAACAAATCTTGTCTGGAAAATTAGGGTTTCTTCACAATCAAAGCTTTGTAATGACTTCTCTGAGAATGAGACAAGTACTTAACTTAGGTACAACTTAATTGTCTCATTGTACGCAGCGTATTTTGATGGCATTTTGTTTTGTCTGAAATGTACTGATATAAATAGTCGAGATAGTGACTCTTTGACCGGATTCTGATCTGTGCCTTGCAGTTTTGCTTGTAGCGTGCGTACGTTCTGTAATGTTTTGATATTTGATATATGATGTTTGTGTAAAAGCCATTCCGGAATCCTCTTATTATGCTTGCTTCCTCAGGAGTAAAAACAAAATGAGATTTGAGCACCTCTTCCTGTATTTTGCGCAACAAACTTTTGATACGATCCAGAAATATCAGTATCAATTGGTATTTCATTCTTTTACTACGCTCTGTTTACCTTCTTAAGAAATCTTGGAGTCTGTGCAGGATTTTAATATCCACGCCAGCAATTTATAGTTAGGAACACATCTCTTCTACTTAGCTTATTAGTATGGCGGTGAGTGCTAAGAGTGAATGAGGTTTCCAATTCCTCCAAATATATCCCCTAACAGGAAATACTAACCAAATACGATCTGAAAAAAGGTTTACCTACTCGACGAAATCAGCGAGAGCTTTCGTGATGCCAGAGTGTTAAGTCAAAACAATTTCAATTTAATTAATGTTTGCCGTTATCTTGTGTCAGTTTGGGTGGCCGGCACTCTAAAAAGGAATGCAATGTTATCTTTTTTATTGGTCGAAATACTACTGTGTTGTTTTATGCGGCTCGGTTTTCGTAATGTGATATTAATCTGCGCTTATTTCGCGGCCAGCTCATTTAGTTATCAATAACATACCACTCGTATCTTACGTACGTTCATTGATGATGAGTACGTTTCATTCACTAAACTTGGAGTGGAATTGGAATTGACAGTTACAAACACCATAGTTAACAGTCTTAATTTGGAATGCCTCTCAAGGTTTGTTTAGAAGTCTAATTCAGTTTGTCTCTAGTGAGAACCAATTATCATTTTTGTACGGTTATTATAATGTATAACTATGTTGTTTTGTTGTACAATTCTACAACGGAAATACTGAACGTTTTTCGTACATTGCTTCAGTTATTTCTCAATTTGCTCAAACATTTTATCGTAATTGTACCTCGGAGTGTTGTAAACAGTGAACCAACGAGAAAGTTCAGTAGAACATAACGGTATAAATGTGACTGTCTTTTACCAGAAAGCAAAACGTTTTCTTGCAAATTCGTCTAACGTTATGTTGTCGTTTCCAGGCCTACTATCGGCAAGGAGTGGCCCTACAGTGCCTGGGGCGACATGCTGATGCCCTCGGAGCTTTTGCTTCTGCGCTTGCGCAGGATGATAAGAGCCCTCAACTGCTGACCTCTCTGACTGAGGCCGCCTTGAAGTCCCCGCTGAGAGGTAAATATATCTTGAAACTTGTCTGGCGTTTGTACGATTTACTGTTCTTATCGCTGTGTATATAATCTTTATTTGGTTTCCTTTTCGACTTCCGTTGTTGGCGACGCAAAGCGTACCAGAGGCTAAAAGCCAAACAGTTCTAGAGAATTCAAAACATTTCGTCAAAGGAAATGTTTTTCATTTTGCATAATAAGATGAGTAAGGCCCTGCTTAGCGACATTTTACAAAATGTTCCAGCGGTAAATCAGGCGTAAATGTGAAAGTTTACTTGCAGTTTCGTGCGCGCGAAGGTGTAAGCAATTTACACCTAGTCATCAATTACGGGTGTTACGTTACACTACGACGGCAACGCCTACGGACACCTACGGATCTAATATGTGATTAATCCAACCCGTTCAACTTGTACAATGTGGCCGAAGTATCCAGAAACATAAGTAAAAGCAACGGCGTTCAAGGCCAGAAAGAGAAAGAAAAATTTATCGTCATGAATCCGCATTCTTCTTAAAACTTCGAATTTGGTCATTTCACGTTGTTGTGTTGCCGTGGACTGCAAAGAATTTTGTTAAAATTTTTCACGTAAGTACAGAGCCGCTGTTTTGGCGTTCTCATTGCCGTCTCCGTCGTGATTGTAAGATCTTTATTTTGTGTTACGAAAACCTTCCAAGCGGGAGAAAGAACAGCTCCGAGAGTGCCGATTGACACATTATGCCATAACTTGGTCAATATTTGATACATTGCCAGAAGCTGCCACCAAAATTGTCTCCCGCAGATCTCATTGAAGTCATGACGCATCCTGTCGATACAGTTGGCCATCCGTCCAACTTTTTGTGCTTTTTTTAACAAACTTATTTTTGGTTTACAACATGGTTACTTTTAAGCTGTGCACGTTAGCTGCAAAACAGGCCATGGCTTCGATATAGTTCGGGGTATAGCCAATATACAAGATGATTTCCGAAGTGCTAAAATGGTAATTGAAATACACTGATTCAGTAATATTTGAAAGATAAACTTGGACATAGAGTTTGTATTTATCAATGTGGAAAAAAAAGAATGTTTCCCCTAGGACTGAAAGTCTTAACTTAAATAAAAATACACACAAACTTGAATAGTAGACTATCTAAGTAGACGATATTTCCCAAGGATATTCGATCTTATTATCATAAAATTCACCCTTACTATACAACTGTAAGCGAACTGTGGCACGAGCCGAGACAAGAATGAGTAGTATTCAGGTGATTTGAATCACTTGACCTTGCCGCTGTGTTTACCAACAAATTTGACGTTTGATTTTGCCGCTGTGTCAAAATCATTCTATGTCTAGTCATAAACATTCATTTCCTAAACGCTCTGGATTTTCCATATTGGTTGGTAGAGCTTCCCAAGGTCGTGATGTCTAAAGAGAAGGGGCACTGGGGGTGTGGTGTTGTGGATATTATATCATTATCCACGCTGCAATTCTTATCACCTGTTTAACTGATTATGTATTGATCGTTGACGAGAATTCAGGCATTAATCACTGTCACTTTCACTAATTTCCACAGCTACATTAGAGCCAATCTACAACCAGCTGAACAAGATGAAACTGGACAAGAGCCCGTTTGTGATGATTTCAGTGATAGGACAGGAACTGTTATCGGTGGGTTACATAACAGCGGCTGTAGATTGCCTCGAAGCAGCTCTCAAGGTGGGAACTTGCGGATTACGTCTTAGGGGCTCTGTCATATCAGCGTTGAGTACAGCGTACTGGAAAATTGGAAATGTCAAGAAAGCCATGGAGTACATGAAACAGGATTTGGAAACTGCGCAGTCTTTGAACGATAAAGCGGGCGAGTGTCGAGCGCACGGCAACCTCGGTGGAGCGTATTACTCTGAGCGGATGTACAAGGAGGCCGTGGAACATCATAAAGCTCAGTTAGCTATCGCGATGAAAGTGAAGGATCGTAAAACTTCCGCGATTGCACTGAGCTCGCTAGGCCACACGTATGTCTCGGTAGCTGATTATTCCAACGCTTTGGCGAGCCATAAGCAGTCTTGTCAGATTTACAAAGAGTTGAGAGACAAGCAAGGTGAAGCAAGAGAGTTCGGCAATATTGGAGCCGTGCATGTGCTGTTATCGGATTATGACAACGCCATCAAATGCCACCAGGAACATTTGAAAATTGCCGTCGAGTTAGGAGAGCAAGCAGAAGAGGGCCGGGCGTATAGCAACTTAGGAAGTGCGTTTCATTACAAAAGAGACTTCGATAAAGCGATTCAATACCACAGGCAGGTGCTAGATGTAGCAAAGAAAACCAAGGATTCTTTCATGGAAGCGCGCGCATACGCAGGACTTGGGCATGCGCTGAGATGTAAAGGTGACGTAGAGCAGGCGAAGACCTTCCACGAATACCAACTGGCACTGTCAATCAAACTCAAAGATCGTGCAACCGAGGGGCGTGCACTATCAAATCTAGGAATTATTTTTCAGCAGAAAGGGCTTTACGGGCAAGCCTTGAAACTGCACAAACGGCACTTGGCCATTTGTAAAGAGTTAGAAGACCGAGCGGGCCAGGGACGAGCGTACGGGAACATGGGCTGTGCATACAGCGCATGCGCACGGTACGATCAAGCTATTAAATTTCACAAACAAGAACTGGTGATCTCCAAGGAGGTGAACGATCGACATTCAGAGGCGTGCACACAGGGAAATCTAGCAGTGGCCTATCAAGCTATTGGCAGCCTCGATAAGTCATTGAAACATTACCAACAACATTTACTTATCTCTCAAGAACTGGGCGATCAATCGAACGAAGCAATCGCGTTGAGTAATTTGGGAAATTTTTACAGCTCTTGCGGGAACTTCTCCAAGGCCATTCCATACTATGAGAATTTCCTATCACTGTGTAGACATCTGAGGGATAGGCCGGGCGAGTGTAAAGCATGTCACAATCTTGGCTTTGCTCATTACTCGCTTGGCAATCACTTGGACGCTGTACCTTATTACGAGAAGAACGTTACAATTGCGAGAGATCTCGAAGATAGAGCGAGCTTAGGACGCGCTTACTGTAATCTTGGACTGGTGTACAGCGCGCTTGGTAAGCAGGAGAAAGCGCTTGAATGTCAGAAAGAATTTTTAACTGTTTCTCAAGAAGCAATGAACGTTCAGGGCGAGTTCAGAGCTTGCGGCAACATCGGTGATATCTACGTCACGATGGGTAACCCCAATCAGGGAATCCGTTTTTTCCAGGAGCAACTGCAGGTCGCTAAAAAGGCTCAAGAAATTTCACTTGAGAGTCAAGCTCATGGTGCTCTAGGTAGCGCCCACAAGACTGCAGGAGATTTTGAGAAAGCATTGGCGTGTTTCCAAACTGAGATGGAGCTAAGAAGGAGCATGAATGATTCTCTTGGTATCTGCAAGGCCTTGAGTAATCTTGGTGCCGTTCACATCAGCATGCAGCGGTATAACGATGCTTTCAAGTGCTATTCTGAGCAGCTTGGCCTCGCGAATCAACTCGACGATTGTATCCTGCAAGCGGAGGCATGTGGTAACCTGGGAATCACCAAAATGAATGCTGACGATTATCAGGAGGGGTTAGGATTCTTCGAGCGACAGATCGCCACGTTAGAGCAAGTGGCGGGCGCTATGCTGGAAAGCGGGCGGGCATATGGGAATCTAGGCGAGTGTTATCACATGCTGGGAGATCACGAGGAGGCCGTGAAATGTTATGAAAAATACCTCGCGGCTGGACAGCAATTAGACAGCGCCATTGACCAGGACAAGGCATATCGCGGGCTCGGAAACGCGCACAGGACCATGGGTAATCTGCAACAAGCTCTGGTGTGTTTTGAGAAGAGACTGGTGATAGCGCACGAACTGACTGATTTCCGCTCCAAGGGAACAGCTTATTGTGAGCTGGGAAATATGCACAAGATTCTCGGTAATTACGAACAAGCGCTTGCATGTTTTGAGCAGCAGCTGTCCTTGGCAAGGGAGTGCAACGATCCCATAATTGAAGGTGACGCTCTGTGTGGTCTGGGTCTTGTGAATCAGAAGATGGGTGAGTACGAAAAGGCGTTGAAACTCCACGAGGAAGAAATGGCTGTCGCCGATAAACAGAGGGATGTCGGGCGGCGAGGAAGGGCGTCCTTCCATCTCGGAATGACGCATGAAATCCTCGGAAATTACGAAAGAGCGGTGGTGTACCAGGAGCAGCATCTCAACATCGCCTCTCAAATGAACGATCAAGCCGCGAAAGCACAGGCTTACAGCTCCCTGGGAAGAACGCACCACGCCCTGGGTAACTATTCCCAGGCTATCGCGTACCTCAAGCAGGGCCTCGCTATCGTGCAGACTCTGGGGAGGAGTGAGGATGAGGCTCGAATTCATCATCGGCTTGGTTTATCACACTTCGCTGATAATCAGCTGGAGGCATCCCACGATCATCTTTTTCGTGCAGCGGAATTACTGGAGAAGCTGCGTGAGGAAGGGATTCACAGTGGCGAGTACAAGCTCTCTTTGTACGAGCTACAGGCAGCGACCTATCAGGTTCTACAGCGTGTTTTGGTAACTATGGGAAACCACAAGGACGCCTTGGCAGTCGCCGAGCGCAGCCGAACCCGAGACTTTATCGATTTGCTTCAGGAGAGGCAAGGAACTAATCGATCAGCCAACGGTATTTCTTTGTATTTGGAGAATCCTTTGACGACACCTGAGCAAATAACCGAGTTGGTGGGAAGCCAAAAGGCCACTGTGTTGTACTATTCGATTGCTGCTGGACACTTGTACAGCTGGCTCATCACTCCGAGAAAAGGTATTGTCAAATTCCACGATTCGCTTCTCTCCGATGGCGACCACGACAATGAGATCACAATTGACTTGGATCAGAGTAGCAGCGCTGCGTATTCACACACCTCCACTCTGTTGGACTCGTATATCACTCAAGTGAGAGACGCGTTGGGTGTTGAACCTCATTTGAATTTAAACCGCACAACAAGCATGTCTGAGAGTGAAACGGAGGACGCCTGGGAACGAGAAAGTATACTCAGCACGGGTACGGGCCCACTGTCGTACATGTCAGCGGATGACGATGATACTATTAGCGTGTCGTCACTGTCGTTTGGCGGCCCTAGTTTCCGCTCGACTCCGAGAATGAACTACTTGTCAAAGAAGAATGTGCGAAAATTAAACGGAGTGCGAAACAGCAACAAGAAACTAGGATGGTCTGGAAAGCCACCGCTTCGAGCTTTGTACGAGTTACTAATCGCTCCTATGGAGGACGCTTTACCGGCTTCATCGTCTTTTGATGGTGAAGATTCTGAACTTGCGTTAGTTCTGCAGGGAGATCTATACCTCGTGCCATTTCCTGTGTTGAAGGGAAGCCTTTCCAAAGAATATTTGTTCCGACGGTTTCGTCTTATCGTTGTCCCTTCACTACAGTCTTTGGCAATAAACCACAAAGCAATGGCGTCAAGGAAATCGGGCCTGGATACATCTTCGGTTATGGTGATCGGAAACCCGAAAGTGCCCACCACCTTCGGCCAGTGGGAGTCGAATCCGAGCGCTGAGCACGAAGCTAAGATCGTGGCTGAGCTCTTCAACACCAAGCCCTTACTCGGCAATCTTGCGACCAAAACCGAAGTCGTCCGAAAACTACCGAAGGCAGAGTGCGTGCATTTTGCGACTCATATCTCGTGGAAACTTTCTTCCCTTATTCTCGCGCCTCAGAAGTCCGACGATAAACTCGCGACACCCGCGGGATCGCCCGAAAGAGCAAGTCTGGACTTTCTTGGTGACATGAGTCCAGATGAGGCACCGGGACTGTCCGAGTTCCTTCTCACGGCATCCGACATCTTGGACCAGAAGTTATCTGCTAAACTCGTAGTCATCGGCGCTGCACACAACCACTCGTCACGCAATCGGATCACTTCGGATGGTGTCATCGGAATGACAAGGTCCTTTTTGTCGGCGGGTGCATTGTGTGTATTGGTTTCCCTGTGGCCAGTGCCTGATTTAGCGTGCAAGTTATTATTGAAAGCGTTTTATGGTGGACTGCTGCAAGGGATGCTCGCCAGCCAAGCGCTCTGTCAAGCCATGCACGTTGTTCAAGGCACAAAGCAGTTTTCTCACCCATCCAACTGGGCGGGGTTTATTTTGGTGGGTGGGGACAGCGCGCTGACCAACAAGGAAGCTCTGATGAGTAGCGCCATCTCCAAACTGTTGGATAATCCTGGAAACTGCAGAGACGCGCTCAAGGTCCTGGTGCATTTGGTAAGCAGACAAAGTGTGCTAGCAGTCTTCAGAGGTTCTTTTACTCTTTCTTTTTCATGAATTCACTGAATTCACGTAGTTAAACCTTTTTGTTCAAACGACCAACTTTAAACTTGGAAAAAGGTTTGAAAAATATTAAAAAACAGGTAGCACCACAAGACTGCACCACCATCTCGTACAGCATAATAAACAACACCTGAGCAGTCACTCGCACTTCGGGATTTCATCATCCACAGACTTAAAAATAAAGACCACCTGGTCATGTGCAGCATGATAGCGATCCACGAGAAAATACTTCTCAGTAGCTTTCACTTGAATTTTACACCTAAGCATTTTGTCCTCAGACAAAAAAGTTAAAACCACGTCTCTTGATCTTAGCAAAGGTTTGACTTTTAGTTGGACTCGAAAGAACAAAGCTCTTCCCTTGTTTCCTAGTGATATGTTTCATCAATTTATTCTTGCAATTTGTATTCAGGTGGACAAAGCTCAGCAACGAATTCGTCAAGGTCAACGGTCATCCATGTATACAGCAGACGCGAGCATTAACGCCAAAGTGAAAGGAGCCAGCGGTTGGCGCGAGCTGCTCAAGCTTCTTGGTTTCCGGTTTCAGAAGGCGTCCAATGGGATTCCAGACTCGGTTTTCTTTCCGTCAGTCACAGGTGGAGTGGCAGATAAACTTGCCGCGGCGAGCAATCATCTGCACGCTTTACTCGGTAAGGCTGTTTTTAGTGCAGGAAGATTGAATTGTTGGTACAGTAGGATAAGGAAAGAAAGAAAAAAACCCAATGCTCGTTTTCGGACCGTCCAAAAGACATTAAGTTATTTTGTTTAGCCTTTTCTTCTTCAAACAATTTCGTGGTTCATTCGACGTTTATTGATTTCAATTTCTATTCTTTTATTTTTTTATTCAATCTTTGTTCACAGGTCTCAGTCCCACCACCCTTCAGGCGCTGTCCAAACTCGTCAACGCGCGCACCGTCAATACGGCGCTAGTCGCATTGGTAAGTCTGTGCACGCAGTGATTTTTTTCCTCGGTTGGCCAAAGGTTTATTCGATGGCTAATGATAAAAAAGTGCGGGAAAAGTACAAATTATATCAGAAACTGATAAAGTGGGAGTTGATAAATTTGGAGCTTAGGACACTGGTCAGATGCCCTGACAACTAAGCTACGGGGAGACAAAGGACAGGGTTCTTTCGGATCATGGAAAAGTTGGAAAGTCATAATTTCGTTTTCCACAGGCCTAGAAAGTCATGGATTTTAATTCTGGGTCACGGAAAGTCATTGTAAATTATGCTTACGGAGAAAAATCGCTAACAAAACATTCTTTTAGGGAATAAAAAAGGAAGAAGATGAACAATTTAAAGAAAACGCCGAAAAAGGAACAAAGAAACAGATTTTCACTCAGTAGAAATAAACACTGCGCATTTTGACACTGTAAAATGTAAACGCTTTATCATGGAAAACTTGAAAAGGTCATGGATTTTGAAAAGCCCAATAGAGTACGAACCCTGCAGGACCAGAAAGCGTTAAATGTAAACGAAGACTTTTCCACAGATGAACAAAATCTTTTCATATCATATACACTTGGCCAAAACAGCACTCAAGAAGCGGTATGATACCTCATATAATTTCATTGACATGCATCATGTTACTGTCACTGTTTTGTCTTTCAGTTCAGTCAGGTGCTGTCGTGTTTCGCTCAAGGAATGAACAATGTACAGGTGCCTCTAAACCTCAAGTTATGGCGCACTGGGGGATGCCACGAGCTGCTGGCGTCCCTCGGGTTTGATTTGATCGGTGTTGGTAAAGACGAGGTCATGCTGAGATCTGGGAAAGGAAACAGCAGGCGCGCTGTCCAGTGCACAGTGCAGGCTCTCTGTGCTCTCACGGGTGAGTAGGATAATGAAAATCATTCATTTGCACGAGAGGCAAATCAAATTCAACAAATCTTCCAAATTTTAGACAGCAACATAGACATGCATTTCATTTTACACGCAGAATAGAGCGGTTTCCAATTGAGTGTCGTAAAACCAAAACCAAAGTAATTACTCTGGCCAATCGCAACAGATGTAAACAACACAACGAGCCAATCAGAATTCGAAGCAAATACATGTAACCGGCGCCAAGCGCGGGAAAACGCGTGCGGCCAAAACACGATTGGTTTTGGTTTGGATTCTCATTGGTTGAGAAAGTGGCGCGAGTTTTGTTAACCGATCACAGAGCTGATAATGTAAAACCAAAGCAAACGGGAAATTACTTTCGACACTCAATTGAAAACCACTCTGCGAAGTTAGTACCATAATCCACAAAAGGCAATGTTCAGTCTCGTTTACAGGATCTTGCCTCTCCCCACCCCCCTGGGGTGAGTTTGGTTGTGGGGGATGGGTGGGGGGGGGAGAACGCTGGGAACGAGATTGGACAGGGTTTGGTAGCGGGAGTTCATCCATAAACAGAAAAGACTAGTACAGTATAGTACAGCGTAGTAAAATGTAACCGCCGTGAAGTTACTGCGCAATAACTTTCGTTTGAATAACCTCAGACTCGAAAGTTTGAACCACCTTGTGCGGCTTAACAAACAGCACCACAGAAAATTCTGCTCAGTAAATTTGAATTTGAATTATCACACTAGAGTTTGATTGACACTCCAGCATGTGACAAGTTCTGATGTAATTTGTTCTTGTTTCAGATTCAGAGAACCCAGCCGAGAAGGAAGATCCTACGTTTAAACTGACCAAGGTTCATTCAGCTTCAACAGTCATCTCTAACCTGTCACTCATTTCAGCTTCAATGGACTCTGATCTGGATGCCAATGCTAGAGATACTGATGGCTCCACTCATGACCTCACAAGTTCAAAGACCTCCAGTATGAGGGCCAAAAACAGTATCACCACAAGGCCCGTGAAATCTGAGGCCCAGCTGTCAAGTGAGCCCAGTCATTCACTGTCAGTTGAGAGAGGCAGCTTACGAGCGCTGTCCAAGTCACAAGTGTTGCCTTTGAATACCAGTAAGCACTCAAACCCAGCCAACTCGTATGCGAGTTTCAACGGCCATGTTCGGACTATGAAGAAGAATCCTTCAACGTCATCTATGACGGATCACTCTCGGACCTCTTCGGTACCCGATCCCTCTGATTCTGATATCGATAGCTACTCGGACATTGTCGGTAACCGTTCGTGGAAGGACCCAGTGAACAATCAAAGCGTCGATCTGTCGGGAGGTAACTCTCGACAGAATTCTACACATGGAGTAGAGAATGATAATGCTCGCTCGTGGGCGTCCAGTCCAAATCCTTCTGGAAGTGTTATCTCCTTCGGCAGTCAACAACGTCGAGTTGTTGAAGACGGTGCGAGAATTGCAAAGCAGAACGCGAAAAGTTACGAGTCAGGGCTGAACGGTTCGAGGCAGTTTGTACCCAGTGTGAATGGCGATGGTTTAGTGCTTGATGATGGGCCGTATCGCGGGCGGGCTCCGAGAAGAAGCCGAAGTGAGAGCCAGGATCCAGTTGTACAAAACAGAAGCCGGTCAGCGGCGTATAGCCGATCAAAATCCACGCCGAGACAGAGAGAGAATGTGTCGAGTGACGAGGACGAAAAAGAGCATGCTTACGATAGACGTCGGAAAAGCGTGGACTCACGAGGGAGCAACCGCGTGATAATTGGAGCGGATAGGACAAATGGAACACAAGTTTTGAGAGTTTCCAGTGTAGACTTACCGATGAGAAGTGATTCTCTTGGATCGTCAGGGAATAGACCAACGCTTTCGAGAAATGGTGATGTAAAAGCTAACCATGCCGAGCAACTCGCAGCAGAGATGCAACAAGTGAGAAGAAATTCCCTGACTGGTAGAAAGCAATCATTTCAAAGGTTTCGTGACGATTCGCAGTCTTCCCAAGATAGCACCGATTACGAGTCACGCCAAACTGCGGCAGAGAAGGCAGCGGTTGCGCTCATGAGTAATCATGTCACGCATGCTCCGTCACAACCGCTGACCAACAAGCGAAATCCGCAGCCTCTTGAGATGAGAAACATGGGCACAGAGAATAGGAAACTGAGGCGAGAGCATCTAGCAAACCTAGCTCATCTCCAGTCCTCCTCCTGCTAGCACGACCTGGTAAGCATTTGTTAGGTCTGTAGCAATAACTTTCGTTGGTCCACGAGGTCGTGAAGTGTTTATGTTTAAAATACAAGCCTAATTACTCTGACCAATCAGGATTAACGCAGACAGCACGATGAACCAATCAGAATCAATTCCAAGCGCGGGAAAAGACGTGCGTGGAAGTCACGGTTGAGAAAGTGATTTCATAGGTCACAGCTATCAGAAAATATCATCACTGGCTTCAGTGTCCTTGTATGGGAGGAGTGGGTGAGAAAGGGGCGAGGTGCGAGGTGGCGACAATGGTTGACCACTAACCAAAATAGCCTGTGAACAGGCTACGGTAGGGGATAGGACGAAAGAAAACACCGCGAGCGAAGCGAGCCGGTGGGAAACTTTGCCGAGGGGGGACTGGGGGGGAGGAAGGGAGTGCTCCCCTCGGCCAGCTTCGCTCGCGGCCTTTTCCTTCGCCATTTCCTTCGGCCTATCCGGCTACGGGAGCCTGTTCACAGGCTATAACCAAAAGAGATGGTTTATTTAACTTAAATCTTTCAGAGCCTACGATCCAAGGAAAATTACCCACCAATGGAGGATTTTGCAAAGAAAATCGCCCTGCACTACAATTTAGTGTTGAATTTAGAATGCGCATTTATCTTTTGTATAATCTTATTTTGCAGATGGCTAGGAACACTTGTTATCATTATGCTGATAGCACTCGGAGTATATTTGGTGACTTGTTCAAGGATTTCAGATTGCAGAGACTAGTACCAAATACCTGCTACATGTTTCATTCACTCCTGACACAGGTGAATGCCGCGAACAGGCTAAATATTTTGTAGCTTTGTGTGTTTTTTGGAGAAAATCTATTTTTTACGTTTGACCATATTGGTTCTTGCAGTAGCGATTTCTACAGAAAATACCAAATTTTCTGGAAGAAGAGTTTCAATATATCTATTTGACGTAAAAGTCTGTAGTGATCTGAACAGAATGAAACAAATTTTGCTATAAACATATCAGTTTGGCTTTGTACGTTGCTGGCAATATTCTGCATTGGATCACAATGTAAAGTTTATTTCATGAAGAGTTTCCTCAGAGTATAACTCAGTAGATTATTGACACTTAGGCCAAACACATTCCGTTTCTCTGTGACGCAATTCTTTGTAAACATTACTTATCATCACCCAGTTCATAGCATGTCCGTTAAATTTAATGCATTTTACTGTGACTCGTAAGGGGGAAGACTCTTGGCTCTATTGTTGCTAAGGCATTTCTATGGATGGTACTTACTCATGAGCTTTTTTTGAAAATCGTCATTGCGCGTGCGTAGCTAGTGCCATTCCCAACAGGGCGTTAGGATGAAAAATCCCTGAAACTCGAAAGTCCCGATTTTTTCCCCATAAATTTGAGATAATTCAGCTTTCTGTATAATCTGACGTAAGCTACCTCCGTTGTCACAAAGAATAAAAATGCCACAATGTACATGTCGTAACTATTACAATGCTGCAAATTCCAAGAATGTTAACGTCACGTTCTGCGTCTTGACGATCGTCAACAATAGGACACTTTCACTATGGCGTCATTTGACTACAACTACCAGGATCCTTCAGTTTTTTGTTTTCTCATGCTAATTAGAGCTATTGTTCTTTGCTCTCCACTGGGATTTCAAAATTTAAATTTAAAAAGGGAAACGATATGAATTCTGGTAGTTGTAGTCAAATGACGCCATCATGAAAATGGCCTATTGGCGCTGTTTTCAATAAACCAAAAGTTTACGCCGTTTGAGTTCTAGGTTCTTGAACGTAACCTACCGAACATGGATGAGACGTCTTGGAAAACCTTTTAATGAAAAAAAAAAAAACAAAAAAAAAACTAATAAATAAAAAACGTTTTAACGGGGCCAAACGAATTAATCATGGAACTAAGGGTTTCCAAGGTATGATGGTAGGAAGTTTCCATAGCAACAGTAGGTAGTTAAGAGTCTTCCCCCTCAATGGTCAGTTACGCTACGATTATGTATTTTCGCGTTGATCGTGATAAGGTTAGGTAAGTCATGTAGGGTGTTAATCGTTTGTCCCATGATTAAGTCACTCAGATGTGGATCACGATAGATCAAAATTTGCCTAGTTCTTAGGCCTCTCTCTGTCTTTCATCTCGGTCAATCTGTTTCGGATCACGTGGTCCAGTTACGTCACCGAAACGAATTGATCGTCAGGGCCTGGGAGAAAGCCGTACAAGGACTGGGCAAGATCAAAATGACTTAATCGCGAGACAAACGGTTAACTAAGCATGTATGTTAGAGAACAGTGACAATGTATTTCATTTTTCAGTGAAATACGCAATCGAACGGGTGTATCCAAAATTGCTTGCTTGCGGTAGCTGTAGCTCTGAAGTGAGTTTGATTTGTTAATATTCGAGCTGAAGCTAAAAGACAGTGAGTATCCCGTTGTCGGAAAGCAGCTGAAGCCGTGACGCGTGACGACCGCTGAACATTTGGCGGGAAAACATCGCTCGTGGCTTATCGTTGATTGCAACTCACCACTAAGTTTCTCGAGTCTGATTGGTTTAAATTGATGACGTACGTAGTGATTGTGAAAATAGTCAAAATATCCGGATGAATTGAACTCGTCCGCCCAAAAAACGCATTTTCTTTTCCAGAAGGTTTCTTTCATTGTATTTATATTTTTCACATAAATGGTCGAATTGGTGAACTGTACATACTAAATGCCAGTTTGAGTGATTTTTGTCCGGAAGAAAATTCAGTGGTGAACAATTAAACAGTGTTTCTCTTTCGTGACTATCGGTCGGAAAGTTTCCCTTGAAAATGCAAGTCCGAAACTTCATTTTTGGGGCCAAAATTTATATTAAGCAAATCAAATTTCCGTGGGGCGAGACTATCGGCTGATAGTTGTCCCGCAGAAATTTGATTTTCAAGGTGTAACTATCAGATGGATTATCCCGAGACAGACAGTCTATTGTTTTTATTGCTCACCATTAAATTTTCTTCCGCGCAAAAGTCATCGAGGCTGGAATTTCGATAATTTGCAGCTCACCAATTTCACCTTCAAGGCCAAAGGGTAAAATAAGAAATACGAATTCACAGCGTACATGATAAAAAATATAATGAAAGGAACCCCTTTTGTTATTGAATTGGAAGAATAAACGAGAGAAGTTTTCGTGGACGAGTACTATCCATCCGGGCATTTTAGCCGGATGGACACTATCACGTGACGTGATTAATTTAAACCAATCAGGCTCGGAGAAAATTTGTGGTGAGCTATAACGGCGAATAGTCCCTCACAGAAACACGCTATTATTTAAAATCCACGGACTTTCCGGGCTTCGCAACACGAGAGAAAAGTAAATATCACTGTCTTTTAGTTTACATGAGCTCCGTGTATTTAATAACAGAATTCTGACTGGCCTGTGGTGAATATTATCATGTGGTGTCCGTTGGATTGTTTGGTAAGACGCAAAGAAATAAGCACAATTTTTGATAATTTAAACATTTTGCTTGAATTTGGCAAAATAGCTAACCCTTTATTCAGCATCTTAGTTAGCGTTGAAACATTGTAGTGATACTTCAGTGAAATCCGTCCAATTTGTGCGGCGTATTTTAGAAGTGCTATGTGAATTTTTGTAGTCTAATCGTGTACATAGAACTTTGTAATTCCAGATTTATAATATAGGAGGTTTATAATATACCTATTTAATGGACAGACACGGTAAAGCGTTGTACATACTACACCTCCTTGAAAATATTTTTATGGTAATGAATTAAAACTCAAGGTTTTCAAAGAACTGTCTCTTGAACTTGATGCCGTCACTTTGAAGCCTCTCATTGCTTTGGACTGCCAGGAGATTACGTCATTTTCGAGTTGCTGTGAACCTTATTATGAGAGCGAGACTAAGTGCAAAGCTTCTCATATGAAAATTAGTTGTGTTTGTATAGGTAATCACATGATTCCGAGTGCAATTTGGAATAAATAAGCACGAGTAAAATTTTAAAAGGCTAACAAAATTGCACGAGCCCGCAGGGCGAGTGCAATTTGTGGTCTTTTAAAATTTTACAAGTGCTTATTTATTCCAATTTGCACGAGAGAAATCATGTGATTACTTGTTAATAATATACATACAAAAATTTCAAATGAGCTTTTGTTTATTTCTTGTCCGTCAGCTAATGCTCCGCCTACATGTCTCTGATTGGTTTCAAAAATGACAAGCTTGATTGACATACATCTTCATACGTACGGAAAACATGCTAAAAATACCATCACTCTAAAAAGAGCAAGTTTTCAAATCACAAAGCATAATTTTAAGTCAATGTTATAAGAAGTCTGAAGTCAATCACCGTCCTCGGCATGTTTTCGAACTGACTGGATTTCAGGAGCCCGGGCTTTGCAGACAGTCCAGAATGGCGTGTTTTAGTCTGGTTCTCAATGAATTCAACGTTTGCTTTCGTCCAATCCGACATGAAAATCTTCAACATGATGCGCAACGCCAAAATATTGAGTCAGGAGCTACCAAACCGTTTGTACCAGGACTTGTGCTTCAAGCCTTTTGCTTTTCAACAGCTCATTTAATTCAGTATTTGTCAGACTTCCGAGACTTGTTCGGTCGCTTGACTTTAAGCTAACCTTGTTGTCGCAGTAGTCGAGCTTTACCTTCAAGAACTTGCTTCGAACCTTTTTACTCTCGGTTTCTAATTGTGGAGTATTTGTAACCTTACCTTCTTAGGTAACGTTCAATTGCAATGCGAAGACTGCCATGCTCGTATAGTCTTTCCCCGGTCTTCTTTACGCACTGTTGCGTGGAAATCCTCGAGAATTTTGTTGGCTGCCTCCGGTTCATAGTTTACAATATTTCGGTCGTAGCCCTTTTCTGCTGTCCAAGACCTCCAAACTTTTAGCCTGTTGTTTGTGCTTTGTTGAGTTTCCTTGCATTTTCGTTAAAATTCGAATTAAAATGCTGTTACTCTGTTCAAACCTGTTCGCCATTTTGTTTCGAGACAGCCGATTTGCAAATTTGCGTACCTGTCAATCATTTTAATTTCACCTTTTTTGCACTAATTTCAACTTTCTGCACTCAATTTCACATTTCTGCACTACATTTAGGATAAATTGAGCCGCTCTCCACCAATCAGATTGCAGAAATTTTTGTATGTATATTATTAGCATATGAACTTTGGACTTAGCCTCGCTTTCATAATGAGGTTCAAAGCAACTCGGAAATTGTCAATGGTTAATGGACAGCTCAGAGAGATCAGAGGAGGCAGTATGAGCTGGCAACCTTGTTATAATTGCCTTCTCAGAAGGTTGAAAGTAAGAGCGAATGGGGAAACAGCGAGCGAGGTTGCCAGGGCAACATTACTTACACCCCAGGCGAACTTTGCGTGTGTTCGCGCACTTGTTTGATTGGACAATTGTGTCACAAATTACAATTTTCCACTGTAAACACAAAGGTGGTCGTCGTCGTTATTGTCAGCTGAAACGAAGTTATTGGATGACGATTATGATCGGGAATACAATGGCCATTTGGTCAAATGTTTAGGACGGCTATGCATTCTGCCTGATCTAACGTACAGTCACAGTCAAAAAGCAGACACTTTAGGTACCAACACCAACTTTAAGCGATGTTTGTGTTGATTGAAGAGACAGGAACTTCACTTATCCATAAGCACCTTTTGTCGACCCCTCGGTCCGGATAGGAAACTCCTCGGGGGCTCTCCGACTGCAATGTTACTTACCCAGGGAAGGAAGAACGACAGAGAGATCCTTAAGTGTCCGCGTTGACAGAAACAAACTCCTCGTTGTACAGAGCTTCGGCGTAATCGTCACACACATGATCGAGTTCATTACCCACTTCATGTAAAGTGTCTTCTAACAAGTCTTCACTTATCCTACAACAAATCCAATTTTGAAGATAAGAACCTCTTCTTGGAATGCTAATTGCTTTGTGTCCTATTCTCTTACTGCTAAAAAGAAGTTTGAGTTTGGTGAAAGGATAAATTTGTACCCTGTCACTAACAATTAATTTTGAGATTGGATTTTTATAAGTGAGGCGTGTATGCTGTATGGGATGTTATGGGAAAGGGCAGAACACCCTGCTAAGCTTCATTTGCATCCGATCAAATCAATCGCCCGTTCCGAAGTTCAAATTATGGAGACTGTGAATTACTTTTAAAATTTTCATTAAATCAGAAAATGGAGTCCATCACAAGAAACATTACATTAAAATTAGTCAGTTTACCAAATTTGAGGATTTGTCGTTAGATTGCAACCGTGTAGAAGGCTTTCAATAAAATTGGAAACGTTAGAAACTTTGTATGCATTTGGGGGACGCCGGACACCATCTCAGAATTAGAGACATTTGTATGGAATTTGGGCGACTTTTAACAGGTCACAGCCTGGTTACTACGCAATGAAACATAACCAAATTTGGTAAACTTACTAATTTTTATGTGATCTTTCTGGCGATGGGGTTCATTTCTTCAAATGACGTAATTTGAACAGTGTGTAAACTAGGGCCCAGTCCCTTTATGAACGGGCAATAAGTAATGTCATTGTAAGAAAAATTCCATTTCATTCTACCACATCACCTGATGTGAAGATGATGCATTTTCAATTCTCATTAATGCACATGTTGTCTACAGGATGACCTACCTATCCACCAGTCCCCAGGGGTCAAACTGTCCCTGCTCGTGAGTAGACGTATCTCGTAGATACCTGTTGAACCGGTTTCTGTAGGACACTATACTGGCTCTCATTTCCTTTGGCACACTAAGGAACACTGTGGGGCGGGCACCAGTAGCGAGGAGCTGGCTCTGTGTGGAGCCCCTGATTTGAGGACCTTTATTAACGGGGCCTTGTGTTGACGAGCGCTCTTCAGTTGATGCTGGTAGAGAAATGAATGAATGACCAGTGCATTAGAATAAGTGTCAAACCCGCTTGCTAAAATTCAAAAGTTTTGTTCCTCTCGAGTTTTGTTTTAAAACCTATCCACAAAAATTTCAACGGAAGTTGAACTTACCACCTTCCATAAGGGAGGAAAAACTGCTTGTTTCGCTGACTTCATCCCTTACTTTTAATGACCTTTTGTCGACTCCTCGGTCCTGATCGGAAACTCCTCGGTTGCTCGCCGACGTCAAACGATGGCTTTCGGTTCCGTCGGGTCTAGTAAACACAATAGGTCTGGGATCTTTGGCTGGTCGATTAGAAAGTCTACCTGTTTCGAACAAAAAATGAGTTTAAACATGAGAACAAACGAATACAAATTTGTGTTAAGATAAGAAAATCATTTTCATTTAAAATCACAACGTATGCTTGTGCAAAACATTTCTGACGGAAATAACAGCCCTTTGCGTCCTTTGATGGGAAGATGACATTGAATACTGTCTCACCACTTTTCTGTGTAAGTGAATTTTGAAGAGACAATAAATAAATTCACACATACCAGGAGACGGTTTATCTGTCGCTTTATCGACATCAGCGTACTTGACGTGAACCCAGTGCGTCCTTATCTCCTCTTCGACTTTCTGCAAACAACAAACACTGCCTCAATTTCCAGACGACTTGTCCGCTTAGAGAGCCATTTTGTAGATCGGCGCGTCCAAACGATTTAGGAGGAAAATGCTTTGCCACTGGTCAATTTTACGAGGTTCAGCATGCTCTAAACGTTATTCAAAATCTCCAAACTTCAAGAGCGTTTATCGTTCAACTGGGCCGAGAGCCCACAATCAAATTCACTGACTTCTTTAACACTACAAGCATGCAACCTCGCACGAAGTTGTTTTAAGGGGATTTGAGGAGAGTAGGGTAATACAATTACCCTAAAACGCTTGCATGGCAGGTTATGTTCATGTACCTCAAAATTCTGCAGTCGCTGAAGAATATTTTCTAATGTGGAGCTGTTCTGTAAATTTTCAGCCAGATTTTCAGCGTCATCTTCTACTTCTAGCCTGCAAACCAAGAAAAAAAAACCACACACACCAGTTTGAATTCAGTGTCTGCCATTATGAGCTAGTCCCAGGAGTAATTACTCACCGTTGCATTTCAAGAACTGTTTCCTCCAAGATGTCATCAAGGACTCTCTCAGCTAAAATGTCCGCTTGGTTCATCGTCTGTCGAAACGCGTAAAGAGCGTTAGATTTTTGTTCATTTAGTTCTTAGGTGATCAAGAAAAATATAAACTCAAAATAGCGAATCACTCGTGCTGTTTTGCCTGTTTATCTTTCTATTGTTTTAAAACATAAACTGTAACCATTTTCAACTGTCCTCAAGGGGAAATTTTGATAAATTTCCCTAACCTGTGACCAGTAGCTACTAAGGCTGAAGGTTTTCGCGAAAGCCTCTTGCAGCAGAGCATCAAAGTCAATGAATTGCATTCTGCTACTTTAAAATTTGTATTTAAGTAAACTGATCCAGTTTATCGCAAGCATGGCTCTATCCGAGTCCACGATGGGAATCAAACCGACGGAAGACTGGTAGGGAGCTAAGTAGGTCATGTGACACAGTTCCCTAGAGTCAGGTAGCCAATCAATTGTCTCATGTTAACGTACCGTCTGTGACGCAAGTTTTCCCAGCTGATGTTGCAGTGACTTCTTTTGTTCTGTTTCTCTCTTCTCGTCTGTGTCCGCTATCGCCTGCATGTGAAACAACAATAGAGAAAAATTAAAGAGCTCCATCACGCTCTGTACTAGCAATATTAATTAAATCTCGTAAATTTCTGATCTCCATAGGATATACATGCTTGTATGATTGCTTCAATTTTGTTCAATTTTCATGACCAAGTTCTTTATTCTCCAGTAAAGCGTTCATTTAATTATAGTTACGTTTGAAAATACATGTATAAGGTGACTCTTTTTACCATGGATTAGCCATTATTTTTCTGGCAAGGCCTTGCAAGACATTTTCTCAGGTCAAAAGACAAACATTCAAGGACAAGGAACTAAAGGTGTTCAAGAACCAAGAGCAGTTTGTGGAGTAATTTTCACTGAAGCTTTTACGCACCTCTGCGCGATCCAGAAGAGGTTTTAGTCTTGATCTAATGGCTTCTTCTGTCTCAGAAATTACTCGTCTGGATAGTAAAGCTTCTTGGCTGAAATAAAACAGGCAATCACGTTGAAAACACAAGAGAAAAACACTTCTGGATTTCAGTATAAGAAATGAAACTTCAAAACAAAACATCACACTAACCTTCTGTGACCTTGTCGAAAACTTTCCATTCTGCGTTCTCTTTCCAACTCGCGAATCTGATTTTTCATAGAAAACATAAAACATGTTATTCACATTATTTGCTTTAGAGTAAAAGTTAAAAGATGTCACCCGTAAAAATAACAAATTTTACCCTTCTCTCGGCCTCTTCATCGAGCCATCTTTGCCTGAAAGAAAACGTTCACAGTTATTGGTGAAATATTGAGAAAGGGTGATCAATATCTAATTCCTCCTTACATCGTTAATACAAAGTCCAACAGACAGGGAATGAGAATAAGGAATTAATCATCAAAGATTCTGTTCACACACCACTAGATTCCTAGAACAAACCTTAAAAAGTAACAAAACACCAATTGTTTTTCTTGGATTCTATTTTGATTATAATCACTCAAAATAACTTTGTAAATGTCTAACCTTCTATTTATTTCTTATGGATGCTATCAATCCAGAATACAGAAGATTCCCCATCAAGTACTGTTTTGTATTACCGTAAATAGCTTTGAATATCTTAGACTCAGTGAAATCAAGTTGCGGAACAGCTGACCAAGAGACACAAGACTTTGAAAGGTGGGGAATGGGGGGTGGGGAATGCGGGGAGGAGTGAAGGGCAAACAAAGATTTGACGTATGTAAACACACCTGGCCACTTCTCTTTCCACGAGCTCATATTCTGTAGGCAGCATCCTGCGAGCGACCTTTGGACTTCTTGGACTTGCAAGCTGCACAACAGGAAAGAGATCAAACAATTAGCCTGCGCACCACGCGCATGAAAAATATAGGACGCGAGGGCGCGCCAGGGAGGGAGACACGCGAGCAGTTCTTTCTCGCGCCCTATTATTTCATGCTCAGCATCAAACAAGGAAATAGTCCAACGACTGAAATCCTGTATTTCCCAATGGGCCAAGGTCGTCTGCTATCTCTTCAGGGGTGATATAATTTTGACGATGGAACCTTTCAGTGGTTGAAACAAGTAGCATCCCTCCCTGGACCTTCTGTTAGACGACTAACTGATTTGCAGCAAGAATAATCACTCAGAGATTTCCAAAACATATTATCAAGTTCCAGCCCAAAGAGATTACACAGTTAAATATCTCGTTCATTTAACTTTACCATATACGTTTCTCTTTGCCATATACGCATTTTTTGTGTGGATATTTGACATTTTTAGATATAGACATTTTGCTTTTTGTTTAAAAAACAATTAATGAAGTTGTAAATTTGGCATGCTAGTGTGAGAACAATCAGACATGACGGCTGTAGACAGGCTGTCATAACAACGATGAGTTCTATCTAAAATTTCAACTGATTGCCCAGTTAACTGGGATAAAAATATCTCCTCAGGTATTTTGACAAGTGGCATGTGTCCGGTGGAAGTGAACTATCGGTTCTTTTGAAAAATATTCACCTGCCGTTCACATTCTCTTCTCTGCGTTCGTGGGGACACATAAACCAAATCTCTTTCTGGGGTCCGAGGACCTTCTTTTGTGGGTGTTCTGGGAGGGGTCTTGATTTTGTCCGGCCCCTCACCAGGAGGAGCCTTTTTCAGTATGGAGGACACTGTTTCCTTAGCAAAGTGTGCCTGGTCCACGGCTTGAAGCAGTTTAACTCTTTTGGCGACTTGTTGTGCTCTCTGACGTTTAAGCTTTGATAAAGAAAAACAGCAACCATTTGTAGAGGTACTTACAGAATTTTGAGTGCAGTTTAACAAACATACTCTCACCATCACTGAACCTTGTATAGGATGTTACATACATTGTTACCAGCTTTAAACGACGACGGCGACGGCAACGAGAACATCAAAAAAGCAATAGGCTTAATAACCAAAACAACAACTCTACACGTGCATTACACTTTTTGGTACATTTCTTTGCCGTCACTGCACGACTAGGACGTGAAATTTCCTGATGGGACGTTTTATGGAAACGACATTTGAAAAAACGCGAATTCAGTTTGACACTGACGTTTTCGCTGCCGTCGCCTTCGTCGTTGCTAAAGCCCTCTAATATTTTTAGGCCATGTCCTGAGAACATTTCTCATCATAGTAAAGTCAGCACTTGCTATATACAGGTTATGGATACACTGATTCATTGTGCATGGTGAAACCCGTCCTTACTTCCACACATTGCCGGGAGGACTTTTATACTGATGGTCAAATAGTTAAATAGAGAGACTGAATTCATGCAGCCAACGATTTATGTCAAAACCCTGTTAGTGTGTCTGGCTACCCTGTAATTACAACCACCTTTTTATGGTGGGTGGTTGTGTTAATGTTTTCCACTGAAACTGAAGTCTCCTCTTTGAACACAAATGTCAGCACTTTGATTGTGAAAACATGTTTGCTTCACAAACGTTAAGAACTGAGACAAAATTAGAAGGATTTGTATGGAGTCGTCAGAGCTTAACAGAGCTGGTATCTCTCCCCCAAATTGCAATAAGAAGATGATTTTTCATCATACTCTTTCCGAATATACTAACAAATCCCATAATTTCAAAAATTCAATTTTTTGTGACGTCACACTTTAGAACTCTATAGGCACAGAACAAAGTTAAAAAATTCAACTAACACACCAGTCGGATACTTCAACCACTGAGCTACAGATCATTTGCTATGCTAATATCTGACACATATCCTACATAAATTAGTAATGTCCAAAGCATCAAGAGCGGTATGGCTTATTTTCCTTCTTCTTTTACGAACTGCTCACAAACCTTGAGTTTAGCTGGAAGCAGTAGAGCTTGTTTAACTGGTTTAACTGGTTTTAGAGGCTGCAATGGTGCAGGTCTTTGCTGGATGTTTGGTTTCACCTTAAATGGGGGAAAAAGGTTAAGTCACGGTCCTAACATATTAGTATATGTAATAGGACTAAATGCTGTCCAATTTGGAAATAATTGGATGAGAAAAATTCCGAGGACTGCCAAATTGGATGAGGCTGTGGGCCGAGTCCAATTTGGCAGTCCGAGGAATTTTTTGAATCCAATTATTTCCAAATTGGACAAGCATGTAGTCCTATTACCTATTAATTATATTGTGTATTATTTAAGGGTAAAAAATAATGCTGATTTTGTCAGGAATATATTATTTCAAAATATCTTCGGTATCCAAATTAATAGTTAATTTGGATCGGTATCCAAATTAAGAAATACAGTCAAACCTGTATATAACGGCCCTGTATTAAGCGGCCACCCTCTATTAAGAGGCCAGTTTTCAAAGTCCCGATTGTTTGCTCATACAAACGCTGTATTTGTTACCTGTATTAGGCGGCCACCTCTATTAAGCGGCCGCGGCCACCCTGTAGCAGTCCTATGTTTGTCTTTCTTTGTTATTTTTACCTGTATTAAGCGGCCACCCTTGAATGGAAACTAAGCCATGTGTTATTTTATGCGGTATTTTATTGTGTTTAAAATGCGATCCAGCATCACTATAAAGAATAACATGTACAAAGCTACTGTAAGCTGATACTCGGCCGTTCAATATAGTTAACGCTTTCCAGATGTCCGCAATGTGCTGAAGTACAATACCATATTACGAACTCTAAAAAAAAGTTTGTTTTGAATATGCTTCACTCTTTAGCAAGAAATTCCTCTTTAATTAACTTGTTCTTCAGCCATGTGACATTGAACATTGAGCGTAACAACTATGAAATGACGGAATGAGATATTTTGTTGTGAACTGTAAGTCATAGAAATAGAGCACTGCATACCGTAGGAGAGTAGAGGACAATTTAATGTTACGTATATTATACCGTTAAGTTACAAGTTGGCACTGAACTTTAAAGTATTGATCACTTGAAAGAGTGTTGATTGTCCTATTGTTTTCTTGCATGAAGTGTTTTTGTATGATACGCCATTAAAATTGACATTAGACCACGCCCAGTGAGTATTTTTTAGTGATCCTGTATTAAGCGGCCACCTGTATTAAGCAGCCAGTTACTCAAGTCCCGAGGGTGGCCGTTATATACAGGTTCGACTGTAATACAATGGTTGCTTGAATGGGATTTCTGACTAGCAATATAATTAAACACCAAAATAACTGACTTGTGGTTCCTTTTTCAAGTCATTACAGCAAAAGTACAGGGATTTGCCTCAAAAGCCATTAGGACAACATCCTTCCCTATCATCTTAAAGCAACATTACAGTGGTATTGGAAAACAAGGTAATAAAACAAGAAATAAGGCTGACATATGTCTGGGGTCAGAATTGGCATGCCCCTAGCTCATACATGTGAAAAAAAAAACTGAGCAAATCAGGCCAACAAGCCTCGCCGGCTTAAACTGGAGTCTCTTTCAGCTATTAGATGGAATAAAAAGAGGATAGAGAGATTGAGCATCACATTTTTATGGGAAATGAGAAAAATAACATGTGACCATGACTGGTCTTTGCTTGAGTCGAGTAGTTTCACAATAGTAACAAAAACAGGGATTGTTTTGCACTATTCTCGTACGTTTAATTTGAAGAAATGTAAAAGACAATTTGATGTTTGTCGTTTTCCACAAACACAATGCTAAATCTCTCTGATCTCGAGTGTCTTTGAGTACTTAGATGGAATAAAGAAATAATAAAGTTAGCATACCCCAGGGGTGTGGACTGGAGTATCTTTTGCTCTTAACAATGCTGACAAGCCAGCCTGTAACACAGCATCCCTCTCAGGGGTGGGGTCTGGAGAACTCATCACCACTGTCAAAATAACATTAATTTATTGTGAGCAAAACAAAATGATATAATTTAATGTATAAGAAGCAAATTTGTTATCACCAAGAACCATTATTTTAAAAGTCAACCTGACATTGGTGTCATGAAATGTCGAGAAAGTAGCATTAAGTATGCAGCTTTTTCACTGATGTACTTCACAAAATCTTTGCTCTTCACAAGTGTCCAATTTGGTGATTTCAATTCAAATTTTTAAACTATGATATGATGACTGTCAGGTGTGGTTCATCTGTATAGCTTTACTTAAAACTTAAGATTAGGTTAATATTAGTTTAGATTTATTAATCATTGTTATAATTTAATTTGATTATTTTTTATGGTCAAACCTTGTTTTATAGGTGTTGGTAATTTCTTGATGTCTTGAGGCATTCTGTCTGCTACTTCTTGAACAAAAGCACTTGGCGTCTCTCCTGTGTCATCTGCTTCCAACTGATGCTCTACACTTTCATTCTGATCACGTCAACAATACATGAATGTTTGTGAGGAAAATAAAAGTTAAATGTATTTGTAGTCCGCTGTCAGATTTACTTAGAAGCTCAGGAACATGAACATCTGCAAACCCCATTCTTTTTGTAGTTGGAAACACCAATTCATATGTGAAATATATACTGTAAATCCAACAATAGTATCCAAAGGGGATGGGTGAGGAGTATTGGAAGATAAGGATGGGGTTATCCTCGGAGACCCAGGGGCAGTCAGTAGGGGGGGGGGGGGGGGGAAGGAGAGAGAATGGCGCAACGAACCCCATTTCCACTGCCCCCCTGAATGACTCCCCTGGGTCTTTGAGGAAAGGATGGTCTTGCAACCTCTCAAGGTGTGTAGGAGTGGTGAATGCAGACAAATCAAACCCACCTTTTTCTCTTGCCCTTCCATCTTTCTAAGCTCATCAAGATCTTCGCCACCAATGCGCAACTGTGCAGCCAAAAGTGACAGCTGTCTAATGAGGGCAGATAGTTCTTGGTACATTGGCGGCAGGCCATGACCAACCTTGGGCTGCAGAGGGGCATGACTGATGAACGTCTGTAGCGCTCTTACGGCTCCTCTGTGGGCCGCGGCCAAGCGGCTCAGTGTCTGGCTCTAAATGGTTAAATTTATTGTTTGAAATAAGGTCTCAAGATTTCTTATAATCATACACTTGTCAGCAAAATGAGATTAATGCAGAGCTTAGAGATGTGATGAGCTAAAATGTATAGGGGTATTTATTTTGTCGCAAGCACCATAGGACTCTGAGATCCCAAAGGGAGTCAAACTCATCACTTTGAGTACACCAATCAGATGCTCTACAGGATGACTTGCGGTAAGCCATGTTATATGCTATATTAAAAAAAAGGTTATGTTGCATCTACAAATTTTATTTACTCAACTTGAAATAGCCATTCAGGGAAAGCAGACAGTAATGATTAAAAATTACTCAATTCGTACCTTCTTAGTGTGTCTTATCCCTCTGCCCTTCTTATTCAGCTCATCTTCAATTTCCTGAACCTATAATACAAAACCCAATACTTTGCAGATTGTAACAAAAATAAAATAAATTGGAAATTGGAACAGCATATGAAAAAAGTGGTTCTAATCTTCCACTGTTTCCAGATTGAAATGGCATTTAGTTATTTAGATGGTAGGTGTGTCCAACAAGAAAACAATCTTTTCCTTAGAACTTTGATATCAATGTATAAATATTATTCAGTAATCACCTGTCTCTGCAGCACATAAAGCATCCTGGCTGACCTTGCAGCTTGCTCTTCAGCTCTCACCATTTGCCGCTGGTCTAGGTCTTCATCTGACAATCTCACCTCTCCATCTCTTCTCCTCTTTAGTCTTTTATCTTTGTTCCTGAGGACTTCAGGTCTTTCACTCTTCAATCCCTCCATCTGTTTCATGTACTGATGCAGTTCTTTGCGAAGTTTCCTTATTTCATTAGCTTGTGTTCTTTCTCTGTCGGAATCAAATCCATCGTCTTCCCTTGCTGGGTAAAAGTACATCTCATGTTGTCTTTTAGCTGCCGTTTCTTGTTTCTTCACAGTCGAATGAACCCTTTGACGCAGAGTAACATTATCTTGTGACAGAACATCCTGAGATTTAGATTTACCACTCTTTGCTTTCATTTTCTTCCCTGGATGCCCCTTACCCTTGGATGAAGCTGTCAAATGTCTGCTTTGAGCCTCATCATCTTGTGAAACCAACACATTCTCAGTTCCAAACTCTTTTACCTTCTTGACATCTTTTTTTGCAAGATGGACAGCAAGTGCAAGCCGGTCACTCGACAAAGAAGATGAAACTGATGACATGACAGGATATGCACTTGGAGTAGTTACATGGTTAAAAGGTACTACATGAGGCATTTCCGTCTGTTCACTAAGTTTTTCAATGACAATGGGTTGTGGTTTTCGAAACCTTGTTGTCAGTTGTTCTGTTGTATTTCTAGGAATACCCAGGTTAAATTGAAGTTGGTTTATCTGATGAGGTGCTGCTCCAGAGTGTGCAGTTAGCACTGAACGTTGTGGAACAGTGACTGCAGGATTAAAACCTTGTTGAATAAGGCCTGCCATTGGAAGGTTAATGCCCACTTGGGATGGTCTCTGAAGGACACTACTGGTCATTCTAAAAGACACAAATAGTGTTATAATTCAGGGCCCAGTTGTTCAAGCTCAATTAAACTAATCCTGGATTAACATGAACTTTGATTCTAATATTAATGACTAATCATTAAAGGTTCTGCCAAAGATATTTGTCCCTCAGTTTTGACTTAGGCTTTTCTTTAGCATGAGCTTAAAATTAGCTTTCAAAAACCACTTTTAATGAGCAACATGAAAACCTTAGTTCACTTTAAGGACGGTGCCTACTAATACCGAAATATTTTTGCGCGGTTTATGGCTATGTGGGAAAAGCAGATCTTAGCAAGGCCTATTGGAATTCAAAAAGAAAATAGGGGGTAACCACGCATTTTTCAGAGATAATTAAGCAGTAATATCTCTAAAAAAAGCTAAAATACAAAGCAATGTATGGGATTTTTTTTATAAATTGAAGCTTAATTATCTCTGAAAAATGCATGGTTACCCCCAATTTTCTTTTGAGATACCAAAAGCATTTGGTAAGTTCTTCTTTCTCCGTATAGTTTTAAACCGCGCAAAATTATCCCTGTATTAGTAGGCATCACCCATAGGAAACCCGAGTATCTCTAGATGCGCAGAACGTATGCGCAGTAACAATAGTAGGCACCATCCTTAAATATCGTGAATTTGCATAAATCGTCTTTCAAAACAACCCGGCCCAGAAGCTTTGGTTATTGGTTTCTGTTCTGATACGTTCTACGAATTCTGCAACTTAGGAAACTTCAAATGTTGTAGTGTTTAGTAGTCTGTGAATACAGCTCCCTCTTACTGCTCCTGTAGCAGCGGGAGTGATGAAAGGGGGCTGTACTCACAGTCTTAGTGTTTAGCAGCTTAAAATAAAATACACTTAAGGAGGGTGCCTCCTTTTGCAACTGCACATATGTTCTGTGCATCTTGGGATGGTCTGAGAAACTGTTTTTCTTAATTATAGTACCTACATACCCATTCAAGGGTAGTTTTGTATAGTTTATGACTATGCGGGAAAACAACATCTTAGCAAGGGCTTTTTGAATCCAAACAGAAAATTGGGGGGTAACCACGTATTTTTCAGAGAGGAAAAAATTTCATGCATTGTTATTGGGCAATGTTGTTCTTTAATTATCCCTGAAAATTGCGTGGTTACCAGCAATTTTCTTTCTTGATAACAATAGCCCTTGCTAGCTAAGATCTGCCTTTCCTGTATAGCACATAAACACTGCAAAAAAAAAATACCTGAATATAAGGAGGCAATTGCTACTCTGAGCTAAACTTTTGTAAATATACCAACGATAAATGGAAACCTCCTTTTTGATGCAGTTCTAATAATTAAAACCACAGCTGACAAATCTTACGATTTCCAAACACTGGTTAGCTACTGCAAGATAATTTGTGAATTATGCCTGCCAAATCAAGTTGCCCACTTCGTCCTCAGGAAAGTACTGACCTGTTTGTTCTTGGAATGTGTTTTGAAAATGCTTAGGTCTGTAATGGCAAAGTAATTAAATACTATATAAAATAAAAAAGAAATAAACTAAGCTAAACACCGAGCAAGCAAACCGCCATTTGAACCGCCATTTTGTTTAAAATCGCTTTACTAGGTTTCAGTCTCTCTCGATCAAAGTACTTTGTGGTTCGCAAAGCGTACGAATATATCTGTGAAAAATCATTTAGAATAATAATTTATTGTAAATCTAAAACTATTCTTAGAGTTATTTAACTCTTTCAAGATAACGTAAATAGTAATCTGATATTTACCGTAAACGTGAAGCTTTTAAAATCTCTTAAGTGAACGACCTCGAGCCATGAAAATTTATACCATTGAGCACGTGTGTCGCTTCTTACTTCAGGAACTCTGCCCAGCAACAAACAGCTGTTTCGCTCAGCTTCGGTTGATTAGTTCAACCTCTTCGTTCATTTTTGGCGGGGTCTTCTCCACTCTGGAGATCCGTTTTGGTTGGTCGAAAACGACGTTTTTGTCTGGACGGAAGGCCAGACCGGCAGAGAAAAAAAAAGTGCGTTTTCAAATTTAATCGGGTTAGCGTGGACGAGGCCTTGAATCTTGCGTTGGTTCGACGCCTGCAAGAGCGCATTCTTTAAACAAAAAGGCTCGAGCGAGGGTGAGGAAATACAACGTGGAACTGTACGATACTCCGCTGTTTCGACGATTCGAGTGTCCTTCCAGTGAAAACGACTGTTTTGCGGTCTACACCCTCTGGACTATCAAGAAAGGGGGGGGGGGGGGGATCTTTAATACTGCACCCTGGACCCACTTCGGACAAAAGAAAGATCACACATCACCACCTCGAAGCGCTGTACCCAACAGTTTTCATTGGAATGGTCACACTATATAATTTTATCCACGGACTCGAAGGATAGAACCACCTCAAAACATACACACCACAGGGGCATGACAATACAGTGTAATAGTTTTCATTTAAAAGTTGCGTTCAGTTAATGCACTCGCAAGTTGGAGCTGTAGTTCTGTTTAACTTGTTAAGACGCAAAGTTTGACACTAACGCGTGGTTCCCAATAATGAGATAAGCACACGAACAAAGAATAAGAAAATCATGGAAAAATTGTACTGTTCATCACATCACAAGAAGAAGAAGAATTCGTTTCGCCGCATACATCACTTATGCCATTATGACACTAGTGTGTACCACGCTATATGTGATTTTTTTTTTTTTTGTATGTTCCTGTTTTGATGCTATTTCGTGTTTCTTTTACCCTGTGAGCAGAGTCTCCTTCATCTTCCTAGATAACCCGGCTTATCGAGGAAGATCGAAGGAGACTCTGCTCACAGGGTATGTCTCTTCACACCGGTGACATAAAAAGCATTTAACGTCCTAAATTGCATTTCCGTTTCTTTGAATCACCTTGCCGTTATGTCACTAGGGTGAAACAGGCTAAATGGTTAAAATTTAAATTCCCCAGACACGTTCATTATTAATAACTTTATTATCTCATTTCAGACTTACAAAATACAGCTGTACAAGTGAACAGTTTTGGAAACCAACGGATTAACATGCAAATACATAACCCTTGCAAGCCAAAAACAGGCATGCAACAAAACCCACTTTCTTCACATTAAATAATATTCTTAAATAATTTGAGAACCCCATTTGAGCTGATTGCATTTCATTTTCGTGATTTGAGGGAGAAGGAAGACTTAAAAACCTAAAAAACTAAAGAAGAATTCAAAAGATATATACAATTCACAGAAATAAAAATGGCTATAGACTACATTTGGGCAAAATCATTCTAGCTCAGAAACTAAAATGCATTTTCTGTCAATATCAGATTTATCAAGTTTCACATTGTTAATAGAAGTCTTTTTTCCCTCTTCCTCTTACTAATGCTTGCTGTCGACGCTTCCTTTCAGCGACATTAGCTGCACCATTTGGACGCAAAACTGGAAGAGATACACTGTCGTGTACAACATGCATCCTCCCTGCTGCCATCCTGTAAGATGAGAAAACAAAAAATAACTACATTTATTTTAAGGCTGGTTTTCATATCCAGAAAATCTCAGATGACTGGTGATTCTGTTGTTTCCCAACCATCCCAGATGATTGGGGGAGTGTGCGATTTGCTGTCTTTTCATTAGTCAATATCTTCATGAGTCAATTTTTAATATCTGGGACGGCCCGAAAATGGCAATATCCTTGATCATCTGGAATTTTCCAGACATGTGGCATTTGTTCCTTCTTTAACTTTTTTTTCCATTCTTAAAGCTGTTCCCATGGCAACATTGTGATCAAAATCATATCTTTTTTCACAGATAAAGAACTCACCTTCCCGAGTGTGTCTGTTCTCTGGAATGTAACCGTGGCAATGATCTCGTAGCTGGAGTGTTGTGCCTGGAAATAAGAATTAGCAGTGATAAAGCTTTACAGCAAAAGAGCGTTCACAAGACATGCAACAACACAAGAAATTTGAGACCTGAACAACCAATACATATGACAGGCCAGGTTGAGCTATCATTTACCCTACGATCTTATTCCAAATCCATAAAATTAAAGGTTTTTTTCTCTCAAATTAGGTAATGTTTTAGAACTTAGTTAATTACATTATATCCCTGTCTGGGCAAATTTGCTCATCCCTTCCCTCTTAAAATAAATTATATTTTTTAATTATTGCTAACCACTAAAATCGCTTAATATAAGACTTCATCTAAGTTAATTGTACGTAAGTTCTTATAAATTTCGATTCTAACCATATGCATTGATTAGAAGGAGAAAATGGTGCACATTCCTAACCATCTTGTGTCAAATTTTGCTCAAATTTATGATTATTCCTAAAACGCAGGCCCAAAAATTGAAAAAAAAAATAATAATAATTACTTTTGTTTTTTGCAACTGTCAGAATTTTTCAGCAAAAATTCCACAGCAAAGGGCAAGTTTTGTCAATGGTTTGGTAATTTTAAATTATAGACAACGAGTAACAAATATCTAAGCAAAAATGAACTACAAGCCAACATGAGATGGTTACACTTTAATAGCCCTTTAATTGCTTCAAACTTGACAGGATTCAAAACATGTCACAAGTTAGAGTTTACATAATAATTATCAATCAACGAATGAATGGTTCTTGGGATGTGTATCTGGCATCCCCCGCAGATTTTGCAGGGGCTGATGACATCATCACCAACTTGGCAAAGGAGAGAGAGCCGGGTATCGAGATCATTGCATGTACTCCTTAATCTTTGATTATCACTAGTTTTACCTCATATGGGACGGCATCTCATCTGCCATGTAGGATTTTGCTACAAGGTATGCATCCGGTGTCCATTTGTCAGAATACAAAGCATCATTTAAGTCTGACTTCAGTTTAGAAAGCTAAAAAAATAATTACAGAAATAACTACAACTTCATAGAAAACCACCTTTTGAAAAGAACCAACAGAATGGTAACACAAACAGCAAAGTTTTCAGAGTAACTCTTCTCTTGCTTTCAAAATGGAAGTACATAATTTTATTTAATCTTATAATTTCCTGAATAAAATGCACATTTTAACCATCACCCACTACTAACGTCTGTCAGACCACTTTGAAGCAATAACCCTCCTTAAAGGGGAAGTATCGTGGGTTTTTTACCTCTTTTATTAAAAAATTATGGTGAAATAAGACCTTCACTTTGCTACAAAATAACAACTAGAACAACTAGAGGAGAGAAATCAACTCAATTCTTGACAGGAACAAGTCTCGTACTCTGTTCTAGCGCATTTTGGAAACAAAAATACGAAAACTTGAAAAACATTAGCCTAACATTTTTCAAGTTTCAATCCATTCCGACCTACTCTGTGTCTGGCCAGAGGCACCAATCGATATAGTTTACAGTTTTATTGCACTTGGGTGATAATTTATAACAAACCTAGACAATTATTATTATTATTTTTTTTTTTTGTTGTTTCTGTTGTCAGACAAACATTTTTGGGTTTTGAAATGGCATCAAATTTTCGTGATACTTCCCCTTTAAAGGAGCTGTAGCATTGTCTTTCTTCACAGTCCAAAAAAAAAAAAAAAAAAAAAAGCTAAAAAATCAGCCAATAGACCTTATTCCAAAATGGCTACCATTTCAGTATTCTTTTGTTGGTATTCAAATTAGCCCTTCTTACATGGTGCTTAAGCTTAAAAATAAAAGAAAAAAATTTACCTTGAATGAAGCAAGAAGGGCTAATTTGAAAGCAAACAAAAGAATAGTAAAATGGGAACCATTTTGGAATAAGGTTCATAAACTCTTTCTTAGCTCTGACCCTTGATTATAGCAACATCCAATGAGAAATTACCTCTTGTTCCTGTCTTTTGTTCGTCTCCTGTTGATGTTTGATAATAGCTTTACACTCCACTAGGGTTGGTGATCTAGGTGTGCTGTCTGACGGCATGTGAACTTTAACAGTCTTTTCTTTGATTGTAACAACTAGTAGTGACTGTGAGTGTCCCAGGGGAACACCCTGTTTTCCAGGTGAAGATGGTGTTGGGTTTAACGAGAAAGCATACGGTGAACTCAAATTTGAGTGCTTTTCCTGTGAATGTTGTGATTTTGTCTTCGCTTTGCCAGAACTCTTGGGTTTTGAATTTGTACTTTTAGCAGACACGGGAGGGGTGGGTGCAGCTTTGACTGCAACTGCCTTTTTTCCAGACCCATGCCTAGAAAACAAAACACAGCAAAAAATGATACAATCTACCCAATTTATGGATACCTGCTTAACTGGAACAATTCCTTTAAAGACATTTCAAAAACTAATTAATAATGCATAAGTCCATTGACCTATCAAATGATCGATAAAAAATCATGTGCAGTGGTTTTAAAACCTGATAAACCTCCTCCTTGTTAGTATGTGGTGTTTAATGTTTTTCTCGTATGCTTATTTCCAACGTTCACAAGAGCATCATTGTATCAACTCTCTTGACACACGCTTTTCCAGGAATGTTTTTGAAGCCGCTCAAAAAACTCGCAGCACATATTTTATCGGGTCTAAAACCACTCAGCTGCGCCTCGTGGTTTTAAATCCCTATAAAACACTGCTGCTTGTGTTTTAAGCATTACTTCATAGCCCTGGAGGAGAGCATACAATGCACATTTACTCAAAATAAGCTATTAATACAGACACCCATTTACACAGGCAGAAAACAGACAATTTTCCTGTCCAGACCTAGACAACCCCACGCAATGTTAAGCTTGTTAATAATGTTAAGTTCGTTATGCACTGAAGAGGTCAGTGCATAACCAACCTAAGTACATTCCAGATTGCTTTCGTTTTTCAGCTCAGATTCACTGGAGTTTTTGCATGGAGCCTTGAATTCCTTCAGCAATTAACATTGCTCCAATGATATACTCACTGTTTTCCGCTTCATTTGCAGTAAAAACCTATGATTGTGAACAAGATTTCTGTTTTTATCACAACACAAAGCACAACGCAGGGGATAAAACAGTGGAGCAACGTTTCAAGCCACATGCAAAACCTTTGGTCAATCTGAGCTAAAACAACAAAAAGCAATCTGAAATGCGACATAGGTCCGTTAAAGGTCAGTTATGCATTGAGCACTTCGTTTGAGTTTTTCGGTCAATACTGTTTCATATTGTGCTTTCCTGCCAAGAAATTCATCTTTAATTCCAGATTAAGCCTCATACATTCTAATTATAACATTTTTCTAAATTCTGCTTTATCTATGTAACTTCTGTTACCACCAGACATGGCAATAACTGATTAATAAACTCAATTTTGATTGCAAATATTGCAAGCGATTATGGGGTAAATTGAGTGGATCATAGCTCCTTCCTGGAAACAGTGACCTATCTTTTGCACTACATTTCTCAAAATAATACATAGTAGTGAAAAATCATGGGAATCCCCTTAAAAATGACAGTTTCAACTGTGGTGGTAATAACCATGACTTCCACTGTATGACTAAATTTTTGAAAGGACTGCTAACAATTATTATGCTGTCTTATATTTCTATCAAAAGCAAGTACTGTAATTTCAGTGATGCAGCTAAGAAAAGCATCAGTAGCCTCATTACTTAACCCAGCCGTCTCTTTTGGACTGTTCCGCTTTAAAATTAGCCTCAAGTATTTGTGTTCTGTATAAATTTCAGCTGGTGATAAGATCTTTTTCACACAGTGAAATTCACCAGTAGCCAGCTCTTAGTGGCATCCCTACTCTTTTGCTTTCAAAAGCAAATTAATAATAATAATAATAATAATGTTTATTTCTTATATTGTGCAGTCTAACATGCAATAAAGATATGATCGAATGTGTATTACAACAATAAAATCTGAAGTAATGAATGGCTAATCTAAATAATAACAACAATAATAATTTACAATCTCTGGACAAACAATAAAATTAAAATATGAGTTAATAAGAGAACTAATTAGAAGCTAATTTAAAAAGATGTGTCTTTAGTAAAACTTTAAAAGTATTCAATGATTGGCATTCTCTGATTTCTAAAGGGAGTCGTTTCCATACTTTGGGCGTGACAGTTTCAAACGCCCTTTCCCCTAATGTCTTTTTTGTTCTATAGGTATTATCCATTGATTGGATAATTACTCTCAGTATCATTACACTATGCCTATGAAGCTATTTCAAACGTTGAACATATTTGTCAATGATGTAAAACAAATTGGTCACATTTCAAAGAAAATAGACAACTAAAAGTCCAGTAAGGAGCGTAAAGTGAGGCATCTAACCAGCCTAGACTTGACAAATAACATGTGAAAGCCTACACTGGCCTGGTGTCTCACCTCACAGTATTTTAACACCAAATATAATTTTATCTTTACTCAGGAGCTTCCCCCTATACAATACTTAACTTTAAAAGAGTAGTAACTACAAAACTATGACTACAAAAGGTCTGGATAGCAGTAGGCAGATTAAAACTATGACAACAAATTCACTTCTAGAGAATATAAACTGATACATTCTGTTCACTTTATGGTGATTTTGTTTCTACTTAACATATAGATTCCATGTTGCCGTGCGTCTGTTCAGTAATAGATCACAATGGCGTCAAAATGTGGTAAGAACAAAAAGGTGGCACACAAGGTGCAGTCGAGTGTGTCACTGATGTTCTTACCACATTATTACTTAACAGCCACATGGCAACATGGAATCTATTTGTTTTATATAATAAAGAAGCAAAAGTTGTTAATGGTGACGTCATCTATACGTCTGTCCTCCAATAGATCATAAGTAAGAACCAATCAAAATGTGTACTGAATTCAGCTTATTATATAAAAACTAATACATCCTGTTCACTTTACAGTGATTTTGTTTATTTACGGACGAAACCAAGGAAGCTAGAGATTATTGTGGGAAACTTAATCAAAATGGATTCAAGTGAAACAATATTTTGCTCACTACATGTATCTCTATACCTTTTATTTCTCTTTGCACTTGAAACTGAAGCTTGCTGAGATGAGTTTTTGATGAAAGATTCCTTGACTGTTTGAGGTGGCTTCTCCTCCTCCTTGGTCTCTGCGACATTCCGAATTCCCATTGATGAATCACCTTGTTCTGTTTCATTTACAAATTAAAATAAAAAGCATGATGAAACAACACTCTTGAACAGACCTATTCTAATGAGCCTGATTAACCAGACTAGCCCAGTTACCAAGATCCCGCCTCAGTCATATTTCCTTTATACAATTAACTTCAATACACTCATATGAGAAGGAGGACTTTTCTCCCATATGGACACAAGTGATCTCCAACCCCAAACCAGGGGGGGAGGGGGCGTCTACAGAATGACTTTGCGTATTTATCGCAATAATTAACACCTTCAGAAGCCTATTTAAGGCTTCTGACACTTTTCATGTTTTTCAAGCTTTGATAAAGATGGCTGACAGTCATCGAAACTGTCAGCATCAATAAGATGTTAAGACTGGCTATGATTTAAGAACATTTAAACAGACTGTTTATCTTCACTAGTCTGATGAATTTCTTCAAGAAAGGAAAGAAGGAGGACTATTCTGTTTCCCAGTTTGTATGGCTAACATTCTCATGACAGGGCTGGACATTTTCTCATATGAATACTTCATCCTAGTGTAATGCAAATGGATGAAAATATTTTTAGATGAATATGTTGTGGTTTATTTTTGGTTATTATCATTATTTTTTGGGGTTAGGATACCTACTCCCTGACTAGGGGGGGTGGGAGGGTGGGAGGTGCTCCATACTCCCCTGTATAAGCTGTATAGGTGTGTGCAGCACCAAAGGGTATGGATTTTGAGCTGTTTTGTCTGAAATATACTGCAAGGTGTAGATTTTCAAATTTTTGTCTGAAGGTCTGAAAATGGGTATGAATTCTAGAAACCAGGTCTGAAAACAGATAGGAAAAGTACATACTTTGGTCTGAAATAGGGTCAAGGTTTGGAGAACCGTGCTGAACACCCCCTACCAGAAATTCCAAGGAGTACTCGCCCCCCAACCCCCCCCCCCCCCCCCTCATACCCAGACCCACTACACTCCCAACCCTTTGGAAATTCCAGGTTAGCTGAGAGACAGACAGCCTTTATTTTCAAATGATAAAAAGTTAAAGATGTGCTGCTTCACACTTTCCTTTTGAGAACCACCACCCATTTTTGAATTTCCAATAACCTCCCGTGGGGAAACATGGATATTTTTCTCAAACTACACTATCAGCTAAAGGAATGGAAGCTTACCAGAGCCGACAGATTGCAATCCACTACTTTCCTCTGGAGTTGGAGAGACAATATCTGGGAAGGAATAGGGAGCAGCACAGTCAACATCTACACGTTGTTCACAGGGGAGGAATTTCACCAGTAGACTAATTCCTCCCTCCCCCCTCCCCCACCCCTGGCAACAGGGTGGCAAGGAACAAACTACCTTAAACTAAATTACAACAATTATTTTCCCCACACATCTTATAAGTGCTCATTGAAACAAATTTGTATATTTGCTTTTAGACAAGACCTATACCTTCAGGTTGTACAGTAATTCAACATACTCATCGTATTTTGTAAAGGTTTAAATAGAAAAATCTGCACAAGTGTTACACCTTGTCCGAAGAGGGATGACTTTCCCTCTGCACAAATGATTCTGTATTAATTTAGGACAGCTGTTTTTTTAATTCATTTATTTTGTGAATAACCATAGGAATTCCATCAATTAGGCCTGATCTCTGTCCTAAAAATAGTGTGTTGGCAGGTGGGCTGTCCTGTTTGAATTACCCCAAAGGACAGGTTGATAACAAGTTATCCAATGACCTTGATGACCTATTCTTCACAAATGCTACCCTTCCTGTTTGTTGACTTTAACCACCGGAACATTGGAATATAAACTGCGGTATAGGCAATATAATCTGGCGTGGTTGATCCAGGGACAATCTCGTACCCAGAGTCCTCAGGCTTTTTGGTCAGCGGGGCGGCGCCAGGAGAGACTCTGGGATAATGGAAAAATTTAATTTTTTCGATTGGTTGTCTGCATAACAATGGAAGACCGACAGGAAGTCCGTTGGTCATTTGCGGAAGTTAACCAAACCGGAAACCCCCCAACCAACTTCCTTGTTTTGGAGGGAGATTTGAAATGTCAAACTCGCTGTTTTGTAATTTTTATGTGTGTGTCACGGTTATTTTATGTTATTTTTTTCAGACCTAAAATAAGAAGGACTCCAATTCAAAGACGGGTTTTGAATTATGTCAGTGAAACAATTTCGAGCCGACTAAACATTAGCCGTTTTATCGTAGGAAGTTTGCCACTACTGTCATACGACGGTAAAATGACACGGCCAAATGCGAGCAGTTTAAACTGATTACCGTCGCTGCTGCAAAAAATTATTTTCGGAAAATATCATTATATCAGTCAGTTTGGGAGAAAAGCGGTAGGAGAACGAATTGGTGAAGCCGTTCGCAAGTATGGAAACATTAAACGTATTAGAGAGGACATTGGTGTCGTCAACGTACTAAATATTTCGAACATGTTACTTACAGTACTTACTAGTGAAGGTTATCATGGAAAAATAGAGAAGTTCTTCAACATCTATAAACCTTGTCGTGGATAAAAATTTGGAGATGACTGATCTGGTGTGGAGTGGAGTCCATCTCAGGTTGCCGTTTCGATTAATTCCCTTTCGGTTTTGCCACAAGGGAAACGCCGAAGACATCTCTACGATGATCAAACACCGCACACGAGAGCAAAGGTTTCACTTTTGTCAGTCACGGCCCATGGCCAGCTTGCCAAAGAAAAATAATTCAGAAAAAATTGCCCCTTTGAGGCGGAGGTAATGGTGTGTTGAACATTTTTCTTAAATTTTGAGAGATTTTGTTTTGAGAATTTTGGCAGATTTTGTTCTAACTGTTCCATGTTCCATGCAAAATAAGAACAATTACGTCCTAAAAAGTGTAAAGGGCCGTGGTGTTAGGTTACCTTCAGATGAAAGTTTAATCTCAAATGTAATAGTACATACAGATTTAAAGATTACTTTTACAGTATAGGGGCAGTTGAGAATAAAGACTTGTTGTTCGTTACTTACTACCATCTTCTCTGCAAGAAAGTCAACACACTGTGACAGTGAAGAGCCACCCAACTTGACAAGTCAAAAAACAGGTGTAGATAATACTGAAGCCTGAAGCTGGACTTCGAAATGCAGAAGTACCTTAAAATCTTTGCATTTATTTATTTCCCACATGTACACAGACAAACAATGAAAAGAAAAAAACTCAAGTAGTGGAGTGGAGGCTCAATAAAAGAAATCAATATGAGGCTTATGAATATTAAGCTTTCTCAATCTTAAAATATACAAAAGTTACAACATAATATATTGCTTGGAGTTTTTATATAACTCAACAAATAATGTACACTAGCTGAGTTTAAAATAAAGATGAAGGTAATGATAGTTTAACTGTACTCTGTTAATGTGCTGTACATTAATATATATGTAAGTAAAAATAATCCAACCTTTTTAAAATATTATTTTTCCCTTCATCTGAAAAAACATGCAAATACTCCATTGACAAAGTATGAGACAAGAAAACTGTGGGTTCCCTTGCAGACAAATATTCCTGTTGAGAGGCCAAAGCAATTGTGCTGTTGCAAAGTGTGAAATCATGTCTAAAGTACCATTTGTTGTTAAAAAAAATAGATGAGCGGTGGTGTGACTTTCTGTGCTATATGTTATAAGGAAGAACACCAAGTTTTCCCTTGAAGGGTTCAATTAATTGGACGCTATTATTGAGGAGATACAGGAGAAGGCCCCTGTTCGATTTCATTCTACTGCAAGTGTACCTGTTGTACATAAACATGGAAGCCAAGTACCCCAAGTTTGTGTGGCATATGACCTGTAGATAATGCTTGCTTGCGATTTCATTCTACTGCAAGTGTACCTGTTGTACATAAACATGGAAGCCAAGTACCCCAAGTTTGTGTGGCATATGACCTGTAGATAATGCTTGCACAGCCTTGTGCAGAAAGTGACCACTTTCATCATAATTATATCCTTATCAAACACTCCACTTGTAATTGGCAAATTTACTAACATAATTATTTTGGCAGTAGATGGATTTTACTGAATAATTTGGTGAAAACAACCCCTTCTATCATTTCTTCATGTAATATTCATTCATGTAATTATTATTGCTAGTAAATATTAGCAAGAAATTTGTGGTAGCCAGCAGGTTTTAGCATAGAAATTATACTTCTTAGTGAATCATATCGTTTATTGTTATTTTGCACTGATAACCAAACAAAAGAAAAAACTTTCAGACACTGCAATACTAGCTTGCAAAAAAAACTACATTCAATATTTACTAAAGTATGACAAGTCTATAAAATATATATGTTGAACATTCCAAGGATTCCAATGGGTCCTTTACTCCCTTCCCCTTCCCTGTTGGGGGTAACTAATAAAATTATGTGTAACCATTATCTCATCAAGTATATAGAATTTTTAAGTATAATTTGTTAACAAAACTGTTAATTATAGAGTGATTATAGATGAAACATAAAGTTTTACAGTCAATGCTTGTTAGACCCCCCCCCCCCCCCAAAAAAAAAAAAATTAATAAATTACTATTCATTATATTTTATGGGTTAAAGAAACATCACTAGCATTATTGTTTATTCTGTTAACAAGCTTAAAAGAAATTTGAAACATCTTTAGATACAGTTTTGTAACTGATGGTATGACAAATTTATATGATTTTGAATTATTATTTTGAATGTGTATTTCTATTGTTCTAGACCTTTGATCAATGCAGCTCACTAGGCTTGGTCCAGTCCCACAAACATTATGCAATATGCTGGATGACTTAGATTGTGGCCTAATAGACAATCAGAGGCCAGGAAAGGCTTGAACTAAGAGTCACGTTTGACAATTTTCAGTTTTAGTTCTTAGCTAACATAATTTATTGTCAAGGGACCACAAATTCCCACAAGCGCTGTATAATTTACACAGACTTCAGCAAAGGTCTCACAACACTGTGCCAATCATTCAGGATATTGGGAAGTTTGACAATAGTAATTATCTGTCGTCAAAGCAAGAGCTGCAAGATCAGAGAAGAGATTATATTATACTATTCAGCTGCAGAGTGTTGGTTGAGTATAATACTTCCCTTGCCTGAAGTCAAGTAAATGTGTGATACCTAATGATCACATCACCCTCGAGCCGACTCAAAAGAAATGGCAAATCATTCAGAAATTATCAATTTACCAGTAATGTGCCCTAATCAATCAGAATACATTAGGTAATGTGTGTCAGTATCTGAGCTATCTGACTCAGCTCTTAGTTAAAGTGTACACTCCACAACCAGATGAAGTCAGGCCCCACCAAAATTTATGTCAATTTAATGTAAACCCAATTTCCCCAATCTATTGACCCCTTCTCTGTGCTTCCTACACTGCACCCAAATTTATTAGAGAACTCACATAAGATAGTTTTAAATTATTTTACCTTGATTGCATGTATACAAGAACAGACTAAGGAGATTATATACATGGTATAGAAATTGGCTGACTAAATGAAGTACCATAGTGAGGATATCAACAGTCTCTCAACAATCACATTATAATGCAATTTACCGAATCATGAGAGGTGGCATGATTACCACGCTCCATACAGTTCTCATATATAATTATTACTCTGTGGTTAGGCAGAATAGCTAACAAATTAAACCTCAACACAACTCACTATCCTTAGCTTATTTTCAAAGCCTGTTGGCACAATTATCCAATCCCTGTTATACTACTTCATTTTATTTCTAGATACATTATTAGTATACCTGGGAGCAACTCTACAGCACTAGAAGCATGCAAGATGTGAGCACTCTCTATCAGTTTTGCCAAAAGCTAGGCAAAGGGAATGTTTATTCAGAAAAAAAAATTCACAGCTGCTCTTGAATTCATGGCATGTACGTATTAAATATGCTGATGTTGAAATTGTACTTAAGCTTGCATTCGAACACATATGACATTCTTAAATTCGGCACTTTAAGAAAAGCGTGCACGCAATTCAGTCCAATAAAATTAAAAAATTTTGAGACGAAAAAAAACTTAACTTACAACAGTAAATATAACTTATATTAAGGGGTGATTTAAATTATTTTCAAATGGTAACATGTATGTGTTCATTGAATCCCATTTGGAAATAAACTGTTAAGGGAAAGGGAGAAGGTAATTTGAACATAAATTTAATACACAGTCAGCTGCTCAGTTCTGTGAGAGGAGACGTGATGGTTCCTTTTTATTTGTAAGTATAAACAATAATAAAGAAATATGTTACTTGTCTGTTGTGGCAACGTCGAATTAAGTCCACCTTTCGCTCACTCTTACATGAAAAAAAATCCAGTTGCTTTGATCCGCTCTTACGTTAAAAAATCCAGTTCCTTTTGATCGCGTGTAGAATCAATTTTGGCTTTCTCGAACACTTTCAAGGCCCGATAAAACCTTCAGGCCCAATAACAGTAACGCAGCTGCCATTTTGGGGCATTTGACTTCCGCTTTAATCTTAAGCATGCGCACAAAGACCGGAATCCCACGTTTTCTGGGATAAGAAATTCCATTATCCCAGAGTCTCTCCTGGCGCCGCCCCGCTGACCAAAAAGCCTGAGGACTCTGGGTACGAGATTGATCCAGGGATTGATACGAATTAGAAGGTAAACACTAGATAAAGCTTACAACTCTGAGCCACGGTAAGATTAGAGGACATCAAATTTTTCTGAAGATCATCAACTGCGGAAGGGATCAACGATAAAATATTTAAATCGGAAATCACAACCGATGAAAAACACAACAAACCTTTAGCGAGATTAACTCCTGTTCGAGCCATGACCAGCTTGAAATTCAGCTCTGCAAAACGAAAAATCATTTCTTTTTTTACAAATTCACACACGCTCAAAGGAAAGAGCGCCTAATAGCTGAAGTCAACCTTTCTCGGTGAGGAAAGAGGTAGCTGGTTATAAGCTATTATTTTTGCGTCCCGCAAAAATTGTATAATCCTATTACGGATTTTTTCCTCTGAAAAGCCTTGGTGCCAAAGATTTTTGTAAGACTAGCTGCAAGTTTCTATTGATCAAAACTATTAAATTCACATATGCAACTGAACTCTGAGAACAAATGATCAGAGCGTTGAATTGTTTTCGAAGGAGCTCACCTTTGTTTTCGGCTTTTAATCGTTCTATTTCTCTGTGTAAATTAGACAATGTTTCGGCATGCTGACTGCGTAGATAGTCTACTCTTTTCTCTATGTTTTCCATTCTTGGTTCTTGATCAAGCCCATGTCCTCGTGAAGGCGCAGAAACGATCCTTCCTGAGTAACTTGATTTCTCGTTCGATTTATCAACAGCACTTTCGTCCATTTCCTCGCTGATTGATTTTATAGGTTGTAAGCGGTCACGAATTATCTGCCGTGGTTGCTTTCTCCTTCCCAGAGAGTTCCTTGACCACGAAGGAAGGTTTTGAAGAGGTGGAAGATTAGCAGACTGCGTCGGAACTTTTGACATGGCTTGTAGCGACTGCATCGCCGCTAAAATCGGCCGGTCTTTAGGTCAGTTCTTTGTAACCAATGGCTAGAGCCTGAAGTCCAAAAGTGCGAACATTTTATGACGCAGAACCTTCAAATCGACGAGCATTTTCCGTCTGTACACTTTTTTGGATAATTTAAGACTATTGCATCCACTACCAGTACTCAGTTGAAAGCGCAAATATCTCAGATCGTGACAAAAAAGATAGTGTTATCCTTTCGTGATGGCGGATGAAGAGTAAAATTACCGAGATTTCGCTTGGAACCAAACACGCATGACTACTAAACACTGTTGCCATGGTGAATAGTTATGAGAATACGTATGTCAATCAGAAAAGAATTGTACAAATAAATAGAGCGTTTTCATTCACGTGACTACCGGCCATACTCGTGTACTGAAACAAAAGAAAGTATTTGCATAAAAATAGAGTTCAATTCCCAGAGGTTTAGTTTGGGACACCAACATGGCCGCAATAACTTTGTTTTGGGACACCAACAAGGCCGCCGTGACGTCATGTGAAAACACTTTATAGGAACAAACGGGAACTTTTTTCTGGTAACAAAGTCATTTGAGCTAAACACAAAATCATCGGCCGCTTGATCACAGCCACATCTATTGAAGTATAATGAATTTCTTGAAGGATGTCATACAGAAAAGCGGAGTTTCCTCGTAGCACGAGTCTAGCTTGAGCCCGAGTCAAGTTAGAGTCACGAGCCAAGTTCGAGTCTAGTCAGGGTCCAACTTTTATTTTTCTCTCTTTTTTTCTTCTTACTACGACCTCTGGTTGTTTACCCTGGTCCCAGAGGTTCGCGTTCGCCGCTTCGCGGCTCTCTCACGTGGGGAAAAAATCAAGAAAAACCTCTGGGACCAGGGTACTGGTTGTTATTCTCTTTAATATATTTATGTGCTAGTGGTAAACAGAATTCCGAAAAAAATAACTTTCAGGTTTTGCAACATTTTTTGTTTATATGAATGTGAAATTTGAAAAGGTTTTAAGAAGGGATAGAAAAAAGAAAATGATTTTTGGAACACCGACAGACAGTTGATACCCACGCAAGAGCACCCCAGGTTGCTAGTGGACTAACTTGGTGTCTGTCAATTAATTATTAACTACAAATTCTAATTTTAAAACTTCACTAAATCTTCAATATTTCTTATTTCTCTTAATTTTATCAATCCTTCTAGAAAAACTATCTCCTCCCAAATATACCCAAAAATCACCCAAAAATTCACAAAACACCCCACAACATAGGTTCACGGGATGAGCGTAGTCTGAAATGTCAGCCGTCTCCTCTCCCTAACGCCCCCTGTGGGTTAGGGAGAGGAGACGGCTGACATTTCAGACTGGGGATGAGCGTAGAGTTTTTGGATTGGTTGAAAGGGGAACGAGATACAGTCGAACCTCCCTTTGCGACCACCTCTCGTAAGCGACCACCTCTCATTAGCGACCACTTTTCCAAAATACCAAAAGTTTTAGAGTCAAATCACTATAGATGGAACCTCTCGTAGGCGACCATCTCTCGTAAGCGACCACCTCTCGTAAGCGACCAGTTTTAGAGATGATTGTTTATAATTTTCAATTGTTTTTAACCTCCCGTAAGCGACCACTTGACACACAATCTGCTGTATCTCTCACGGGCGGAAATCGAAAAATGTATCGCTGTAACATATCGGCTACATCGTTACAGCAGACGCCGTAAATCTCACAGTCGGAGCTACCGAAAGTGTTTCCCGATATAGCTTAGCACTGAAACAATTGACAGAATACACATGCACTATACTTCACACTGAAATAAACTTTAATCGGATCGAATCTCTCTTAGGAAAAAAACTTTTATCTTTTATCGTTCTCATCTTTTTGCTTATGTTCCGTTCCCTGAAAAATTTAGATGGCGCCACCTGGAGTAATAAAAGAGTAAAATTTCTTTCACAATAATTGTCTCAATCGCTGTATTAAGTAATTTGCGAGATACAAACAATAATCACCATAGACCCTCAGATTTTTTGCCTAGAATAATTTTGGACCAGTCTTAATATACTTGTAGCTAAGAAAAGTTATTACTATGGGTTTCGATAAGCTCTGGCAAAAGGCTTAGGACCTCTGGTAAGCGACCACCTCCCGTAAGCGACCACATATCCTTGACATTATGGGTGGTCGCTTACGGTATACGGGAGGTTCGACTGTATTTCCATTAAAGCCATGTCAGGTGGCGGAAAAATGGCGTTCAGGTTGAATCCCCCCTTAATCTGCCCTTAATTGTACCCGGCCAGCATACTACAAGACATTTTCAATCTCTATTTTATTTCACTCAGTTATCCATCGGGTTGTTTGACCCATCCTTGCTCTAAAAAGAAGTTGTACATCTTTCTAGTCTTGTTCACGTCAATCCGAATAAGAGTGCGAGCCTGGGCGAGTCTCAGGGATCCATGTTTCTCGTATTCCTTGATTAAAATCGTTTTGTAGTTCTGGTAATCTTGAGGCATCAGTCGCAAACTACTGCACAACTGGAATAGGAAAAAAGAATTAAATATTAGCCTGTGTGACTAGCTCTCGCAGTTCGCGCGCGTGTCACGCGCTCCACGCTCGCGGTCTCCTCATCTGCCTTCCCTTTAGGCCCCGGTTGTTCAAAAGCCGACTAACGTTAATCTACGATTAAAAGTTAACCAAGGTTTTCTGCTCGCTCGTTAAAATTGTTTTTAAACTCTAATGTTAAGCTAGTAGTAAGGAAAAGTCAACGACAAAAGTGAGGGACAAAAGGCTTTTTGAAACTTTTATTGATTAGTAATTAAACTCGAACCAAAGTTCTTGTTAATCCAGGATTAGCTTAATCGGGCTTTGAACAACTAGGCCCAGATGAATAAGCAGGCACAGAACTACATCTAATATAACTTCCAATGATACTGAGTTACACAGCTGTCGAAAAAGAGCATCTATTATCTATCAGCAGCTAAAATCATCACTGTGCGTGCTTGGACTTTATTTTATACTCAACAATAATATTATTCTACTAGCGCGCGTTGAGTATGAGATGATCGATAGCGAACGAAGCGCATGGCGCCGAGTGGGCTATAATATATCGTCACTTGTTTCCCTGCTTGTAGTAAGTCTTGGCTACGTGTATACCTACTTGTCGCTGCGCAGATTATCGTACAAAAAAGATAAATTTTTCGGCAAAAGCGAAAAATGTCTCGCAATACTTTCTTCCGTTGACCGCGTCCTTCGCGTCACGTAACAAAACGAGTTAACTCACCTCCCGCTCCATTGGTCGGAGCTGTTCCACACCTGGCGTACCGCTAATATCCAACCGAGCTGCAGGTTTACGACCTTCAACAACAACACAAAAGAAGTGCGGTTGCTTGCCTTCCTTCTCTTTCTTAAGATTTAAACATTGGAAGTACATCGAAGTTATGAACGCTTTTAGAAATCAGGCTTGAAAAGGATTTAAACCCATGACCGCTACGACACCATAGCAGAGCTCTACCAACTGATCTATGAAGCCAAAACGGAGCTTGTCATTTTGTGTTCAAGGCAAGAAATTTAATCTGAAGACTTACCCAAACTAGGAAGAGGAAGAGGAGCTAAGCTTTGCCCTGAATCTCTGCCAAAAAAAATGTTTGAAAAGTTAATGAAAGAAAACAGAACATTCATTGTTCGTCTTCAAACTGAAATAAAGTCTGATTGGGTAGCCTTTTGCCTACTTACATTAGTGCTTGTCTGTGGAGCCACACTTGGCAAGCCTTTTCATCCTACGCGAGTAAATGAGATAAGGAAAAATCGTTTGGTATTCATTCACATATTCTGTAGCCTACAGTACGAGTATTATTTTTCGCGTTTTTCAGGCGAGCAGAGGCAAGCGCGAGGCGAGCGAGGCGAGCGAGGAGCGCTAGTCACGCGCGACGGGAGGGGGCAAAAAAGATAACTATCCTCCCTCGCGCGTGACTCGCGCTCCTCGCTCGCCTGAAAAACGCAATAAATGAATGAATGAATAAATAAATAAATAAATAAATAAATAAATAAATAACGCCTGTTCTAGTACATTTTATCCGCTGGATAAAGGTATCCGCTCTTTGTTGAACAACCGCGGCCTGGATTGCAAGATGGACAAACATGCACTGAACTTTTCGCCGTAAGTTGAGAAAAGAAACCAAAAACAGGGACTGGTTTTGAGCAACTACATTAACCCACTACAATGATGGCGAAGATGGAAATAGATTGCAATATGGACAAATTGAGTACATGCTGCTCTCATAACTGGAATGATCAGTTCACATCAAATTAGAGCCGGGTCATTACCTGTATGTGAAGAAGAATATCATCCAGCATTTTTCTGCGAGCTTTCTCTTCTTCACGATGTCTATTCAGACGTTCATAAACCTCGGCACCTAAAACACAAAAAGGAAGAAGAGAAATGCCCAAATCATAATTAGCAAGAGATATTTGAGCATCATAAGAAGAGAAAACTTTAAATGATTATTTTGGCTGCATAGTAATCACAAAGGGGATTGAAAGAAAACAGTATAAAGAAATTTTGATATAGTTTGAGTCGATTTTATGAGGTGCTTAATCTGGTAGGTTTCCGTAACAAGAATCAACTTGATCCCTTGTCCAGCACAAAAGGGATTCAGCGAAAATCCCAACCTGTTTATTGAATAATGGCGTTCTTGGCAAGAAAAAAGTACTCATAAGCTGCGATTTTTTACCAAAAAAATTTTGAAATGAAGTACAAACCTCTTCTATTGCAAATTCCTGCAGATCTGTACTCTTGTAACTTTACAATTTGTTTCTTGAGGAAGTTTTCCACTGAAAAAAATGTCGATATCATAATACCTTACATCCTCTCTTGTACCTTACCAGTGTTTTCAGCTATAACCTGAACACACCCTAGCTTTTTAATCTGACTCTTGTGAACGTTATGACTATTTCCATTTACAGTAACTGTTTTGCATCTAGCTTCATCAAGTAATCTTTTACAGAGCAGGGGCGCTTTCCAATTAGCCAAAATTTTCGGTTGGAAATTCCGGAAATTTTTCGTGTCAAATGGGAAGACTTTTTTTTCCATTCGTTCCAAACTTGCAATCTCATTGGTAGATAAAAAAAAATGCACGTGATGGCACAATGAGGGTACAAGAAGACAACAAAATTTTGTGCAAACGGAACGGTAATTTCCGTTGTGACCGGTTGGAACGGAAAAACTGGAGTACATCCAAAGATCATCCGTTTTTGCATCCATTTTGGCCAAATGGAAAGCATATTTTTTTGTAAGCCAGACTACTGGAGATAACAAAAAAATGAAAAAATTAACAACTAACCAAAGGAACCTCGTTTTTCCCAATAGAGGTCTTTAGATTCTAGTACGAGTACGAGTATGAGTAAGAGTTTTTCCAATAGACAAAGAGTGCGCACGCGTGAACTAGTGTCATTTTGGCGGGAAAACAACGAGTTTTTGAAAGAACGGCGTAGTGGCGAAAACAAGTCCCCGAAACGTAGGTGATCTCGTCTTTTTAGAATCACGAAAGGGCTTAGCTATCATCATTCAAAACAACAGCTTCAAGTCCGTCGTTCACAAAGAACAAAATAAAGCTTCCTGGGTTATATCTGTTCTTAGTACTTCGCTACAAACTTGAAGCCAAATCTCGAATTGGTAGTCGTACTCCAGCGTACTCGTACTAGAATCTAAAGGTCTTTAATATCAAACAAGAAGGTTTTGTTATTCTTGTCTCCTTTCATTTTTCTTGACATAACTAACGACATTTTATCTGTATTTTTCTGTAAATAGAGTTTGTACAACTGTGAATCTTACTAAGTAATCCTTGCACAAATACTTCATGTTCATCAGGGGAGTGCAGACGTGTAAAAGGCCTCAGATTTTCACGCAGGTCCCTGTGGTACACAATTTAAACAGTTTTGTCAAAACGTTCACAAATTATAATTGAAGTAATTTTCCGTTTGCTTCGGTTGTTTCATTACACTTTGTAATTGACTAAAAAATGGCAACACTTTCTGAACCAACAGTAAGTCAAACAACAATATTAACCATGACTTGCTGGTATACTTTTCTCCCACTTGACACCAGTTGCTTCTATTTCCTTCACATTTCTGATTAGTTCATTAGGTTGTTTAAGTTTGTTGCAATAGACCTATTCGGCTAATGCAATGTTGTACCCAATTCAAATCCTTTGGGGATAAAACGTTTTGTTCTAAGTATTTCCATATCATTTAAATGTGAATGCTACATTATAATGCAAATGCAATAAAGAAAGAATCTTAACCCTGGGGGATCTGAATTGGGTGCAACATTGGGTTAGCCGAATAGGTCTATTGGGTAGAGAGCCGGGTTTGGTGGGGGGGAGGGGGGGCGGGGTACTCCCCTACATAAGCTTAATAGGTATGTGTGAGAGATGTTGTTACTCAAGGGGATGGGGAGGGCAGATAAGGAGCATGTAATCCCAAGCACATTCTTCATTTACAGATAAAATCTTCTGCATTTATTCTCTGTTTAAAATAGCACACTATGCAAGAAAAAACTTTGTACCTCTCTGCTTTACATTGTCTCCGTTCTAAAACTGAATGGAAAAAAACAAAAGTTTGTTAACCTGTCAAAGTGATTAATTACCTGCATATAACATTTCTATAAAAACTCAAAAAAACTAAAAAACGACACCTACTCCCAGTCAATACCTACGTTGCCATTTTTGTATATTTATGAGTCCATACTTCCTTACAATTCTGAAATGCAAAAGAAGCATGTTTCTGAATCTGATTTTATTCTGTCAATGGTCAAAGAAGACTGGCACTGTGACTATAGACATTGCTCAAAACATTAGACTGTTAACATGTCCCCTATTTTTCCGTGCGATTATAGAGACTTGTACGCTTTGGTTGAACTCCCGCCATCTTGGTTTAACTGCAAACGCAGCCTGGGGAAAGTGTCTTAACTACCAAGGGGGGCCAGTAGTATATAGTGTTCCAGTTTAGCCCGCCCGTGCCCAACTGCGGTCTTTCCAAGATGGCTGCCAATAAAAGTTTGAGAAAACGTGATGTCACGGGTCATCATTGTGGCCCACACCACCATGCGCCACCTCAGCCGGCGCCCATGGTCTCTCCTAGCGTGGTGCCGAACCCTAAGGTGCCCATAAAGCCCTTACCCTAAGGTGCCCACCCTAAGGCGCCCATATAGCCCTAGCGCGGCGCCGAACGCCGCGTTGAAGAACCCTAAGCCTAAGCCTAACCGTGGCGCCGAACCCCAAGTGGCAGCTTAAGCCTAACTAAGCCTATGGTCTGGTCTCCCGTGGTGCCAAAGAACCCTAACGGTGTCGAACCCTAACTGCAGTGGAACGAACCCCAACGAGACTAACACGAAGGCGCCTTAGTTGAAGCCTAAGCCTAGAGCCTGAAACGCGGCCAAACGCGGAGCACCTTACTCGTGCGGCTGCCAAAGCTCCCCTCTTAAAAAAAGTTTACAGCAGAAAGGTTATGAGATCTAAGCGTTCGATTTGTTGCGAGTCCGTGTCAAAAGCACATGTGAACAATGGACATGTGAACCATGGACATGATTCGTCTTCAGAACCTCGAGGTCGACTTGCCTTTTTTATTTTTTAGGCGGCTTTTTTGTTTTTTCAGATAGGTTGATTTTTTGTCTTCGTTCTTTGCTCTGTAGATTCGTTGGTACTCTCGGATTTTTTTCTTGTGACGTTAATTTCGTTGTTTATAACGTTTCTGATATATTCGGCTTCTGGTTCTGTTTAACTCGCGATTTTTCTCTCGATAACGACGTTCCCGTACACGAATCTTCTCCCGGTTTCGATGGCGATAGGCCTGGGCGACTTGTCTTACATGTTTGGCATTTTTCTTTAGATACAATTTTCTGCGACTTAAAGCTTCGTTCATCTTTTCAACTTGTAGCGCTTATCGTGGAAAACAAGATGACACGCCCCTTGTCTTGAATGTTGTTATGGGAGGAACTTATATTTGACAAATTTTGGGGTGGCACTGACGTCAGACCACCCCTCGAGTTTCACACATCAGCGAAAAAAAGCGCCATTGTTTTTTTTGTTGACAAAATTTTGGGTGGCACTGACGTCAGACCACCCCCTCAATTTTCACACATCAGCGAGAAAAAAAAGCGCAATTGTTTTTTTTGTTGTTGTTTTATAAAGTAATAGAAAGTGGTATTTAGGGGTTGAGTCAAGATGGCTGCTGCACAATCAGTTCCTTCAGAAGTTGAGAAATCGGAGCAGGAAGATCCAGTCAAAGAGGTGATTCCTTGGGTGGTGAAGGCCCTTCTCCAGGAAGAAGAGCGGGCCCTCGTATCCGACATGCTCGAGTACTGCAACAATTTGTCTCGTCACCTGTTGAAACACCTCTCAGAGCTGGAAGGGCGAGCGGCCGACATGACGAGATTTGGGGATAGTTTTAAGGCCGGTTGGCGGGAGTGGAAGAAGCGAGGTGAGCAGCGAGAGGAATCTTCCTTTGCCATGTTCTTCAATGCCATGAACGTTGGGTCTTCCCGATCGTTAAAAAAAGGGCAAGAATGAGACAATGTAATCTGTAACTAATTAATACTTTATTAAAAAAAAAACACTTTGTAAGTAAGTTTGTTCGAAGCTCAGTAACCAGGCATTAAATCGGACGAGGAAAACTGGGCAGTGAAAGTCCCAAACTAGAAACCAGGCCCATCACTGACGCATGGAATGCCTGGAGGCATAAAATTGTTTAAAAACGAAAAGGCGTGTTGTTCGTCGCTGTTTTGGGTGAAAAACTTCTTTAAAATGATCGATCCCTTCACTATTTTTGCTTCTGAGCATGGTAATGCAGTTGGTTTCTCGCTTATATGTAGCAATTTTCTTGTTTTATGCGGAAAAATGCCCCAAGGATGCGGAAGATGCGGAAGTAGGCGAATTATGCGGATCCGCACAACCGCATACTGTCAGATGCTCTGTAATATCAGACTTGTTCATGCAACATTTTACACGGGAAACGTGCACCGGCAAAAAAGCTTCGAACAAGCAAGAATTTCTACCTACCACTTTTAAATGAGGCACATTCGTGCTGCAATAAATTTTCCACCGGGAAAACTACCTTTTCAGAAGTTCCACTTTTTCTGGAAATTTTCCAGTGGGACGAACCAAAAAGTCGTGTTCCATTAAAGATTTACATCCCAAACGGAATTTCCGGAATTTTTTGGTAAATGGAAAACACCCATGGTCATAGACGACAGTCCATCATGGACTGAACAACTGGGTAACGATTTGTTAAGTTTAACTATGGATTCGCACAGAATTGGCGCAAGAAACTCACCTAAGCAAGCCAAAAATGAAATTATACAACAAAAAATTTATTCTGTCAGCTTGCGCCACTATTTATCGGGAGACTTGTCTGTCTTGTCGTGAGACCGTGAGATTGCACTGAAAACCATGAGTCTCCCGACAAAATCGTGAGACTTGAGAGGTCTGCGACTCATATCCCTGGAATCTAGCCTGCCTTGCAGGTGGACGTGTCACAAAATACCTGGCATAGGCCGTCTGGTCGTTTTGTCTGTCTGTGACGCAGGCTACTGGAATCTGGCCTGCAAAAGAGACCTGCTGTCCAAACAGATACTTGGGAGTTCCAAAGAAAATATACTGGTAGTTTTAGACTTCCTAGAGACAAATGAGAATTTTCATATTGACATTCAGGCAGCGAGGATTACACGAAGGAAGCAGAATCAAAACATGTGTTGCAAGTCAATTTACTTTCAATACTACTTACAGAAGAAATGCATTCACGATGCCATGGCTCCCTGACAGTGGGCGCCATATTCGCCTCAATTCTCAATTTACTTGCACACTCTGTGTGTCAATAACATGGCCACACATTACATCACAATTTGCTTGTGCAGTAGGTTGCCCAGAAACAATTGGCACAAAGGTCCTGTGTAACCCCGGGGGTACTCGATATATCCTTTGATGGGGAGGTGCGCCCCTTCCCCTCATACCCTGACCCTGTTCAAAACAAATATCACTGATTTTCCTACCCTGTTTAAGACAGAATTGATAAACCGATACCCTGATTACAACATAAAATGATAAATACGATACCCTGTTTAAGACAAAAATCCCAAAAAACATACCCTGGCTGGCTCGACATCTCCATTAAGCCCTTATAAGGGAGTGCCCCCCCCCCCCCCCCCGCAACCCCGGGTGTGTAACACTCTACTTTTAAAAGGAATGTTCTATACAATCTACAAACATGAGTTAATCATACATTTGTTCTGCACAAGTTCAAACTGCCCTACCTTTTGTAACTTCAGACAGTACTAGAGTCCCAATATTATACTTGTTAAAACTGAATGAGAAGCAAATGTCAACAAAGTTATTTTTACTGTTTATTATTGAAGTATCTCATTCTGTATGAACTTTGTTACAATCAAGGGTAAGTTTTGATGGCTTTGCTTTTTTCAAACTATGACACAAAAATTTGTGTGCTTTAAGAGACAGTCTAACTATATTTACCAGAACAGATCCCGGGGGGGGGGGGGGGGGTACATCCCGGAATTCAACAACAATATTTGTTCAACTTCAACCCAATTTATTTTCATTCAACAAGAATATTTGTTCAACTTCAACCAAAAATAATTTCATTCAACAAAAATAATTATTCAACTTCAACCAAAACTTATTTCATTCAACAACAATATTTGTTCAACTTCAACCAAAAATAATATCATTCAACAAAAATATTTATTCCATTCAAGCTAGTTGGATATCACCATCTTTTGGAACATTAATATTACAACTGTACTTGCCTGGAATTTTTTGGATGGGCCATGCAACCGCCCCCTGGAAATTTCCAGTCTCTAATAAGCAATTCTCATGCATGGTCATTGGCAGCCATTTTTTGCTGAATTTTTTTCCAATTTGTGGAACACTGGATGGAAATAAAACGTTAATTTGCCAAGGCAAATATCTGTCAACTGTAAGCTTTTAATATTTTTTATGTGCAATTTGTCTGTTTTGTGTCATTCCTTATGTAAATTTTTTGGTTGAATGTAATACTCTGTATTTTTAACTGTTGGTGGTTGGTCCTTTATGAAAAATAGAGTGTTTTGTGGAAAATTTCCTGTAGGGGAAAATATTATTCGATCTGTTCTGGTAAATATAATAAATATTAACGTGACCAGGTCCTTCAGCAAAAAATGGCTGCCAATGACCATGCATGAGAATTGCTTATTAGAGACTGGAAATTTCCAGGGCGCATTTGCATGGCCCACCCAAAACATACCAGGCAAGTACAGTTGTAATATTAATGTTCCAAAAGATGGTGATATCCAACTAGCTTGAATGGAATAAATATTGTTCTGTTAAATTTCATTAAATTCTGAGCGCTTGTACACTATTACTCCTTGTACTTCCCAATGCTAGAAACGCAATATCCGAGGTTGCA